>NW_027508810.1:9592500-9972500 GCF_051911475.1 Siphateles boraxobius
GTCTGTCTGTCTGTCTGTTTGTCTACTGCTGAGTATATACTTGAATCCTTCTCTCTCTCTCTCTCTCTCTCTCTCTCTCTCTCTCTCTCTCTCTCTCTCTCTCTCTCTTTTTTTTTTTTTTTTACTGCAGTGGTTATGATGAACACTCAGATGGTGATTGGTCTCAAGCAAAACATCTCTGCTAATAGCCAGAAAGCGTTTTTTTATGAGGTTATATAAATTGGATGCTTTTAATGGCTTATTTTCCGCTGTCAATGATCTAGTAAATTACTCATTCCATCCTATTTCTGTTTTCCTTTTAATTGTAGCACAATATAAAATTTCTACAATGTTATTTCTGCCCCAGGAGCACGGTAACAAGCTGTGAAATTAATCATGACTTGTGTAGTTTAGGCAGAAGTGGGGATTGTGTTGGGCAGGCTGGGTGTCAGTGACAAAGTCTCATGCTGGGTGAGACTCTCCTCTGTGGTATTGGGGACAGTTTTCTGTTACTTCTCAACTGAGGCCATTATCCCAGTTTCTTATGTAATCGTTTGAATTAATGGCAAATAAGACGGTTCTAGATCAGTGTCTTCTGATTTAGCCATTAAATTGTATGTCAAGCCACCTGTGCTGCCTGCATTCGTGCCTTGTGTTGTGTGTTAGTAGGAAGAGCACCCCCTATTGGTAAGAGGACAAGTGTAAGTTTTTTGTCTGCCATTTTAGACTGTTCATTGCTATGCATGGTGTAATGATACCTACTAAATATGTTGCTCCATAACTGAATACATTTTGCCAAGGAAAATTAACAGAGCAAATCAGTGAGATTAAATGAACAAAGTAAGAAGCTGCTTTTATCAGAATCATGCAGGTGTTGCACTGGAACAACTGATCATGTTTCTGGGTGGGTGTGCTAATTGTAGGAAACCTCACGATGGACTCCAGATGCATGTTTAATAATATAAAATAATGTGGGTCTCCATGTGTGTTTCTAGCCCTTCACAGATGTTACTGATAACACCTGTAAGTGCTAAATAAAACCGAGCACATGGCTGGAAAGAAATGCTTAGCTTCAGTAATACGTTTAAATGGCATTATAAAAAGGCTTATGAAATGCATATGGTCCTAAATGCTAAATGCAAAAACACCTGTTCTTATATCACTGTACAGCATATAGGCAAATACCTAGGCAAATATTATACAATTTACTACATTTAATATTTGCAATAAATATTATTTTAATTTGTTTTCAAAATCGTAACCCTTAAAGGCTATGTTGTAGTTTTATACAACATTTGGGAAATGCTTTTATCCAACAAAACTTACATAGCATTCAATAGCTATACATTTGATCAGTTCATGCAGAATCAAACTCATGTTTGTGTTGCTTACGCATTGTCATTTTGATCTCTATATTGTCACTAGTGCATAATATAACAATATCTGTAATTCCCAACACAGGCTCATCGGAAAGATATGCCTACCTATATTTTTGCAAAACTCAAAACACGTACCAATAAAAGAGCTCAAAGACTTATAGAAACAAGCTTGGCATGGTTGGTTCAGCAAATGTGTTTTAATCTGATGTTTGCTTTTGTTAACACTATCAGTTAGATTTAGGGTTTAGTGATGTGTTATTTTCAAACACAACAGAGCATTGACCTTCTAGCACCACTGACTGGACGTTTCACTTTGAATTGCTGCGATACGTAACAACCAAAATTGTAAAAAAAATATATATAATAGGCTAATAAAAAAAAAGTTGCTGCCTTAAATTTTTAAGTAGTCAACTTGTTGATGTTTAAGTAATTTCAACTTAAGTTACATTTGACTGACTTAAAAAGAGTCTAATCTTGTATAACTCGTTAAATAAAACTTATTTGGATGAGTTAGAGCACTGTAAAAACATATTACTTATGATCATATATTTTTTTTACAGTAAATGTTATAAATTGTTGGCAGATTCACATTAATCTATTTCAGATAAAAGTGGCACTTTGAAAGTGAGTCGCAAAAAAGTGCAAGGTAATTTCGCAACGAGCGCAATTTCGTAATTAGTGCAACGTAATATAATAATGCTTTCAGTTGTTTAAATAATGTGCACATTCAACATGTTACATCTGATTACAATCCCTGTAACATTAATAGTATAGACCAAGAGCTGTCGATGACACCCAACCTCTCATTCTTACCACCTCCATTTTCTTGCTGTGTCCTCTATTGCCATGATTTAATTTTTAAAGAGTATATCTGTCTTAGTGCTGGGCCAGCGACTGGGGTTAATGTTTATCTTAGCTCAAAGCTCTTCTTCTTCTCAGGCACGGTAATGATGCTCTTGCACTGATATGACCCAAAGGATAACCCAATTAATATGCATGGACCTCAAGCGCAGTGTCCTCTCTAGAAAAAACACCATAACTTGATCACAAGGAACACAGAAAACGTGCTTTTGAACGAATTAATTATGTTGTTTGTTAAAAAGTTGCCGTCGAGCCTTTCTTCTCTGACAGCTCTGTGTTTTCTAGCCAGAGGAAGTACGTTGAGCCTTTTATCATTAGTGACTTGATTCGGCTTCAAAGCGTAGTGCTAACTTTAACCTCTGTTAGACGACCAAGAAAGCGATCTACGTTTGGCGAAATTACACTGTAATTTCAGCTCTCTCCATTCCTTGACTGACTGAATGGAAAGCAGTCAGGGTGGAATGAAGACATTTCTTGTGTGAACCTTTTGTCCTGAGGGACCGGCTCACTAATGTCCGCCTCATCTCCCTGTCCTTTGCGCTTAGTTGCCGTGGAAACCCAGAGGTAACTACTCCAAGGCTCGGAAACAGGAGTGGGATATTGACTTGGCGTCGGAATGTTCTGCACAAAATCATCAGTCACATCACCTTCCTCCAAACACAAACTCAATGGGCTCCATTATTCTTCTGCTCTTCACAGCACACGGCTTGCTTGAAAATAAGTCACCCACTGGTATTTTTCACGTAAAAAAGCTCCGGGTTCTGACACCACATGACTGAAGGAAATGGAAACCGTAAAACGTTCATCCTTTCCAAGAGTTATTCTGCAGAGCTTGAGGGAAAGACGTACATGTTTTATTGATTTAACACAGAAGCACATATACTTGAGTTTCATTGTAACTTGTCCTCTATCATGCCATCACAGTAAGACGTGTGTTTATGAGGCGTTAGTAAGCGTCCAGAAGCTCTACTGTCGGTTCCGCTTCAGCGGTGCAGGCGAGGGCAGCTGAACTACCGTAATCGCTACATCAATTACATGCATCTGCGGAGAGCGCTTGTTACTCAATATGTATGAGATTAGAGGTTTTGAGTTCAATTGCCTTATTCATGTTTGTGAGGGAACAATGTCAGGAGAAATTACACAGTGCACTACTTTTTTTCCCCATACTTTTGTTCTCCTGCTCATGTCTGGTTTATATGAACACAATTATACTTTGTTTTCACCTGCTGGAGAAGCGGTTGAGTCTTAATGATATGGACTGTTATGGTCTTAAATGTTGCTTCATTATGTTGCATGTGCTCATTTGTCATGCAGGGTATTATGCTGATGCCGGCTTTAAGGTTTAAAATATGCATGTATCTTTGACGTGTATTAATTATGGCATCTTACATCATGCATTCTAGTTGTGTATTTATATGATGTTGTCTGTATTCGTTGAACTCGATCCATGAAAAAGTAATAGGATTTTTTCCCGTCTTTCTAGATGATCAAATGACAGGAGAGCTGTGTTTAACTCTTAAATAGGCAAGAGTGGAAATTATTTGCAAAAATTATTTCATGTCACTTTTTATATTATCTGGTCTTATCCATCCATACTCCATAATGCATATCATCTCCTATGTAAAATATGTTGCAAGTGTGACATATCCCAAAGTGTCCTAAAAATTAGGAACCTAAATTACATGTATTTTTACACTGGCTCATATTCAGCCTTAGGGGTAAGTAACTCTAGCTTTAGGTTTACTGTCCAGCCCTAATCAAACACACCAACTGGTTTCACTAAAATCCACTTTAGACATTCTACTAACTATAAGTAACAGCTATATGTCAGCTAATGCTCATTAATTTGCAACTACACGTCGATACTCTCATTAGAGTATTTGTAGACTGGTAGGGTTAGGGTTAGTAGAATAAGTTGACATGCACTTGCAAAGTTACTTATAGTCCGCAGAATGTCTGTTGGGGAGCACCAAAATAAAGAGTTAGCGGATATTAAGCAGAGAGTTTACTAATACTCTATTGAGAGTTAGTTGACGTGTAGTTGCAAATTTACTTATAGTCAGTAGAATGTCTAAAGTGGACTATTGAACTAAAGTGTTACCTACTTTCCCACAAAGTCAGAATGCACTTTACTATGGGCAGCTGTGTTGGTTTTAGTCAAGCCTGACTGACGTTTACACAACACTGTTTTCAACTAAAAACTGAAAACTGTGTATGCGCTTTGGCCGTTCATTTACACGACAACAGTGTTTTGGGGGCCTGAAAATGCAAACATTTGAAAAGGTGTTTCAAAGTTCAGTTTTTGAAAACGATACCAGTATTGTCTCCTTGTAAATTTATCGAATTTGTAAAAACGGTTATGTCATCCATAGCCTATTTTGTGGTCAATCTATAGGCGGGTAGTGTTTCTTCACAAAGTGACATCGCCAACTACTGGCCTGGCACGAATGATACAGCGTTTTCAATCGTTTTCGCTGATTGTGTGAACGGGGATCATTTTGACAACGCTGTCGTCCGTATGTGAATTCTTTTTTTAGTAAAAGTACCCTTAATGATCACAGAAAACTTAGAACTTTTAACATTCTTAGAATCTTTCCATAAAAGGTTCTTTATAGTGGGAAAAAGATTCTTTACATTATTAAAAGGTTCTACACACACGCGCACGCACGCACGCACACACACACACGGTCCACTGAAAGCGATTTTTGTTGCATTCAAATTATACATTGCAACAATTCATTAATTTCCTGGGAATTAAACCCAAGACTTTCCATTGTGCTACTCACAGATTGAGCTACAGGAACATAATTCCCAGCTTCTGCAAAAAACAAACAAACAAACAAACACATATATATATATATATATATATATATATATATATATATATATATATATATATATATATATATATATATATATTGTATGACTTTGTTGTATGGTTTGTGGAGTTTAAACAGTTCTTGATCTTACTTTATACATTCTTTAGATCAGCATATTGCTTTCTGGGTTTGTTCAAAGTACCAGTATTTAGATGGTTTTCTAAAGAACTTTACAATGTTCTTTGTGGTACTTCAGCATGTTTTCCTATAATATTAGGATATAAAATGTTTTTTTGGTCCTAACTAGAAGCATTAAGATTAGTTTTAAGAATAGTTTTGTTTTTTTACTGACATGAGCCAAACATGTTAGTCCATGTATGTTGTCCATGGAGGTTTTCCAGGATCAGGCTGTAAAAATGAAAGGTTAAATTCTATAGATTTTAATCCGAAGAAAGAACAATTTCCAGAGCCCATGTTTCACCTCTTTTACCCGATTTCTCTCATCTTCTCCAGCAGAATGTCTTCAGCCTTGTTTCTGTTTCAGCAAGCTTTAACTCTTGAGCTGCACATTTTGCGCTTGTTGTCAGGTTGCTGGTTGCACATGGACTCACGGGAGATGCCAGTGAGTGATCTGAGGTGACAGCCCAGCACGGCGGCAAGTGAGCGAAAATGTATGCCCCCCTCCCCCCACATGTACACTTTTCTGCGGCATGGCTCTGCCAGTGTCCCATGGGATCCAGTCACTGGAGTCATGGGAGATGGTGAGACCCCAGGGTTCATAATTTAATTATATGAAAGAGAGAAAGAGAGAGATAGCAGGGTCTGATAGCACAAGTCACATTACTTAAAACCAAGCACACAGTCTTGCCCCCGCCCCATCACTCACACATATAAACACACAGAGCTGTCCATGGAGAGGATTGGTGAAAGGAATTACATTAACATTGCTCTGAGCTGAGGGGGGTTTGATACTCATGTAACCTGATTGCGGCAGGAGGAGCGTGAGGGATGGGGATGCTGTCCTCTACCCTGCGGAGATGTTTATCCAAATGAGAGTGGAGAGAACGGCAGCGCACTCATACTGAGGCCAAGATGCCTTATTCTGCCACTGCATTGTCTTCGCCTGCTGGGACAAATGTTTTCTGTCTTTCTGCTATTTGAACCATTCTTTTTCATAAGCTTCTACACGAATTGTGATTTTCGCACTGTGTGCCATGATGAAGATGGTGATGGTAAAAATGAAGCTGTGATGATGGTTATATCGGTCGTGGTGATTATCATGGTGATAACAGTGGTGGTGATTATGATTATGATAGTTACTGCATAACAGTGATGCTGATGATGTTGATAGCAATGGTGGTGATGAAAATAAAGCAGTTGATAACAGTTGTGGGGATTTAAAGTGGTGATGATGGTGAAGATGAAGCTGGTCAAAGCAGTGATTTTCATGATAGTGTTGAACATGACAGTGATTATGGTGATAACTGTGATGGTGAATATGATGGTAATAAAAGTGATGATGATGGTGATAAGGAAGACCTGATGAACAGCTTGATGGTGACATTGTGACACTTGTGATAACAGTGGCATTGATTATGATGCCATAACTACAGTGATTAGGACAGTGATGCTGATGATGACTGTGATGATGATGATGATAATGTGGTGATGTAAATACTGTATAACAGTGGTATTGATTGATATGATAACAGTGGTGATAACTCTGATGTTGATGTGACAACAGTGATGATGATGTTGATGATTCCATATTGATGATAATGTCAAGTCAAGTCACATTTATTTATATACACCGTAAAAACTAATTAGTTCAGTTTACTTAATTAAATTGTGCAAACTCGTTGCCTTAATTTAAGTAAGCATAACTTAATTACATCACGTTCTTCTTACTTAATCTATTTAAGTTTTGTCAACTTAATTCTATCTGTGATCTGAGGAAGTGTACTCCCAGAGTACATTGTGGCATGAATAAATTAATTACTTTGTTTTACCATTTTTGGCTTTATTTAACCATTACAATTGTATTTGCTATCGTTATTGGGGTTATACTGACAAGAGAGCAAATAAAATTGCAATGGTCTAATTAATTAAAGTAATTTAAAAAAAACTTATTACCATTGTTGTGGTTTGCATGCTGAATGTTGAAGTCTGTGTGTGACTCAAGCAAAATTGCAAGATATTTTCACAAATATAGAGGGATTATATCAACCCAATTAAAAGTTTATGCCATAAGTGTTTGCAATTAAAATGTAAAAAGATCATTATTTAACATGATAAACATGTTATACATCATAAATACATTCATTAAGAACATGGAAATAATTTAAGTATAAATACTGTATATATAATATTTATTACTTCACTTCCTTTGAAATCAAATAACTGTGATTTCATGTTGCATCACTGCATCAATTTGGAAGAGAATCAGAATGATTTAAATGAAGTTCCAAGTGCCCAACCAAAGGGAACACTAATCACAATAATGGTGAGGAATTTTAGGTTGATTTTAGGAAATCAACATGAATTTATGAAGTCAACTTATGTGACGTTCTCCCAAAATGTTTTACTAGTTGTATTGACAATAACATTCAACAAGACTGGAAAATGAGCGTATGCAACTAAGAAGAATGATGACTGCAGAAGTGGAAGAAATTATTGAAAAGTCTATTAAGTATTGCCCCGCTTCAAAAACCATTTGCCTGCATAGCATGCAAACAGTACAGATTACTATTTTTTTTAAGTAAGTTAGCTGAGACTAGCTGAGCTAAATGAATATCATAATGCCCGCCTTATGTATCAAATTGTAAATAGGCTGAAATCTAGATTGAATAGTCTTGTTCCTATCTCCAGCACCCAACACACATATCAAACAAGAATCAAACCACTTACATTAGGCAAATGTCGCAGACATGTGCGCGCCAGTATGAGTGTTGTCTATAGGGGGGCAGCAGATCTGGAACGGGATTGATGATGGCCTCAATGTGTTGCCCTCTATCTCCAACTTCAAACGACAACTAAAGAATTATTTCATATTAACCTGTATTTAATATAAAACAGTTTTTTCATGGATTACTGGGATGATGATGATTACTCATCATCTGGTTACAGATGATAACTGTGTATACATTGTCTGTACCCTTTCATAAATCATGGGCCCCCACCTATAAGCTTTCTTAGCTTCTTTGGGAGATCCATTCACTATACCCAATTGATTCTGTACCCCCTAACTGTATTATTGTAATGCTTGAAGTGGTATTGTGAATAAACTCAAACTCAAATGGCAACAAAGGTGAAAAAAGGCGAAAAAGGCGACAGTGGCAAGGAACAAAAACACCATAAGATGGCATAATGTGATCATGTTTGTGATAACAGTGGTATTGATTGATATGATAACAGTGGTGATGATAACACTGATATTGATATGACAACAGCGTCGATGATGATGATTCTATATTGATGAGAATGTGATCATGTTTGTGATAACAGTGGTATTGATTGATACGATAACAGTGGTGATGATGATGATTCTATATTGATGATTATGTGATGATGTTTGTGATAAAAGTGGTGATGATGATGATTCTATATTGATGAGAATGTGATCATGTTTGTGATAACAGTGGTATTGATTGATACGATAAAAGTGGTGATGATGATGATTCTATATTGATGATTATGTGATGATGTTTGTGATAAAAGTGGTGATGATGATGATTCTATATTGATGAGAATGTGATGATGTTTGTGATAACCATTATGATGGTGATAACAGTGTCAGTGATAATGATTGTGTTGATGGCGATAACAGTAGTAATCGTGATGGTAGTGCAAAAGATGAGAGAAGTGGTGACAGCAATGATGAAAAGAATAACACTTCTCCAAGGTATGTTATCATGAACCGTCTACACTTTAATTTACACCGCTACACACACTATAAAGCAGCTTTACTGCTATTTGAAGAGGAGAGCTGAGAAAAATTCTTTCTAGATCCACAAATAAAGCCTAGATCTCATTGACCATAAGGTAGGAATGGACCATCCTACTACAGCTGGCCCAAGGCTGTTCCACACAACTGAAACCCACATTGCCACATCAGTCGCTACTGCTATAGTACATTATTCATTACAATGCTGTATTATACATTCTACACAACACGTACGGAGCTGTTTATATTAAACACCAGATATTTAACAAGGCTTTAATGAAACAGAAAAATGGCATAATTACCCAGTGCTCATCCAGACCCAAAACACTTTTAAGCTGCTTTTCAAAAGCCCCATCCATATCCCATCATCTGAAACCTTGGAAAACCAGACAGCGAAAACTCACTGACACATTGAACACTGTCTATTTCTCGGGGACAGCTTGCTGCCTTCAGTCTGTGAAAGTGGTGGACAGGCACAGACAGCAGAAAGAACTGGAACAATGGAGGCCAGTATTCCAGCAGACAATTTTAGGCATCACATATAAAACTTTATCCCTTTTTGCGGCATCAGAAGTATTGTCTGTCTGTCTGTGTCTATCTATCTATCTATATCATAAAAAATGTGTTACAATATTCGTCAGTCATCTTGGAGCAGGAATCTCAGTGAGCAATGAATAACATTACAGTAAATCACAGATATAAGAAAAAAGGCTGGGGAAAAATAGAGAAAGAGATAAACTGGATGGGAATCTGATATCAAAGAGAGGATACTTTCACTTTCCAATGCAAGCCTGCAGCTTAACCTGCTGCTTTTCCTCACTGAGAGAGTTCATTCCTCGTGCAGTGAGAAGTAGAGGGAGGAGGAGGGGGGTTATGGGAGAAAACCAAGGAGAAGAAGAAGAAACATCACCACACTTCACTGAGTGAAAGCCTTCATTGGTACTAGTTCAGTGTTTTCCGGTGTGTTAGTGGGGAAGAAAATAAACGAAAAGCCCACTTTTCAAATCAGTTACAGGACAATTTGCCTTGTTGTTAATCCACATGCTTGAGTCGTGATGCTTGTGGATGATCTGAGTTCAAATTTGGTCGTGCAGTAGTCCTGATTTTGTTCATCTTTCTTGGTTGATGATGACGATTACAGTGGTGGTGGTGATTATATTGTTGAATAATTGTGATGATGGTGGTGAGCAGTGTTTTTATGTTCATTATGGTGATTATAGTGGTGGTGAAGATGGCAGTGATGATGATCATAATGGTGACAATGTAATGATGTTGGTGATAAGAGTGGTGGTGATGATGATGAAGATCATCCTCACTGAGAGAGAGTTGTTAATCCACATGTTCTAACACTAATCTGGATGATGTGACTTCAAATTTGCCATGCATCATTTCTAAATTTCATTCATCTTTCTCTGATGTATTGAAATAATGACAAAAGGCACACAATTAAAATAAAATCAGGCTTTAAAGCTTAATGTAATAAATCAAATTAAAAATTATTTGGATCCTTTTTTTTTGTAAAGCAAAATTAAAGTCCTAATTAATGACTAATTAAAAACCCCATGAAATGTAAAAGTTTGTTGCTCACTTTCATGTCTTAAAGCTTTGAAGGCGTTATGCTTGGTGCTCCTAAAAGTGAACAAAATAAACTTCTAATAAATATTTGCATTTACAATTTTAGTCTTTCTCTTCCTCTTCTATCTATCTTATATATGACTTTTTAACCAGCCATTTCCCCTGCACTGCAATCTGAGCTAGTATACCTGATCCACACCATTACTGACACTCAAAGGCAATTACTGTGTGTCTATCCTGCCTGTGCTATGGGATCTTTAAAACCCCCCCTTCTCTTTCTCAGTCTAAACCTGTTGTTTATTGTATTGGACCTTGTTTAACAGTTTCCACCTCCCTGTTGACAGGTCTGAAGCATGGGAGTTTGCAGTGCATGTATAGATGTTGGTGTTTGCCTGCATGTGTGGGTTTGTATGTAGACAGGGAATGTGGTCTACAGCCTATATAGGCAGCAATTTTCCAAGATTGCATCCAATCTGTCAAGTGATTGATTTGAAATGATGTACATAAGCAACAACTCTATGCATGCATGACACGAACAGACAAGCGCTTGGAAGACTCGATTCACAGCTGATAATGAATACATTCATTAGTTTGTATAATGTCCAGTTTAATTTCCTAGCGGGAAGCAGTATTTGTGGAGCTTGATTAATCTATGAGTATGAATGCAACTTTATTGACCTTAAAACTTTATTCCAATACTATTCTCCATGTGGCCTTGTCCTCTGCAGAGCTTCAAGAATCCGAGCAGCTAAACAGACAACTCTGAAAAGAGTGTACATCAGCGCTTTAAATGTGCACACTATCTATAAATTCATCCCCTGCCAATTAGCCTCACTATATAATTTTAATTACAAATTTGAATAAGCACAAACAGTAAGAGCCAGTGAGTAAGAACTAGCATCGCTTGTAAGATCTTCATTAAGAGAGGGTTTTGATTAATCTATTTCCAGACAAAGCATTGAGCAGACACAAAGAACAAGCATGATGTTCTGACATGAAGGATGATTATCTGTCATTATCTATGATTCACAGGTTTTAAATTTAGTTGTTTTAGGATTATTATTTTTTTGCGTCAGTTCTTAGGGTATGACAAACAAGTAGCTAAGGCAAGCATCAATAATATTATTGTTTATACCTAAATCCTAGAGTACAATTAACTCTTATTAAGTAGAAATAACTTTATTGCATATATCATCCTAGTCTTTGTTAGTCTTTGTGTGTGCGTGCGTGCGTTCGCATGTGTGTGTATATATATGAGAGAGACAGAAAGATAGATGGATGGATAGAAATGCTTCAAGCCAGACTTTTTATATTCCATGTCGATTTTATGACACTTCTAAATTGTTTTCTAAATTACATTCATTCATCTGTAACAACCTGCTCACTACATTACCCATCATCCTTCCTGGCCCTCACCTGCATGCACTTCCCAATCACAGAGATCGCTGTCACCTGTCACCGATCACCTGGTGTCACCTGTCACCCCGTTTCTGATCGTTCTCTGCCTACTTGACTTGGATTGTTACTGGACCTTGCTTCTGGCCGCCGGCCCCGACCATTGCTTGCTATCTGGTTTGTCTCTGCCTATTCTCCATTGCCCTGTTTGCTGGTGTTAATCCCTGCCTGTTTGACTACTCTAAATAAAGCTGCAAATGGATTCCCTTGAGTCTGATGATTTAGTAACAACCAGATCTCTACCTCTTCATTCATCTGCTTCCTTCATCCATTTTAGTCATCTGCCTCGATCTCCAGTTCAGGGCCTGCAACAGATAAGACCATTATTCATCAAGATATCCATCCAGAACACTATATTCTTCAGTTACTCAACTGCTTCCATCATTGCGATCACATATTTCTGCAAATAAACCTGTTTATCACTTTACCTGTGTGAATTCTTCTGTTGCATGACAACAAGACAGCAATTTATGTATTTATTGCGAACTTTAACAATCAAATTACTGTTAAAAATGTTATTATAATATCATTTTCAGGTTCATAAAATGATAATGGCAATAAGAATATGAAATCAATTCAAATTAGGATAGTAATAATATCATAGTAATATTACTGCTATAATATTATCATGCCGACATACAATCAAAGTGATATAAACTAGAATGTATATAATATCACAACAATAGACAGACTTGCAATCAGCCACAGGATTTAATCAGGCAAGATAATAGAGCGATCTATTTTTGATTGCTATAGTTATCCCTTCACAGCAAGAGGTTAGCATTACGAGAAAATTCCCCTACGTCACAGTATTCCCTAGTCATCCGCAGAGAAGCAGAAATAGAGCGGGGGTTAAGTGTACCATCTGGGAGTAATTAATACTTAATTAGTGTGTGAGGTGTTGACTACTCGTTAGGGGGGACATTTGGGAGCACCTTCCATCTCCTAAAAATATCCTGTGTTCTGCCAAAACTGACTACGCGCAAACAGCCTTGGAGCCTCTCGCTGACATTTAAACACGTGAAGTGTCCACAAGAAAACTGAATCATATTTTTCAGCACCTCAGGTGTGATTCAGTTTCATCCCAAAAACTTTTTAGCAGTGGTGTTTTTGCATTTTGTAACTGTAGCATCTCTAGATTTATTGTACATGTGTGTACAATGAGTCAAATTAAGTGTTCACACATTCAAAATAGACATAGCTATTACAGATGAGTCACAGAACATTTGGAAAATGTTAGGGAATTGGAATGATACATTTGTGAAGTTTTGTTTGTTTGATGGGATGTCTAGAAACATAATTTCTGCTTCTAGAGAACAGAGCTTCTAGTGCAGAAATGGTCTTATTAAAAGATTCAAGGATCTGTGGTCCGCTTGTCCAGAGTTGTGCGACAGTCAATCACTGTTTGTGGATACCATAGAAATGAATGAGAAGTGCCGTAAACTGTTGCACAATTGTCTGACTTCTCCTATTAAACAGGTTTTTTTGTTTGTTTTTTTACTCTAAAAATTAATCGAAATTAATGTTTAAAGTCACCCTGGGGTAAAAAATCAAGCTTTTAACGTTGTTTATACAGTGCAGGTCAGAATTATTTGCGCCCTTGGTAAATATGATCAAAGATGGCTGTAAAACAAATAAATAAATAAATAAATAAATAATAATAATAATAATATATATATATATATATATATATATATATATATATATATATATATATATATATATATACCTCCCTTTTCCAAGATAACAGCTCTGAGTCTTCTCCTATAATGCCTGATGAGTTTGGAGAACACCTGACAAGAGATGAGAGACCATTCCTCCATACAGAATCCCTCCAGATCCTTCAGATTCCCAGATCCATATTGGCGCTTCTTCTCTTCAGTTCAGCCCACTAATTTTCTATAGTGTTCAGGTCTGGGGACTCGGATGACCATTGGAGATGCTTGGTTTTGTGCCCAGTGACCCATTTTTGTTTTGATTTTGATGTTTGTTTTTGGATCGTTGTCCTGTTGGAAGATCCAAACATGGCCCATTATAAGATTTCTAGCACAGGCTGTCAGGTTTAGATTTTTTTTTAACTTTTGGTTTTTAATCAAATCCATGAGAGTAGTGGAAAAAACATTTTCAAGGAAAAAAACGTTTAAATATGTCATTTTGGTGATTAAAGATAAGTTTCAAGGTATACAATTATTGACTACAGGAGGACTTACATGTTGTTAGAGCAAACATGTTGAAGATTAGTCGATGGGCTGTTGATTCATTAAATGATAAGCTATTTCCTCACTATTCAGAGTAGTGAAGCCTCTCCTCCATTGGCATCCATTAAAAAGGTCTCCTTCCCTGCATACCACAGCATTACAGGCTTTACTCTTTTTTTCAGCTAAGGTTGCAGGCTTGCCTTCAAGTGGCTTTAATCGAGTGTACATCCGTTGTAAACTTGTTACTGCGTTGCATTATGGGATAAAATGAGTGCACTTGATAACGTCCACTATGGTTTCGGACACCACTACAAATGGCTGTTCCCTCAAATAGTGCCCATGACAACAAATGAAAAGGGGGCACATAGGGAACAAAGGCACACAGAAAACAAGAAAATACACACATAGACTGTACTGTTATGTATGAAAATTTCAAATGCGTGATTTTCAGGCTATTTCAATCTTAGGAGGTCTTGGAATTACATTTATCTCATTCTCTTTTCTCCATTATATTTGACAGTGAATAGTTGAGCTAAATGAAGATATATATGGTAAGTTACAACTAAAGGTGAAACATAGAAAGGAATTTGGGAAGCCTGTGCCATGGACAGGAATGAAAAAAAAAAAACATTTTGCACCTTCAATTCCTTTTGGTAACATGTTTTTTTCTTTCAAAGTTCCTATTGTTGACCACAGTAACTCAGTATACTAAAAGACAGGTCACAAGATAGATAGCAAACCTGTCAACCTCACATGCGATCGGCGCTCAGATCGCTTCATAATGAAAGCAAAGACGTTCTGCAGTTCCATCAGTTTCTCAGGCCTTTGCATAAGCCCCTCAGATCATTTCTCAGTTCAAAGAGGAAAAGAGGCAAACGGCTCAAGACAGCTTTTAGTCTCTCTGTTTCAACAGCTGTGTGCCTCTGCATCTGTTGGGATGCACGTTTCGGGTTTTCACAGCGCTCTTTTTGGTTTTCCTTTCTTTCCCCGCCAAGAGTCAAAATCCCTTTCATAAGAGCCGCAGGCGAGCAACTACCTCCGCTGGTGAAAGACACTTAGTAAAACAATACAAGACAACCTTTTATTATCACGGTACCTCATTACTTTTTAACAAGGATAATCCTAACATGCTACTACTCATGAATAATTTAAGGAGGAGAGCTCACCCTGGAGTGACAGGAGAACAGGAGGGAAAGTTACAAAGAGCGAGTTTATGACTTCAGCTGCAGCACTTATAATTAAGATCGCTTCATGGAAAGTACCTTTTAATTGCACCATTATTGATCCACGGGAAAGGTGAGGCAAAAGCCTTTGATAACTAGTTAATAACACAGTGACATGAACACTGGTATCGTCAGCCACGGCTCGTGCCCTTTATAGTGCTCTTTGAATCAGCGGTGAAATGGAAAAGCGCACTGATAACTCTCTCTTTTAGTCGTCTGTCATAAGAGACGGTTACAGCGTACAGAGGTGCCTGGGTTCACCTCGCACTCATTAAAATCCAATACAAAACAATTACTGTTTCACCGACTAGATTCAAAGGTAAATTACATTGTAAATGGATGAGATTATGAAGGTAAAGGTCTGGAGGGGAAAATGTTTGTTTATCGACTTGCGCTGTCACCGTCTCAGAAGGAATACGGTGCCCGAAAGTGATTTTGTGAGGATTTTGGAGTGCTGTACGAGACCTTTGCAACCATAAATACAGAAGATGTTGTTTTCATAAATGACTTAAGGCCCGATGGCTCTGAAACCAATGAGTCATCAGGTGAGCTGAGATACTGGGGTGAATGTGTTAAGTGAGGACGTGAGGATGCAAGGAAACATTTGTGCTGTGTTGAGTGTGGAAAGCCTCGGGCTGGATGCTGTGTTTCGAAGAATTGCTTCCCGCTGCTGCTTTGGACACATTAACTGCGTTCCAGCCGCATCTGAGAACCACATCTTCTTTAAAAAGCTGTGCAAAGGTGGCACAGAAGCTGCATAATGACATTGCATACACTATAAAACAATGCGTTTACACACGTTTAATGGATCACAGAAGCATAATATAAATTTCGAATTCATTACAATTGCAGGAAACAATGCATCACACGCTGATTGTCATGACAATTACTTTATTTTGATGGTCTAGTTTAGACATTCTATTAACTATATGTAATGTTGCACATACATATCAACTAACTCTCAAAGGAGTAATAGCCCCTGTTTACACCTGGTATTAATATGCGTTTTGGTTGACCGGATCACAAGTGGATAGGTGTAACCTAGGGGTGTCGCTCGCGACATATATAGCTCTCATCTACAGATTTTTGAGCAGTCCATTTTTGTGCTCTCCTCAGGACAGCCACTGATGTTCACATGAGCAGGTGACAGCTTTCTATCGAGAAAGCAAGTCTTGAGTCAAACCGCTCAAGCCATTGATAAAGCTGCCATGTCATTGCGTGGGCACTGCTATGAAACAACGCGTTCGTTGCGTGGAATCATCGCCGTTATTTTCTTTAAGATAAGATACTGAAGTTTTACGGAAATGGGTCATACCCGTCCTGAGCAGCTGAAGTAAAACCCCACTTATTCAAGGTTTATTACATGGAAAGAGCAGACGCAAATAGACCTAAAATACACACGCTTCCTATGAATCATGAATGAAATTTAACTTTATGTCATTAAACTGAATGTACGAAGGAAACTGCTGAAATAACTACAATATTAATTACACTGAAATAAGAGCGCGTGGTTTATCCATCAATCAGATGCGCATTAAAGTTGCATTCTAATCGTTACTAGCCTATAGCAAAAGTAGACACCCGGCGCGTTTTCTCTCAGAATCAGGAAAATGTTCAGTAGCTTATAAAGAGAACAAAGAGTATTCTATGAGGAATACTTACTATTCCATGAGGAAAGTTAGTTAAGGTTTAGTGGGAAAGTTCATGGTATTTTTAGTCTCACAATGGAAGGATGTACCAGGAAAACTTTAAGGTTGTGTAACCATTAACATATCCTACAAAATAGTTAGGCTTTAAAAGTATTGTTAGTTCATCATGCTTTTTAAATCTTGGCTTACATTTCTACAAATGCTAATTTATAGGCTTTGGAAATATTTTTTATAATAATAAATTAATTAAAAACTAGCATGAACTAACATTAACAATAGACAAAATGTCGTTGTTGTTTTTTTTTTTGTCCCCACTCTCTGACCCCCGAAGGTCACTGTGTAATTCACACCCTGACTTAGACCCATTGGGGGAAGCATTTAAATAATCCTATATATGCATAGAAAAAATGAAGAATCGAATAGAATTAATCGAATCGCATCGAACTTTAATGTGAATCGCATCGAATCTAATCTTTCTGAATTTGCAAAAATCGTTCTTGAATCGAATTGAAAACCTATGAATCGTGAATCGAATCGATTCGCTGCCTACCCAAAGATTCACAGCCCTAGTGTAACCCCATACAGGGGTAAACAGGCAAGGCAAGTTTATTTATATAGCACATTTCATAAACAATGGTAATTCAAAGTGCTTTACAGAGAAGAAATTAAAATAATCAAAATAAAACAGTTTAGAATAAAAGATAAAATACAGAAATAATCAAAAGAAATCAAAATAATTTAAAAACATAAAATAGAATACAGTACAAACAGTCGGACGAACAGTGGCACAGTGCTCATACATGCACAGTTAAACAGATGTGTTTTGAGTCTGGATTTGAATGTGACTACTGTAGGAGCACATCTGATCTCTTCTGGAAGCTGGTTCCAGCTGCGGCTGGCATAGTAGCTAAAAGCGTACTCGCCATGCTTTGAGTGAACCCTTGGTATTTCTAGCTGATGTGATCCTAATGATCTGAGTGATCTGTTGGGTTTATATTCAGTGAGCATATCTGCAATGTATTGAGGTCCTAGGCCATTGAATGATTTATATACCAGTAATAATACTTTAAAATCAGTCCTAAATGTAACTGGCAGCCAGTGTAAAGCCCTGAGGACTGGTGTGATGTGTTCATATTTTCTGGTTCTGCTCAGAATCCTGGCGGCAGCGTTCTGTATGAGCTGCAACTGTCTTATGGTCTTTTTGGGAAGGCCAGTGAGGAGTCCATTACAATAATCCACCCTACTGGTGATGAAAGCATGCACAAGTTTTTCTAAGTCTTGACTGGAAACAAAGCATCTAATTCTTGCAATATTTTTCAGGTGATAGTATGCTGATTTAGTTATTGCTTTGACATGACTACTGAAACTAAGGTCTGACTCTAGAGACACACCCAGATTCCTGACTTGATTTTTAGTTGTTTGACCCCTAGACTGAAGGTATGCCTTCACCTTGAGAACTTCATCTTTGTTTCCAAACGCAATGACTTCAGTTTTGTCTTTGTTTAACTGAAGAAAATTTTGGCACATTAGTTTGTTTACTTCATCAATGCATTGGCAAAGAGAGTTAATGGGACTGTGATCGTTAGGCGATAGGGCTGAGTAGAGCTGTGTATCGTCTGCGTAGCTGTGGTAAGCGATTTGGTTATTTCTCATTATTTGGCTCATTGGGAGCATGTACAGATTGAATAGGAGTGGCGCAAGAATTGAGCCTTGAAGGACTCCGCATGTCATGGATGTCAACTCAGACTTATGGTCTCCTATACTCACATAATAACCTCTCCCTACCAAGGTTGACCTGAACCATTTTAGTACTATCCCAGAAAACCCGACCCAATTTTCCAGCCTGTCAAGAAGTATGTTGTGATCGACAGTGTCAAATGCAGCACTGAGGTCGAGTAGTACGAGCACTGATAATTTGCTTGTATCAGTATTTAAGCGAATATCGTTTATTATCTTTATGAGCGCTGTCTCTGTGCTGTGATGCGGTCGGAAACCAGATTGAAAATTGTCATAGTGTCCATTTGAGCTTAAGAATTTCATCAGCTGATTGAAGACAACTTTTTCAATGATCTTGCCTATGAAAGGAAGATTTGAGATCAGTCTATAGTTTTTTAATATGGTCTTATCCAGATTGCTCTTTTTCAGGAGGGGCTTGACAACTGCAGTTTTCAGGGAGTTCGGAAAACTCCCAGAGAGAAGTGCGGCATTTACCACTTCTAGGAGATCTGCTTCTAAGCTGTGTAACACATTTTTTTAAAAAAAGATGTGGGAAGTGCGTCAAGGGCGCAGGTTGATTGAACAACGACAAAAAAACAACGACATTTTGTCTATTGTTAATGTTAGTTCATGCTAGTTTTTGATTAATTTATTATTATAAAAAATATTTCCAAAGCCTATAAATTAGCATTTGTAGAAATGTAAGCCAAGATTTAAAAAGCATGATGAACTAACAATACTTTTAAAGCCTAACTATTTTGTAGGATATGTTAATGCTGTACGGTTTCTTCTGAAATGTTACCATCAATTTCTTCAAAATCAGACATAGTGACTACTTTCTCAGGCTGTTGTCTGATCTGCCTGACACCAGCGCAACTCAAGGATGAGCTGATCACCTTTCTGATATAATTGATTTTCTCAGAGAAGAAAGAAGCAAACTCACTGCACTTGCTCTCTGAGAGCATTTCACTGGGAATCTGGCTTGGGGGGTTTGTCAGTCTCTCTACAGTAGCAAAAAGAGTGCGTGTGTTGTTTATATTGCTGTTTATAATATTCGAGAAGAAAGTCTGTCTAGCTTTGCCTAGTTCCTTATTGAAAGCATGGATGCTGTCTTTGTAGATGTTATAATGGACTACAAGTTTTGTCTTCCGCCACATGCGCTCTGCTTTTCTGCATTGTCTTTTCATATTTTGCACTGCTGTTGAGTTTCTCCAAGGTGCTTTTTGTCTGCCATTCTTCTTCCTGACTTTCACAGGAGCAATATCATCAATTACACTCTTAACTTTTGTGTTAAAAGAATCAAGGAGAAAATCAACAGAGTCAGCAGATATGCTTGGTGTTAAAGATATAGCCTTCATAAACAGTACACTAGTGTTCTCATTTAAGCATCTCTTCTTGACAGACACAGATCTAGCTTCAATGGTAGGAGAGATCAATATATCAAAGAAAATACAAAAATGATCAGACAGTGCTACATCCTTAATAACAATCGATGAAATGTTTAGACCCTTACTGATAAGTAAATCTAGAGTGTGTCCATGATTATGTGTGGGTCCATGTACATGCTGAGTCAGATCAAAAGTTTTTAAAACAGTTTTAATTTCTTTTGCCATATTGGTTTCAGCATTATCTATGTGAATGTTAAAATCTCCAGCAATGGCAAAGCAGTCAAACTCTGAGGAAATTGTTGATAACAGTTCTGTAAAGTCATCAGCAAAGGCTGGAGAGTATTTTGGAGGCCTGTAAACGATGATAAGTAAAATGCGTGGAGCACCTTTTAACACAATACCCAGATATTCGAAAGACGGGTAATTCCCAAACGATATTTGCTTACATTGGTAGACATCTTTAAAAAGAGCAGCTAAACCCCCACCTCTTCTGACAGCTCTGCAGACACTCATAAAAGTAAAGTTAGGAGGGGCTGTTTCATTGAGGACTGTTGCACTGCAGCTGTCTTCAAGCCAAGTTTCATTTAGCAACATAAAATCCAAGTTGTGTGTAGTAGAAGTGATTTATTTTTAAGTGAGCGGATGTTTAAAAGTGCTAACTTAACAGTCTTACTTTTTCTCCCCACAGCAATCTTAGTTTGTCGTGTAATAGGCACCAGATTAGATGGGTTTGTTGTACGGCTTTTGCAGGCCTTAGACTTACTATTATGTAATCGAACAGCAATAGCGAAAGATACAGGCACACTGGGTTCCCGCTTGTTCTGTAAACATTTGGAAAAGTTATTGTTATCATAGCGGGGACCCGACACATATCATTGAGAGCTGGTATCAGTTGTTTTTGGTTCACCTTGAGCAGATGGAGGGGGGTTTGGGCCCTGGCGCTGTGGCAGAGGCCGAAGAGCTCTCACAGGGGGAGGGAGAGGGCGAGCTGGGCCCGCAGGCTTTGGTGGTTGTGGGGCCTGCCGTTTTTTGGTTGGTATCTGTGGGCTGGCAGCAAAAGAGTGGGATAGTCTGGTTCCAGCATACACCAGTTGTTCCATTTTCTCTGAGAAGCACAGAAGTGGAGATGCTGGAGAGAGAGATAACGTGTCTGGTGAGAGGGGCTGTTGCTCTGGGGTTATGGGGGTAAACAGGGTCTAAAACATTTTTTAGGTTGTCCATTTTCAACCATTTCCAGAGGTAGTCGAAGACGCATTTGACTGGATTGCTTTCGTAGTGTAAACGCTCATGTGGTCGAATGTGTTCAAACAGCCACAAAAGACCGTCTGCTCTCCTCCTACTGACTACTGCGTAAACATTATGGGATCTAGACAGAACTACACAGACGGGATTTAAACTTTGTCAGCAGAAGACCCAAGTTTGGTTTAAAGACCAAAAAAGTACCAAGCACAGTGTTCTCACCATTCCTGATTTCTAACACACTCACAGTGTTTGGCTGGTCTTGTGGCTGTCAGAGCAGAAATGAAAGCTGAAACTCCGGCTGTTGTTCCGGCTGCATTCATATGTAAATTGGCTCGTCTACTAGTGATCCGATTGGTCAAAACGCATCCTAATACCAGATGTAAACAGGGCCTTAGTTGAGTATTAGTAGACTGGTATGGTTAGGGTTAGAATAAGTTGACATTCATGTGCAAAGTTTCTTATAGTCAGTAGAATGTCTTTTGGAAGCATCACAATAAACGTTATCAGATATTAAGCGGACAGTCTACTAATACTCTAATGAGAGTTATGCCGGGCGTACACCAAAGGATTTTCACAGTCCCAGACTAAAGACCGGCAGTCTTTAGGAATCTTACTGGAGTCTCGGGGCGCTCCCGTCATCTCGATCGTTAAATGTGAGGTGATAATCTGCAGTCGGCGACCCGATTTATGCCAGTCTTTCTCTAGTCTTTCATATCAAACATGTTTGATATTATCGCAAGTCTTTAGTCTGAGACTAAAAACTGTGAACCTAAGTCTTTAGATGTGAGCTGATAATCTTATAAAGTCTTTTCTAAATCTTTTCAAAGTCTTCAGGTGTACAGAAAGCATTAGTTAACATGTAGGTGCAACGTTACTTATAGTTAGGGCTGTAGTACTCGAGTCCGGTCTTGGACTTGAGACCGTTTTTCTATGATCTCAGACTAGTCTCGGACTCGCTGGTTTTCGGACTCGGACTTGTCTCGGTCTCGGCCACTGGTCTTGCCAAATATGGCTTTTGGTCTCGACCGAGTCCAGGTGTCTTTATTATGTTCCCAGTAAGCACATATAAAAGCCATTTATATGTGCGCCGTTTATTTGCTCTGGTGTGAGCCGCGATTGCGCCAGAACCAGCCAGTCGTCGAGATAATTCAGCACGCGCACTCCCCGGAGTCTCAGGGGAGAAAGCGCCGTGTCCATGCACTTCGTAAATGTACGGGGTGCTAGGGACAGACCGAACGGCAGAACTGTGTATTGATAAGCCTGCCCCTCGAAGGCAAATACTTACAAAATCCTGGGTGTTGTGACACTGTTTTTGCTTTTAGATCAACAAATAATAACCCAAAATGATTGTCTTGATAATGTCTTGCACAAGACTTTTTTGTCCCTGTCCTGGACTCGGTCTTGACTCAGACTCAAACCTTTTTTGACTCGGTCTTGTCTTGGACTCGAACCTCTTTGGTCTTGGTCTTGTCTTGGACTCGAATAGTCCTGGTCTTGGACTTGTCTTGGACTCGACAAAGGTGGTCTTGACTACAGCCCTACTTATAGTCAACAGAATGTCTAAAGGAGACCATCAAACTTAAGTGTTACCGTAAAGTTTAATGCAGCTCTAATGTTTGTGTTTGTTCATATTTGTTTTTGAAGACGGTTGTGTGGTTGAAAAGATATGGTCCAATTAATTGACCAAGATAGCAAAACAGCAGACATATTTGATTCTGAACCTCTTACTGCACAGGTTAAACGAAAGTGTGTTTTTTTTTTTTTTTTACTAGTAACTTCTAAGTAGAGCAAAAGTGACGCCTGTTAGTTATCTGGAACAAATTCATCTTCTCACATCCTCATGAACCTCTCTCTGAGGAACACATACCAACCACACAATTTCCACGCAATTTCCTCCTGGCCTCATTATTCATGCATTCCTAATTTAGTTTAAATCTCTTATTTAATAATGGGTCAGAGTAACTGGACAAATTATTATTTTAATTTTTGCATTATTACAATTTGAGGTAATCAAACTCATAGACAGTATTGTAACTGCATGTTCACATTGTCTAATTACTATCCAAACCAAAATTACACTTCTATTGAAAAGTTGACACGTCTGCTAATTGTATGAATATTTTCCATATCGAAGAATGAAAGTATTACCATAACTACGAAATAACACAAATGGAAGGTGAAGGATGCTTTTAAATAGTGTTCAAAGGATTCATATATGTAATGAATGGTCCTGGAGGCAAGCTGGTTGAGAACCCAAAAATCAACTTTAATAATCAACACTTCATCAAACATAAAACAAAGGCTGGAAACTGGAAACTGGACAAGAAACATTCAATATTAGACAAAGACACAGGGCAAACATGAGGGCTTAAATACACCAACTAATTACTAAACAAGGGACACCTGTGAACAATGATCAGACAATTAACAAATGACAAGACACATGGCAGGATCACATGACAATCAGGGAATCACATGACAAGACACAGAAACCTGACAATGACAAGTAAAAGAAACAAAACCCAAACCGTGACAATATCAGTATTATTTTAGTATCATGGAGAGCTTACTTAATTTTTTATATTTTGAATTAGTAATTAAAATGAAATAATTAAAATAATTAAAACAAAAGAATGATAAAATAAAAACAATCAAAATACAACACTTACTAAATAAGATTAAAAAAATTTTTTATTTGTTTACCTGCATGTCATTTGACCATTAGACGACATCAGAAAACTATGAACTTGATAGATTGATTGGTTGAATGATTGATTGATTGGATGATTGATTGATTGATTGATTGATTGATTGATGTAATATGACATGGCAGGAATTTGTACATATTAAAATGCCTGAAAGACAAAAGCCTTCCAAAGACGGTTAAAAGACTCACTGAGTGATACATCAAATAATAATTAATGTGTTTGTCAGGAGCTGATTAGATATGCAGTGTTGCAATGTTGAGAAAACACTTGTTAAAAGTGAAATGATGTGTGTAAATCTGTGTGGGTCTCAGTTTTCAGTGGCTGTTCTGTGTGAATTCCACAAACCTGGAAGAGCTTCTGAGCATATATAAGCAGTAGGCTTTTATAGAGAGGAAAATGTAAAAGATAAAAAAGAAGTATAGGGAGAATCAATGAATTATGAATCATTTACTGTCATTGTGAAAGTAACATGCAATCGTGTAATCAACAAAAAAAGTAGTCTTAGTTTTTTAAGACGTAATTAATCTAAATACAAGTACTTAATTAATGGAATCTGATTACGGATGTGTAATCCAGATTACATGTAATTATTTACTACCCAGCACTGAATATAATAACACTGATAAGTTGGAAACTTATGTTGGATTGATTTTCCATCAATATCTGCTCAATTTCACCCATTAAAATGTAAATTTTTGCAAGAACTTTACAGGAGGCATAATTTATCTAGTTTGTCTACAAAGCTAATTTTATGCTAAGTCTTTCTAAGATCACGAGAAATATGAATTCATACAACATCAGAAGTTATCATCCTTTTGGCACTTGACTTATAAGACACCATAATGCAAGATGACAAAGTGTTTTCATGCCAATATATTAAATTAACTGAAATGTGTTATTATAAACACTTTGGGAAGGGGTACAATAAGCCAACGTCCACAGAGAGCCACTCATCACCATCTAGCACACGACTATCTTTGGCCTGATAAAACATTTGAGCGACTCATTGGAGCGTGTCTTTCCCTCGGGGCACCAAGAGTCCCCAGTGTGGAATGAGATCATTAAAATAATCAAATTACGGCCACTACGGGAAAAAAATCACCAATGGCTAAAGTTTTTTAAGAGTATTATAAATAATGGCACTAATGCTGCAGAGAATGAGAGTGATTTGGAGAGCTTAAACAGACCTTGAGCGGTCCACACTTCACAATAATAGGCACGATTCAATCGGTCCGATACTAACGTAAGCACATCGTCGTAAAATATGTCGGCACATTGCAAAGACAAATGTACAAAGTCACGTTACCAAGGTCAGAACTTGCCTGCCTTCACGTTCAATGTCGATTGCAAGGTTAAAAAAGATTAAAGCATGTCTTTGCAGCCAACTGAATAAATATCAAGCAAATAATAATGGGAATGTTTTGTTCATGCAAAACAAACATCTTGAGTCTAATTATGAATCATTTAATTTCCCTTTCCTTCGGTGCCTATAAAATAATATCTCCTTTGAGGCAGTGTGTTATAAAATTCCGTTTAATTTAAAGGAGTATTAAAACAGCAGTAATTACTTTATCCTCTCATTTGATGATCTTTATTGTGGGCTGAAAAAGCAATCTTTCATTTCTCAAGAGAGTCTGAAGATAAGAGTGTCTCCTCATCAACTTTGCGCCAGCATCATGAACACGAGCAGAAATTGTTCTCATTTGAACCAATAATCTCCTTGTCAATGCCACTTATCAAAAATCTTCCAAATTAATTATGGCAAATGCAAGTTTTGTATTGGATCTGTAACACAAAAACTGCAAGTGTGCCATCAGTTAGGAACGGCTCTGCGGTGATTACAGTTTATTTTATTTTATTTAATGAATCTAATGTTGCCTTTTTCTTTCCATCCTTTCGGTTAATTGGATTATAATGTCTGTCTGCTTTGATGTTGGGAAGACTGAACTACGAAAGGAAATCTTTGCGCTCATATCTATAATAAAAGTTGTCTCTTGGTCCCTGAAGATTAAACCAACTTCTTTATTTGTTCAAAATCTCACTCTTGACACAGAATGATAGGAAATGAAAGGGTGACAAGTGATTACTGAAGCATACATTCTTTTGTTCGGCTTTGATAGTGCAAATTCTGCAGAAATAATGAGGACAGGGGGTGGGGGAACAAAAAATAAAGTTGTAAGAAAAAAAATAAAGACTCATTTCGCAATGACTCATTTTGAGATGTTGTCCAAAATGATCAGTCTGCCCTAAATATAGAGGGAAGTGAGAACAATGCAATAGTGGAAGTCATTGTGGCAGAAATGCGAGAACATGTTCAATGCTCCACACATCTGCACCTGCCATCGATGTACAGTACGATGTTTCATTGGACAGCTGAATATCTGTGAATGAAAGGCTTGTTAACGTTGTTTTTAGTAACTTCTTGAGACTAAACAGTTCTGATAACATTCAGTGAAGATGCTCTGATATATATCAGGCTAACAGGGAACATTCTCAGAACTTTCTGAAGAGGTTCTCTCAAAGTTATGAACAACAGTTTTTCCAGTAACGTTAATAGAATGTTCGTTCAAAGTTATCTTTCATAATGTTTTCAGAACAATAGCACAACAACTTTATTTATACATCGTTCATTGAAGTTTTAAATGTTCGGAGAACATTCAGAAATAATGCTTTCATAACTTAATATGAGCATTAGCACAACGTTTTTAGAACACGTTGTTAGCTGTTAGCACAGCGATCTGGGCAAAAAGAGCTTGAGTTTGATCTCGAACATCACCTATACAACACATGCCAGTTACGTTTGGTCGAATGTTCCTTGGCTGTTAAGATGAATGTTTGTGAAGAGAAAAGAATCATTGAATTTGCCAGAGTTTGTGAGGCAAATGTTTGTTTGTAGCATTGAAAATTGAATGCATATTCTGGGGGAGTGAATTCACTTAACAAGTTATCCAGTCACCAATGTTACTCTCATTGACAATGGAATTACTAAGAAAAAAGAAAAAACAATTTGGGTTTAGGGTCCCATTTTCACTATTAACTAACTATTAACTACCCCTTTTGCCTTTAACAGCCTCCCAATTACTGCTTATTAATAGTTAGTAAGGTAGTTGTTAAGTTTAGCTTTGGGTAAAAAAAATTAAGGGATGTAGAATATGGTCATGCAGAATAAGGCATTAATATGTGCTTTATAAATGTAAGTACTAATAAACAGCCAACATCGAAGTAATATGCATGTTAATAAGCAACTAGTTGATGGTGAGAATTGGAGCCTAAACTAAAGTGTAACCAATTTTTGTCTTCGTTTTTTCAACTACAACTATAAAAAAGATGAGACAAAAATGCATATAATGATGACAATTAAGTAGCTACATGCAACTGGACAATACTGTTTAACAAGCAGGGAAAAAAATCACTTTTTATTGAGGCGAGCGAGTAAAATGAATTTATTCGCCTTTTGTGTCTCACTGCAAACAAACTAAATATTATAAAATGGCTAAATGAGTAAAGAAATGTTATTCATTTTATGGTTTTTAAGATTAGTCTTGTTTAACATTATGAAATCCTCCGAAACGAGTTTACAGCAGAAGTCACAAACTGAGCGAAATGTTTTTATTTCTCATTAAGTAAATGAGCAAACTGTATTTAATGCGATTGAAAACATGTAATTTATATGACAATTGAAAACAATAGTCAAAACATTAATGCCACGATTTTAACATGCATAAACAGGAATATATTTTACATTTTAGCGCTGTCAATACGTAAATATTTTATGTTTTAGTGCTGTAAATATGTCAAAATTATACGTGCGTATAAAAACGTAAGTTAATGAACGTGTGGTAGAACTATACGTAAAGATACACACGTATTCTCATGAGATCACGTTGCTTTGTCAACATTCTTAAGTGAGGGAGTGAGCTCCTCTATTTATTGTAAAGTACTTCAGGCTTCACGTCAGACATGCTGGAAGCGTCTTACCTGATGAAAGCAAAGGAAAAGAAAGGAGATACACACAGTCTAAAACATGTTTCCTGTGTGAGACAACCCGAGGACAAGAAAGAGAGGAAGTTTGCATTTAGTCTAACTAGACGACGGCAATGAGAGACAAACCTCTTCCATTTTTCACTGTCAAAAAGACCTGATTCAGGCCGTACAGACAAAAGCGAATGCCGCGTTGTAAGGTTCTAACAGAGTATTGTGTTAAACAGAAAGAATCAGGGAAGTGACACTGTGTGTGCGTGAGTATGTGAAGCTGGTTTGAAGCACCAGGAGGTATTTCATAATGAGCAGGGCGGCTGAGCAAACCGCTGCGTCCTGTGAAAGAATTAGGTGCGCGAGGCATCAGAGCGGCGCAGCACTGTCATTAACGCAGTTCCAAAATCACCATTTTCACTGTATTAGTACCCTTTAGTTACACACACATATTTCCTTTTTCTTTCCAACATCGCCGACAATATGAATACAAGAGCAAGGAGCGCACGACTTATCATTTCCACTGCAATTTCAGAACCATTTCAAGAGAAATTATGCTAATAGGGTATGGCCGCTAGCAAACGTATATTCCATCCAAACCCAGTATGAAATAAATGACATCCTTACAAAGGGCCTGCTGGAGAACGAAACACCAGAGTCTGAAAATCAAGGCCTGGTTTGAAATAACGAAGTCCATTTGCGTTTTATCTTGCCGTCCCCTGCTGTTTCCCACCAGGCAGATTTAATAATTTGGTGGGAAATAACATTAGTATTTATTTATTATTTCCTTGCGCTGACCACTTGTTAACGTAGATGTGTACTGCTGCTGCATGCTTTCACACACACATAAAACACCTGTTTATAAATTGTGCTTTTGGCTCTTGCGTCTTTAAAGGTGTGCAGAGGTACGTCCACACACACACACACACACACACACACACACACCGCTGAGATGACTGTGGGAAAAGGGGTGGGAGCCCTTGTGCTCCACTAAGTGGAAAACTCGATCTTCTTACCTCAGCAGCTTCATACAGGATAGAGCAGAGGACATATGTGCCAGAGAGTGGTCTTATGCTGTTGATTAGCAGTATGCATAGGAAAAGCCTGAATATTTCTCTTAATAAAACATCAAGCTCTCACTGGAACTGGTGGATGGCCAGAATTCGCTGGGAACGTTTATATGGTCAGTGAATCCACTATAAATCACTCTTTGGTATGTCAAAGACTTAGTCTTGCAGTTTCAGCTTTGAGGATGTTAAAAGTATTCTACTTGATAGTGTATTAAAAAATAATGGGTTTAAAAGCAGATTAAGGGAATATCTTATTAAATAAAAACTAAAAATGAAAGATTAAATTAATAATGTATTCGCCCTGATGTTGACAGACTAACTTTATGCATTTGGCAGACACTTTAATCCAAAGCACCTTGTATCGCATTCAAGGTACACCAGCTCTTGTATTCCCTGGGAAATGAACCCATGACCTTGGTATCATGCAATACTGTTTGGCATACATGAAATTTCTCTATGGAACTCAAAAGTCAAGAGTTTTTTTTGACACTTTTTTAATCAATGAAAGTGAATGGAAACTGGGGCTGTCGAGCTCCAAAAAATGACAAAAAAAGCACCATAAATAGAGTCATTAAAACTTGAGCACTATACTCCAAGCTATCTAAGGCCCTGTTTACACCGTGTATTAAGATGCGTTTTGGTCGATCGGATCACAAATAGACTAGGGAGACACATACCCGTTTACACCTGGTTCCTCTTTTTCTCTCACTCTCTTTTTTGTCCACTTTCAACCACTTCTGTCCTGATTTCTTCAAGGGGAGGGTCTATGGGCGGGTAAATGCATGGGCCATGCAATGCAATTTACAGATGTATGCACCCGGAGACGACATACAGAGTTTTGCAGCTATCAAAGCAGAAACGATGCAAAACAGCCGAACGCTGTGAGTGTGTGTAAGAAATCAGGAATGATGAGAGAACATTGTGCTTGGTATGTTTTTCGTCTTCAAACCAAACTTGGGTCTTCAGCTGACAAAGTTTAAATCCCATCTGGCTAGCATGATTCCCTCTAATGTTTGAGCATTAGGTCAGTAGGAGGAGAGCAGACGGTCTTTTGTGGCTGTTCGAACGCATTCGACCACATGAGCATTTACACTATGAAAGCGATCCGGTCAAATGAGTCTTCGACTACCCTGGAAGTGGTTGAAAGTGGACAAACTCAAAACATTTTAGAACCCATTTACACCTGTATTTAGTCGTCCACTTGTGATCCGATCAACCAAAACACATCTTACTATCAGGTGTAAACAGGGCCTAAGTCCTACACAATAGCTTTGTGTGAATAACAAGCCAACATTTAAATGATCTACTAAGAAAGCGTGCCCTCTTTCAAACTCTTAATTTGAATGTACATTCAGGATCTAATATGTTGCATCAGGTTAAAAGTCAATGACAACTGCGATGAACAGTGTTGTGTGTAACGCGTTACAGTAACGTAACTACTTTTTCGGGTAAAAAGTAGTGTAACGCGCTACTACTGAAATGTTGGTAACGAAACGTAGTTCCTTTTTCAATTCCGCACAACGTTACTTTTCCCAGTGTCAGATTTGACAGTGACACTGTCTCCTCAGCTGCGCGCTTGCAATAGTCACAAGCTCCACACGGTACGTGACAGACGGTTGGTAGCAGAGCAATCAATTCTGTGAATAACACTGCGCAAACAAAAGTAATACTACCCACCATCCGATGGTGGCTAGAAGGGTTGGCTCTCCACAGAACATAAAATATTCATTTTATTGTATTTTTCGTGTTCGCATTCATGAGGAAAGAAACAATGTTATGGACGTAACAGTTCTTGGGACGTGACCGCTCTGAAAGCGGCACTAAAGACTGCTTTAAAACTTTCACAGAGACCTCAAACAGGCATTTAAAACACCAAATATTAAGGATTGGCATATCAAGCAAAATAATATTCGATGATTGCTCGAAAATCGTACCTATCCCCCCACATGCTTATCGTAAGACGGCGTTCGCTCAAATCCCGCTCTGATATTAAATTTCTCTGTATAGGCCTACGTGTTAGTTTCATATTTATGTTTAAATAAAATAATTTCTTTTTTCATTTCATCTATGTTGATTACATGAAAAGTGAAAAGCATGAGTAAGAGCATAAGATGCGCAATCGGGAGACAAATGGAGTGGGCAGACATGATTTTGTTCTTTGGTGTTCAGTTTATACAGGTTTTTCAAATGTTATTTAAATAAAAATTTATTTATTTTCTATCTCAAAATCTCTCTTTTTTTCTAGTTTTTTTTTTTTCTAGTTTTTCAATAAGTAGAGTTCATAGTAGAATTTTATGTAGGCCCACACATTTAGGAACAGATATTGGGTTGTGCCCAAAGTCAAGCAACATAAAAGTAACGTAAAAGTAACGAGTAATGTAAAAAGTTACTTTCCAAAGGGGGTAACTAAGTAACGTAACGGATTACTTTTTTAAGAAGTAACGAGTAACGAGCAAACACTACATTTTAAAGTAACTTCCCCAACACTGGCGATGAGACATGAGAACTAACACCTTGACAGCTGATGTAAAATAAAGGATCGGGCTTAGGTTAGCCGATACCGATCGGTGTAAAAAAAAATGCTTAATCAGTCCTGATCCAGATCCTTGAGATCGGCTCAGGACATCCCTAATATTTAGTAAATATTCTCCTACACTGACCAGTTTGTAAGATGCGAAATATAAATAAACATATGCAGGTTCGTATGATGTCAAACATATTATGTTTGCAAGGAATTGTTTAATCCAACAGAGAAAATGGTCTGAGTCAAGCGCTTACAGTCTTATTGTTTTCCTCTTAACCGGATTCTTACAGGTCTACACACCACCCCTTTCAATTCGACTGAAATTACAGTCTGATCAAGCTCAATTAGATTGATTGCTGTGTTTACACAAATGTTTTTCAGTCCGATTGAGCCATCAATCTGATTACTATCAGATTATTTGGGTGCATATAAACGTAACTACTGAAGTCAAACCTGATGATGTGTCATCATATTTAGAGCTCATTTGCATTTGTCCCCATTCATTATCATTGTATGAAAAAGAGCAGCTAGGATGTTATGAAAAATAACTCCTTTTGTGTTTCAGAAAGAAGACCATACAGGTTCGGGGCAACATGAGAGTGAGTAAATAATGACTGAGTAACAATCAATGGAAAGTCATGGTGACTTTGTCTTTTCTGTGTTCCATCAACATCATTACCACCTTCTCTAAAAGTCAAGACCAGCCATCATAGACTTCACACTCCTCTTTCCTCTCCGTCTGACCTTTATGTTCCTCTCCCAGTCCATTTTCCCTTTTCTTTCTTTTCCACACATTCTTTGTCTGGCCAGGTTAAGTTTACTAGTCAAGGAATCCCTAATAGTGATGTCAACTATAGCAGTCATCCTCATGTACAATACATCCACTTTTCTCTCTGTCTCAGCGTTTGTGTGTGTGACTCATTCAGGGACTGTGGATGCAGGTATGAAAATGTTTATGCAGCACAATAATGTTCCTCTTAATTGCATTGAGTGTTCTTCAACACCTGAGATCCATAAACCTCCATCGTCATCACTCATTACCCATCACTCTCATAGATTCTTAAAGCTGAAGTGTGGATTTTTTTTTTACGATGTTAAAATACCTTCTCCTGTCCCAGTTTGATATGCAGAGATGACTTTAAAGGAGTCATTCATAAGCCCTATTCGAACAGGACTGGTCTTCTAAAGTCTTATCACAAAGTTTGATTGTGTGTACCAATTCAGAATGGAATTACATGTGTTTGTTACACAAGTGGGAGTGTGTGTTTTCTACATGTGGATGCTAAAGAAACTCATGTTCTGTGGTTGTGTGCATCATGTTTGATGTATATATCTTTCATTTAATTATTTTTTATATAATTTTAATTTATTAAGGATGGAGCAAGATTTGTTTTACAAACTTTAATGTTACATCAGTCATTCATGTAAGAGCTCGGCAGACTTGTGCACCTTTATTGATACAGTTCAGGATACAGTTCCCACATGTGCACTGCAATAAATAAGAAATATATACATCGGTTTGTTGATGGATATAAACTTCTTAATGCTGATGGTGAGGAATTACAGCGGCAACATCTCAAATGACAAATTGAGCGGCGAATCACTGAGAAATTTCCAGCTCAAATTATTCATGCAATGGAGCTTCGGGTTGAATAACTAGTTCTTCCAATGTTTCATCATCGCGATCGGATTGATATTGTAAAATACACGCCATTGTTACTGACTTTATAGTGTTTACAATTTCTGAGCTTTAGGAAGCTTCTGGACCTGACATTCAGTTATGGTAATGGACATTTTGTTATCTGAAACGCGCTGCAAGCGGTAGAACAATCACAACAGAGTAGCTCTCGGAAAGGAGAGGTTTAGAGAGACTGAATCCTCGAACATTTGAAAAATGTGTAGATGCTGCAATGTATATTATGAGAAAATGAAAGTGTTTTTTGACCTGTGATGCATGTAAACCTGTTGCAAAACAAAATTAGGAGCCTTTAAAATAGCATAATATGGGCACGTAAAGGGAATCAGTCAGCTGGTCAGAAGAGTTTAATCACTGAACTATGTATTTAAATATATTTTATATGAGTTTATAGAAATTGCAGTTTATAATAAACCCACATAAATCTATCTTACCCATTGCTGATATTAAAATAGCCAGTCTTCGAAGTTTCTGTGAATTGGCTTTCCTCAATTTATTTTATTATATTACTTTTTAGTTGGAAGCAGTCCATATTGAAAGGTACAGCAAGATTAATGTGCATGTGATAATATATTCGCATACATACAGGATTAGATATCTCAGAAGACCATTGAGTTTGCCGAAAAACAGTAGGTAATCTGCTCTGGCATTTGTTCAGAGGTTGTGTGTGAAAAACAAAGACTTGGCAGATTCGGACGGGATTCGAGTCACAAAGTATGTCTGTGAAACACAAATTTCTCTAATGTCTTCTGGGTAAACTAGTCCTATCCCTATAGGAAAGACTGAAAAACTTCCAGAAAAACTGCAAATGCTGTACCAGAAAAACTGGTAAGTGATATTTTGTGTGGCCTTACGAGCCTTCTATAAAATGGGTGGAAGAATCTCATCAACAGTAAGAAAGTAGATTCCTGTAGCTCAAACAGTTAAACATGGTGCTAATAAATGCAAAAATCTTGGGTTGGATTCCCAGAGATTGGTTAAACTGAACAAAGATATTTAGCTTGAATGCGTTGTAAGTCACTTGCAAATGCACATTAAATAAGGGATAAAAGCCATATGTAGAAACCAGAATATCAAGATTAATACATTGCCTTTACCAATAACTTTTGTAGTTCTTGATGCTAATGAATAGGTGCTAAAAGTAAAAATCTACAACATATGAAATACCAAATTTCATTTATAATAACCAATATTTAGGGTTGGTGTAGCCTTTTAGTTAAATATCTAGGCTGGTAACTGAAAGATTGTAGGTTCAAATCTTTCATAATGATCTATCACCAATGTGGCCTTGTGTAAGACGATTAACCCCAGGCTGCCCCTTGTGATAAGTCTACTGTTACAGATTTGAGATTAAAACGTCAAGTAAATATAGATTATCTACTACACAAGAGGATTGATGTTGTGCTTCACAACAATGTTAAGTCAGTCATCAGCCTTCAACATCTTATGTCAAGTTCATGACCATGACTAATTAACATTTTCTAGGACTTATTAAGGACTCTTCAACTTAGTGTTGCCTTGGAAACAATGACATCATGGGCCTGTCATGCCTTTATACTAGCTGAGACTATGTGATTATGAGTGTCAGGCTCCTCTATACAATGGGTGGATCAGTGCCACACTCCGACAATCAGAATTATTACAGCAGAATGACAAGCCACGGTACAGCCATTCAGCATTGTCGAAAGTAGTTATTTTGCCTTGAACCCCTTGTGAGCAAGTTTATATATAGTACAGCATATATGCGACATGTTACAGATGTGGAGGGGTAATTAGTGAACAATGAATGACTGTCTCGTTCACTGGTCAGATGACAAGCTCTGCTTAGCGAGACAGACGGGCGCTCGAGGAGTGACAGGGGGGGGACTTCGATGGCATGTAGAGCCGATACGACTCGTGGGAGATGACATGGAGGTGGCTGACAGCAGTCTCTTAGTGGCCATCTTAAGAACAAACTTGCTAAACAGCCCTGAATTAGTACTTCAGTGTAAGAATTAAATCATTTTTTTGTCAGCATAAGCACATCTTCTTTTTATGTAATTTAAGCTTTGAATAGTTTGCGCAAAACCTGTGTGAATAATGTTGCGCTATTAGGCAAATTTAATTTTAAATAAAATAAATAAATTTAATTATATATTACAATTCACTTAATGGCCAAAATGAAAATTCAGTACTATTTTGTCTAAATTAATTAAAATAATTATTACTGTGTGGCGAGCAGAACGAGGCTGAGGGACGTGAGAGATGCGAGACCGGTGTGTCTCACAGGTGTCATTCATTATCACTCACGACACTCCGGCCTCACGCCGTTCTCTCACATCCCTCGGCCTCGTCCTGCTCGCCACACACCCCCATCGCCACTCGCAGGATGGCGTGTACCCACGAGACAGGCAGTTGGCAGGAGTCCCCCGCTCCCTGCTCCTCCCCTTCAATGGCGGACGGCAGCAGGCTCCAGCCCACGGCGAGCGTCGGCGACTCCTCCGCTCCCTCCCGGACGGCAGCCGCCTCTCCAGCACCAGGCGGCCGGCAGCGAGCTCGACCGCCCCCCCGGCAACTCACTCCAGCACACCGCCTCGAGCGTCCATGGTGACGGACTCTGCCCACCATGCTCGATGGCACCGCGGATTCCCCACAGAGGTGAGGACTCTCTGACAGCGCATTCCTCCTTCCTCCTGGGTTTCGGCACTAGTTTAAGGAGGTTTAAGATTCAGGGAAGAAGGAGGCGGGAACCGGCGAACATTCAACATTTTTAATAAAATAAGACAAATACAAAAACAAAAGTATAAACCAGCAGCCCCTCACAGACGACTGATGGCCACACAAAACAGAAACAAAACACAAAATAAAATCAGGCCTGTTCCTCTCTCGATCTTCACTGGCGTCACTCCTCCTTTTATGCTTCCGCTCCTCCGTGAGAGATACGAGACCGGTGCGTCTCACAGGTGTCATTCATTATCACTCACGCCACCTCGTCCTGCTCGCCACATACTGTTATATGGTAGAGGGCGGTATTACAGATTATCTGAAATAGTACAGCATCTCCCAATCCAAAAATAAGCGAAGAAGAAGTAGAAACAAGTAGTACCATTCCTTATGCAAAATATCATTAACAGCTTATAAATCAAAACTGCTTAAGGTTACCGAATGAAATGTCGACAGGATGAGGTAGGCAGTGCAAGCTTTGGGGGTGTTGATGGATTCCATCTATGTTTTGATCATCGTTCTGAATCTGATCCGGGTAAAGTCTTTGAGAAAAAAAAAAATGTATCGGCTTTTTATTTAAAAGTTTGCTTTTTATTGAGGGTGTTTGTTTTATTGTGTGTGTGTGTGTGTGTGTGTGTGTGTGTGTGTGTGTGTGTGTGTGTGTGTGTGTGTGTGTGTGTGTCCGGACACATGCACAGGAATCCATGGCTCATTATCACCTGCTCGTTGCAGTGTGTGTGTGTGTGTGTGTGTGTGTGTGTGTGTGTGTGTGTGTGTGTGTGTGTGTGTGTGTGTGTGTGTGTGTGTGTGTGTGTGTGTGTGTGTGTGTGTGTGTGTGTGTGTAAGGTAATTTGAGAGTGCATGGAGTGTTTGAGAATTGCAACTGTGATTTGTTTCTCTAAACTCGGTTTACTTTGCACTAATCGATGCCATTGTGCCGGAGCTCTCTGCATAACAATACGGCCCCCTTCCCTAATCACAAAACACTTATACATCTCCTCCTTCTAGTTTAAAAATATGAACATTCATCACGCTCAAGATGTTTGCCATTTCGCAGTTCGCTCGCAGTTCCTGCAAATTCCGTGTTCAACCTCCCCAACAGCGCGCGAGACTCCAATCACCAGCCCCGCACTTCTATTCAAACCACACCTGCATAATTGCCACATCTGACCTTTTCCAACCTGTCTCAGGCAAGCGCGAACGCACAATTGAGCCGCGGTATAAATAGCAGCTCATTTCATGCTGCTGAGGCATAAAACAAAGCTTGATTTTCATACCCACTTCATCTCACCAACCCTGAAACGAGCCACCATACTCGTTTCGTAAAACCGAGCCAAAGCAAGATTGCATCAACAGCGCTAGAGCCAAAGTCACGGGATGTTAAAAGATGTCGATCTTTGGTGTAAATACAACCTTGTTGTCGTTATGTTGTCAAACTGCTTCTTTTCAGAGGGATTGCGGAATCAATTCAACAGCATAATTCGATTCTTGCCAACCCTTGTGAATTGGTAATGGCTCTCTGGTTGACTGACTTCGATTACTGACAGCCGTTCTCTAAGTAGGGCAGGAAAAAAAAAGTTTTTATATTGAAAGCGGCTCATAAGCTTAATCCATAATTATCCTTAAAGCTCTCCTCTGTCTAGGAGCTGCTGTGCCCCTGTATTGATTCGCCGGAGATTTATTTAGTGTGTGAGTGAGCATTAGAACACAGATTTGCAAACAATGTACACATGCATAACAACATGCAAAGCATGCAAGACGCGTCTTCTTAACTATCTCACTGCATACATCACGGCTAAACAGCATCTCGGCGCATTCAAAAAACATGACCCCGATGTGTTGCGGATTACGCTTTTGTGTTCTTGAGGCACGATTACAGAAGCTTGCGCTTTTGATCTCATTACAGCAGATTTACAGGATGTTTTATAAGTTTAATAATTCATCGGATCAGATTTGATTATTCCAAGGAAGATCATTCGTTTGAGAAGGGCTTTCCACATGTGTGACTCCTTGATATTAATCTGCTTGGCACCTGCTGCTACGGGAAACCCAGAAACAAAGGACAGAGACAGCGCTGGCCTAACACAAGAGGATCGTTTTTAACGCACTACAGACAGCTGCGATAAAATGACATGGAAAGAGTGTCTTTTCATGTCAAGTAGAATAGACGAAATTAAGCAAATCTTACACAATCACTGAACATAGCAAAGCAGAATAAGAGTATTCTTGAAACTCGGTACTGAAGTAGAGGAGTGTGGGTGGATGGGGGTGGGTGTTAATAGGGAATTAATGAGAGGAGAGCACACTGGATGAAGGGATGAACATGGAGCTATGGAGGAGAGATGCTGGATTAGATGAGAGTGGGGGTGTTTTATGTGGGAAGGAATCTCCTGTTAGAAAAGTAATGGGACAGGGATCCCCCTGAAACTAGAGCCCACACAGAGATAGCCACACACAATGTCTTAGATATGCAGTTCTTCTGTGGACAAGCAAGAGCGCTAGAGCTGTGCTGATGTTTAGGGTGAGAGTTTTGTTCAAGAAGTATTACACTACTTTGTCTTAAACTATGGACATAAATGATACTGCAAATCATTGAGGAAAGGTGTGCTATTAATTTTCTAAAATATCAGATTTACAATTGCTCAGAACACCCTAGCAACTGCCCAAAACATCCTAGAAACCAGCCAGAACATCCTAAAAACGGTCCAGAACATAACTGCTCTGAACACCGTAACAGCTGCATAGCAACACCTGAGCAACTGCATGGCCAATCCCTGGTATACACCCACAACACTAGTGGCAGGATCTGTCAGACTACTATCGTCAAAGATGGTTGACAATTAGCAAACAGTTTGGATTGGTGGGATGGTTCTGTTCTGGGCAAGAACTCCCGGCCCATCCATCCAGCCTAACATGGATAAGAGCAGCGATAACCTTAAAGTAACCCCTTAGGGTAAACAGAACAAAACCAACCTAAATGTATTGCAGATATCATTAAGGTTTAATATTTTAATATACAACCTAATTTGAGAAAAGAGTCTTATTCGACGAGGAATATCAGAAGGCCAAGTCCGACTGGACGTGGGTGTGATAGGTGTCACGGTGTTGTGCGGGTTGAAGAAGGACGCAAAGTCAAAAGGCTCCAATCCAAACAGTTTGCTCAAATATAAGACTCACAGGTACAGGCAGGCAGGATGACGGGCAGAAACACACACACACTAAACACATCTAATTACGACTAACAACCCACAAGGACAGGCTGAACAGAATCAAACTAAATACAGAGACAAATTCAATTCAAATTTATTTGTATAGTGCTTTTCACAATACATATTGTTTCAAAGCAGCTTTACAGAAAGTGCATTTCAGAAATGTACATAGAAAAATACAGTTAGTTAATCATGTATTAATTTAGGGCATAACATATCGCCGGCGTTGAGTCGTCTCTTCACAGGCGTCGAGTCGGCTGGATACAAACTGGAGCTGACGAACGCTATTTACCTCGGGACTAGCGTCCCGAGATAACAGCAGAAAAGCAGATTATCATGATGAATAGGAGACAGGTGACACGGATGAAGATAATTAACTAAACACAGGTGAGATAACTGAAGACAAACGAGGAGCGGGAAAACTGAACAGGACTAAACCAAAACAACAGGACAGATGAACATGACAGTGACAATAGGTGTCGTATTCCTATGATTAGAAGTTGATCAGCTGAGAGTGCAAGCTTGACTGACGTGACCTGCCAGAACTAACGCTAAGCTTCATTTTTGGTCAAGCGCCACTTAAAAAATGGTTTCAATGTAAAAATCAAATTTTACTCTTGTAATTAAATATTTATATGATATTAGAAACGTGCTTAAGCATTTGAGCAATATACATACATTTATCAACCTACAGTATATTATCCTGTATAAGTTCCAGGACTAAATGTAAATGCACGTTATCTTTAAACCCTGGGAAGAAGACTGCACTGAGAATTAATATTAGGCTCTAAAGTGTTGCATAATGCAGATGCTGAAGAAATGCCCATTGAATAGACCTCTATATAACATTAGAAAAACTATGTATTTGTTTGCTTCATGCTTTCACCTTTCATTTGTTTCAAAGGTCAAAATATCTGATTACCATTCATGTGAATGGGTGCATATAAATAGGTGAAAATATTGAAAAGATCTAAACTACCAGTCAAAAGTTTGGAATGATTAGGGTTTTAATTTAAAAAAAAGAAATCTCATACTTACCAAGGCTGCGTTTATTTGATAAGAAATGCAGTTCAAAAAAAGTAATATTGTGAAATATTATTACAATGTAAAATTTCACAATTTTACTGTATTTTTTTTATCAAATAAATGCAGCCTTGGTGAGCATAAAAACTTAGAAGGTACACTATGTAACTTTTGGGAAGAACATTGGATCTCATTCACTAAGCATGCGTAAGTACAAATTTGTGCAATTGATGATTCACCAAAAACGTTCATACTAAAATGTATCCAAAATTTACAATAAATAAATAAAAATAGGAACAACTGGAACCACGTGTACTTGCGCTGTGCGGCCTTATAATTGTGCTAAAAAAATATACTGTAATAAATTATATATTAGAATTATATTATTAATATATAAAATCATATGATAAATGAATAAATACTACAACTTAATTTCATCTTAAATATATTTCATTATATACCGTGAAAGAGTAAGAAAAGCTGCGCTCTAGCTTCAGCTGTGATGTTTCTCTAAATAAAGCAGCAGATAAACGCACATGTACAGCTGGCTAATCAGTCGTCTGTAATCTGGGTCTGTATAAAATGTGTTAATTGTGTTTGAACTGGTTTTGAGAATGACACACTTGGCATTGCCCAACTCACACCAATTTTTTTTTTTTTTTTTACTTTTTAAACTTTTTCAAATTATACTTGGCCTTTATTGGACAGAACACTGGACTTGGGGACGAGTATCGGGAAAGGACCTCCAGTTAGAAGTCAAACTCAAGTGCACCATATGTCAAACAGCATTTGTGGGTTTTTTAAAAGAGAATTGAAATGGTTAACTTATAGTTGACTCTGCATGCTACACTGAACTAGGAGCATTTAAACACTGGCAATGTGGCATTCGTCTCGTTTTTATTGCATTTGTGTATGTTTTCTGCACTGTTTCTGGCCTTTGTAAACTAAAGTTGCACAGCCGGCAGTCTGGGGAAGCAACACAGCGCTCATCAGAGCAACAAGTCCTTAAGTCTCCCACTCAGGAGTGAAGCGTGGCACGCTTCTCCAGGTGTCTCCTCTGGGCAGATGGGCTGCGCTACTGCCATTTTCAGAACAGCAATTACTCAACATCTGCCACAGTGATGGAACCTCAAATTATACCGTGGAACCCAGCAGGGGGCTGTAGGTAGGAGCTGTGGGTTTTCAACATGAGAGGGCGGACAGGGACCAACCCACCAGGTGTTCCCCACACTGAATGTCTCAAGGGGGAGATAGAGGAAAAAGTTGGGGAGGTATACAGTTGAGCTCATTTAGAGCCTCAACAAAACATTAACTGCAAGGCACCCAGCCTGGCCAACACAGTTTGAAGCGTTAAGTTATGCGTTTGCATCATAAATGAATACATAAATGATAAATAGGACCACATATTGACGAGTTTCAGCTTTTAAACTCCTAAATATAGAATAGTCATATAGCTCCTGTGGTCTGCCTCTCTGCCTCTTCTCATCTATATTCATGCTTCTCCATATTGGAAAGGTCTGTGCATCTCAAGCAAAGCTTTGAAAAGCACTCCTGCTGCAATTACTGATTAATTACAGGGAATTAAAGCAATTAAGGCTTTTGAAATATACAATTAACCATCACATTTCCTGGTACAGGCCTTAGATTATAAAGCATTCATATTTCGTTCTACTGTCGAGTTAGTTTCAGACACTGCCGAGCTGGTCAAAAAACTTTCAAAAATGTGGATTTGTTGCATTCGCATGTTCATTGTTTTAATATAAGTGCTTTGGCACACAGAATAATGCTTGTCAAATGTTCTTCGACATCGGATCAACCCAAAACTGAGTTACTTGTAGGCTGGTTACCAAAAAAGGAAAGTAAAATAAACAAACAAATAAAAAGACAACAGAAATACGAATATGCAAACGCTCGCTCCATTCACAAGTAAACAAATAAGCATAACCATAGTTGTCAAATCACGATGCTTTCCTCAAATCTCAAGGAAAGAGCGATACTTTTTGACAGATGAGGCACAAAGGCACAATAAAAGGTAAGAACATGGCTCCTCTCCCAGGTACAGCGATGATGGTATGACTGATTGAAAAACAAAGAAAGGAATTTGAAGATTTGAGAAAGTGAGAGAAGGTCTTAGGGGTGCGCGTCTCGGCGACGCTCTCCTGCATTAATCCAAACGGGGCATGTTGCCTGGAGCCTTGCCTACGGACATCGGGACGGGCAACCACACATTCTGTTTTGAATGCTTTTCTTCAATGTGTTTTATTTACAAGCAGTATGGCGCACATTTGCATGACAACAACAACAAGATGTCTCAAAAGATTTCTATTAAACTTTTCAATGTGTCATCTGTCTCCACACGTTTCTCTGCACTTAACTTTAGGTGCCAAGTCATTTCGAACTGAATTCGTAATATCAAGAGCATAGGACTTTATTTGAAAAGTGTGTTTGGGGACAGGGAGGCACATAAAGTATGAATATTAGTAATCCGTGAGTGAGATAAAGGTGGCTTGGCTTGCAATGAGGTTTGACTCCAGGTTTGAAATCTACCGTGAAACGTATCTAAAAAATTTTAATAGAACTATTTCACAACAAGATTCTTCTGTAGGATATTATTGCTTTATTTAAAATCATTCATAATTACATGCAATTGTGACCTTAAATTAATTGATTATTTAAGCGATCTACAAAAGGAAGGAAGGTTAGTAAAAGCTTAAAAAGAAATAGTGTTCATTCTAAAACACTACAGTTAAAATATTTAAGGTCCATAATATTTTTCAATGTTTCGATTAAAAGATTTTATGCTCACAAAGGCTGCATTTATTTGATAAAAATACAGTAAAAATAATTAATATTGTGAAATATTATTGAATTAAACAATTAAATATTATTTAGAATAACTGTTTTCTATTTGAATGTCTTCCAAGATGTAATTTATTCCTGTGATCAAAGCTGAATTTTCAGCATAATTACTCCAGTTTTTAGTGTTACATGATCATTCAGAAATCATTCTAATATACTCATTTGATGCTCAAGGAACATTTCTGATTATTATCAATGAAAACAGTAGAGCTGCTTAACATTTCTGTGATTGTCAGGATTATTTGATGAATAGAATGTTCATTTTTTTATTCAAACAGGTTTCCAGAACACGCCCCCCAATCTGCCATTGGTCAGAAAAGAGATAACCCTGCCCCCAAACTCACATCATTGGTTGAAGCAATGTTATAGTCAGGCATAGAAAGTATTTCAACATAAAAAAATGATACATTTCAGCTTTAAAAGCACTACACGTTTGCATATAAATGTATAAAAAATAAAATAAAATTGAAAATCCCTGAAATCCTTTTCCATTATTGTAAATATAAGGCCGATAAATTGTGCAATGTGTTCCTTTTTTTCGGGCAGTTACAGTTCTGCTTGCGCTCGTGTTGTTGAACAAATTCTGCCTCTTCCCACTGCTGGAGCCTCGGGACTAAAGGCCTGAAAGAGGAGCTTACGCTGTCTTACCGGTGTCATGAATCTTTCATAAAACTGTCACAGGAAAGATGGAGCACTCGATGTAGCCATAATTCCCAGTGCCGACACAGTCCCAGTAGAAAGTGTGTTATTGAGGCAGGTGGATGCTCTGAGTCTGTTGTGTTAATTGAGATTGGCTGTAATAACATTTTACATTAAGTCACTATATGAGTGTTACGGCAATTTCAGTGTCGAGTTAATATTGAAAAACGACTTTCTATATCCCTTCTTTGCTCTTAGATCTTCTCTCTGTTCCTGTTCTGAGCCGTTCTCTGTGTTTTCTTAAATGTGATGAATTATCCAGTCCTCTCTTTAGGAAACTCTGTCTGCCTTGCTAAAATAAGAGAGATTGCCTTCTTTTGCATGCTTAGATAAATGATCAAATATTCATATCCATACATAGTTAGCTTGTGCTTTTTGGTTCTATTTTCTTTCTCTGGAACATTTCTCTGCACTTTATTGTTTTTCTTATTTATGAAGAGCACAGCAAGTGACCTTATATCAGCATTATGAGTCATTTAAAGGCTCTGCTTGGGAATTAACTTCGCAAACCTTAACATGTTCTCTCATGTACACACACACACACACACACACACACACACACACACACACACACACACACACACGCACACACACACACTGACAACCCAAAAATACTTCTGACAACATAGTGGGGGCTCAACCATCTTTGAATCTTCTACACGTGTCAAAACTCATCAGTGATGGATGTTAAATTAATGCATTTACTGTCACTAATAACATTTGTGACCAAAATGTAGTTTTGAATTTGAAGTTAAAATACTGCATGTGAACATTTTTACATGGCTTATGTAAAAATTTGCATAACAAGAATTGTTTAATTCCAGTATTTGAGAATATTTCAATTTTAGCATTGCTCTGTCTTTCCTCATATAAATCATTGTCCCTATAGAGAATGCGAACCTACGTCACGCTGCGTTGCATGCTGGGGCGGCGCCGCCATCTCTCTTGGCAGGATACACTATCCGTTGCCATGGTTACTTCAAGAGTGAGACCGAGAGAAATAGAGCAGAGAGAGAGCAGCTTGATATGTGTTTGCATTTTGCGATTCGGCGCAGTTTCTTGGAGAAATGGAGAAGGAGGAAGCGAAAGGAAATGGGCTCTATAGGGAGAGACTAAATAATAATGCCAGGCAGCGTTATTTAGAGAAACTTCTCGTCAGTAAACTGACAGCAGCGACAGCGAGCACAGCATGATTGCAAAAGCAACACCTTTCAGAGCCAGATCGCATTTTATTTAACACAAACAAACGAAATTAATACTCTGCAAGAGTTGTTTAATTTGTTACATATATATCTGTAACGCGAAATTGTTCAAAAAGTCACTTTTTTTCAATGACGCACGACTCGCATTGACAGAATGTACGATCTGTCCGCTTACACGCCATGTTCAAATGCACGTATCTGATTCATATCAGATTTTTTTCCACATATGTATGATGCCTGAAACCTCAAGTATCGCTCTCGCAGTTCACAGGTGTGCGGATTTGTAAGTCTTGCACCCAGCCGCAGCAGAATTGCTCAAAAGCTTCTAATGACTTAAAGGATTAGTTCGCTTCAAAATGAAAATTTCCTGATAATTTACTCACCCCAATGCCATCCAAGATGTTCATGTCTTTCTTTTTCTTCAGTGGAATTTTTTTTAGTTTTTTGAGGGAAACATTTCAGGATTTTTCTCCACACAATGGACTTTAACGGTAACCAAAGTGTTGAAGTCCGAATCAATGCAGTTTCAAAGGGCTTTGAAGTGCTTCAAAGGGCTCTGCACAATCCCAGTTGAGGAATAGGGTCTTATCTAGCGAAACGATCAGCCATTTTCTAAAAAAAATAAAAATCTATGTACTTTTTAACCACAATTGTTCGTCTTGTGCTGGTCTGCGACTCGCCAGGCATTACGTAATCACGTTGGAAAGGTCACGCTGGATGTAGGGGGAAGAAATATAAAATTGTACATTATACAAGTACTGAAAATCATTTTCTATTTTCCTCACAATTGCCTGCTATAAATTTCTGTTGGGTTTTACTGATCATTTTACTTATGTACTGTATATGACCAAATTGTATTAACCACCTGTTATGAGTTTGGGGTAGTCAATAACATAATACGTTCATTTGTTTAATTTAAGCATCCTCTAATTGTAGTAAATAGTTAGGTAAATGAGAGCAATACAGTTTTATCTTTATCATTAATTAATCATCTTGTTTACAAAGACTCATTAACAAACTTTGAATGGATAAAAAGAAGCCTATTCCAGGATTATTTGTGCTTTTCCTTCACTTTCCTCTTCCCCGTGGAACACTTCAGGAGATAATGACGAAAGGCTGTCTGCTCCAGCTCTAGTAATGACATCTAATGTGTTGAGCTGGGATAATGTGCATTACAAGTTGCATTTGCGTTGAGTTTGGAATATGCCTCCACGCTTTAATACCGCGCTGCAGTGAGAATCCATTATGGTAATGCAGCACCTGAGGGAAGCAATGGGAGAGATCAGTCTTCAAGTGCTTATTACCAAAGATGACTGTGTTTAATGAAAGCCTCCCTGTGTGAGGAGGTAAGCCGTTCCCTTTATCTTTCTCATTTTTCCATTTGTCCCTTCAAACCAAAGTGGATTCTTTCTGCCGCCCATCCAGTGTTGGGGAAACTACTGTAAAGCTGTAGCAAGCTACAAACTGTAGTCAAGCAACTCTTTTGAAAAATTAGCTACACTACAAGCTTCAACAAAGTAGCTGCACTGAAAGGTGACAATTTTCTGTTAAATACAATGGCTAACTGTCTGATGAATATATATATATATATATATCAATTAACCAGAGCCATATTTTTTCTTGTACAAAAATAATGATGTGTTTTTTTTAATTAACCTCATTTAGAGTTAGAGCTTGAAACTTGAGCATTTAATTTCACACTAAATGCAATAGAATACACTCTAATTTATCTAGTTGCAAGCAGTTAATTAGCAGGAGTTAACTAAATAAAGAAATAAACCCTTCCAGTATTCACTGAAACACTATTTGGAAAACAGTTGGACTACGGCAAACTCCCTTTAATGCAAATATATTCACTCAGCAGCAATATTGATAATGCTCTCAAGTAGCTATTTAAAAAAAAACTGCAGGTCAAGATTACATTTAAATAACATCACTCAAAAATCCACACAGGCTCTTTGGAAAAACGTGCCTCTACATATCTGCAAAACCCCAAAAACAAACTCTGTTTCCAGCAAAAATATACATAGGTGGCAGTAAAACCAAACAACTTTTTTTCCTTTTCATACATATTATGGTTACAGGTGCAGATTATTGATTAATAAAGACTTATTCTCACATGGTTCCTTGCACAATACTATTCTGACCTAAAAACACTTTTACCATAGTACATGATTTGTAAACAAAACCATTTTGACGTATCACATAACCAGCTTCATCTGTATGGCTTTTCTGACGTAGTAAACTTGCTCTGTACTTCACCTGGTACGCTTTCAGCACGGAGCACTTGAGTGCAAGTCCTGTGAAACACGAGTCACAATTACAGAGCTCAAAAATGTATAGAGACAGCTAAAATGGCATGGTTGCTTCGGCAAATGTGTTTTTCATCTCACATTTACTTTCGTTAACTCTGCCGGTTAGATTTAGGGCAGGATTTAGTGTAGGTGGTAAATTATTTTCAAATGTTAAAAGCATTAACCTTTTTAGCGCCACTCACTGGACATTTAAAGCGACAAACATAATAAAAAGTTTCCACTGAATGTACTTTTAGCATAACTCACTGGACATTTCATCTCCAAAGTATCACGAAACGTGCAAGAAGCAACGTAATGTTTTTTTTTCTTTTCATTTCAGGTTGGTTCAGCTAATGCTCATTCATGTTTTATAATAAACAAACAGGAAATTGTCTCTTTTAAAAGAAAAGGCATGACACATATGTACAGTTATCATACTAATCATTACCAATTTTCCCATTCATAAAGGTACAAGTGGTTCATCTCCTTCCCTCATACTGTCTCAGACCACTCTACTGAAGTGTGAACAATGTTGGTAGCATTTTGAGATAGTTTGTACACTGCGCTCATCATCATTCAGCAGCTTCCATTGCTCTTTCTCGTCCTCCTCTCATGCCTCACCATCTTTCTCTTTACCTCCCCTCTCTCATTTGTCTAAAACAAGCAGTGACAGCTTATGTAACAGCTCCAAACTTAGCTTCCTATTTGAACGGCACGTTACGCTTCTGTTTTTTCTTCCATTACATGACTCATTTTAGTTATTACCCTTTGACAAAGAGAACACGATGAGGGGAGGGCTGATCTGGTAGAAGCAAGAGAGAAAGATCAAGATTAAGAGGAAAAAGAAGAGAAAATAAGGGTTTAATTATTTAGGCTCTCTGCAGAGTGAGTCTGACCCAGATGAGGCTTCTGGCGCTATTCATAGGCCAGATGTGCATGATGGGTCCTTCATGGGTCTGCCCTGGGACAAGGAAACGGCGGCAGACAAGACCAACATTATACATGAGGGAAGCCATCATGAGTGAGAGAATGAGGGATGTGAAAGAAAAGCAAAAAATGGAAAGGGCAGGAATCCTGAGCTCTTAGTCTCTTCTCTGCCCTGTAAATGTCTTGATCTTCCACAAGACTGATTTCATGATCAGTCACAAAAGTTTTTATGTTCAATTTCATTATTTATGCTTTAAATTCCCAGTCAGTTTTAACATAGTGAACATTGATAGGAACTTTTTTAATGGGGTTGCTTATAATAATTCTAAACAGCCCTGATTGGACCCTGATCTAAAGTGTGAACGAAATCATTTCTCCATGTTAATATATTGTAAAATGTTATTTATTCCTGTGATCAAAGCTGAATTTTCAGCATCATTACTTCAGTCGCCAGTGTCACATGATCCTTCAGAAATCATTATAGTATGATGATTTGATGCTCAAGAAAAAAAATCGTATTAATATCAATGTATAATACATTTTTTCAAGATTTTTTGACGAATAGAAAGTTTAAAAGAACAATATTAATTTGAAATATAAATCTTTTCTAAGATTATAATGGTCTTTACTGTCACTTTTCATCAATTTAAGGCTTCCTTGATGAATAAAATATATATTTCTTTTAAAAAAATCTTACTGTCCCCAAACTTTGGGAACGCACTGTTTGTCTTCAAAATATCTTTAATTATCATGACCATGCACCACATAAACGGTAGGAAAACACATATATACATTTCAATGTTTTTTCTCTCGCAAAAGTATTTTGCTCCCCCAAGAAACTTTAGGAGCCCCTTTAGAAAGCTAATGTATTGCGAGCGAACGCAAAGTTTCTCAGGGAACGCAAAGGTTTTTACAAGCGAACGTAACGTTTCTCGGGAGAACACAAAAAGATTTTGAGAAATTGCGAGTGAATGCAAAGTTCCCTTTCGTTGTCACTCCGAGTTACGTCGGATGACGACGAATGGGGTTTCGCTTAGAACACCTATCGACTTCGAGTATTACAAAACGAGCCAATGGCAAAGAAATGCCATGGGACTGCGGAATTTGCAAAGCGTATCTCCGCCTTACCTCGTGGGTATAAAAGGAGGACGCCGGCAACAGGCAGATATGTTTTCGCTTCGGAGCCAAGAGCATTTCTTCACTCCACAGTCATCTCTGACTTCGCTCTACGAGACGAGCTTCTCTCTCCGGTGTTGGTGTGACGGCGATCTGCAGCGAGCTCACAGTGCCTGCTGATCTGTGCAGTAATCTGCCAGTGTGTGTGTGTCTCCCTGTGCGCTTCAACATCGCGGAGTTTTTTCTCTCCTCTCATAAAAGAGCTCGCACGCGGCACGTCTTTTTAAAGACGGCTCGCCCGTGCATTTCTGGTTGCAGCGGACTGGTATCGGACTCTGATGGGCACGAGCGCTGTCTAGTGTGTTTGATCATGCTTGAACAGCGCTCGTGGGTGACTCATGTTCTCGCAAGGGAACGTGATCATCGCGTCATAAATAGGTCGAGACTCGGTGAACTCGCAAGAGTGAGAGTCCCCTCATCCACCCCCCGATCTTCGGCGGGTGGCCAGGGTGACCTGAGGGTTACGGTCTGGAACAAGGCGCCGACTATGTGTCCGTGACCCCAGCCCCCCTCTTCGATGACGGTGCCCGCTAGTGAACTGCTGATTCCCGCGAGTCTACCCTCTGGTGGCCCGCGTGTTTCAGTTGAAGCTACAGAGGAAGATGCCTTGTCTGTTGCAGCATCACTAGGTGGGCTTGAGTCTTCTGGAAGTGAGGGCTCGTCACAGCTGCCACCTTCCGGTGTGCATACGGCTGTGCCTGAGTCTGATCCGGAGATGACGGCCATGCTTTCCTGGGACGATTGGTTTTGGGTAAGGCCGCCGACCCTCGTCCGTGGCAAACCCCAATACCTCTCTTCCCGGACGTGCATGATGAGATCTCGAAGTCCTAGAAGACCCCCTTGTCTTCTTAGGACCGCTCGCTGATCTCATCCGCCTTTCCTCCCCTCGATGGGGCCGCTGCCCTTGGGTACACTGGGGTTCCCCCGGCTGAACGCTCTGTTGCGATGCTATGTGTCCTCAGAGTGCTTCTTCTCGGCGCAATCCTAAGCACCCGCCCGTGGCCTGTAGTTTTTCGTCTACGCTTGTGGCGAGATCCTATAGCGCCACGGGACTGGCAGCCGCCTCACTGCATGCCATGGTCATTCTGCTGGTCCACCTGACCCAGATGCTCATGGACCTGCACGAGGGCGGGACTGACCCAGGGCTCTTCACTGAGCTGCGCGCCGCCACTGACCTTGCTCTCTGAGCGACGAAAGTGGCCGTACGCTCCCTGGGTCAGGTGATGCTCACCAGTCTGTGGCTGAACCTGTCTGATGTGCTGGATGTCGCGCGGACCCGTCTGTCCGACATTCCCATATCCCAGGTCGGCCTCTTCGGCGGTGCGGTTGAGGGCTTGCCCAACAGCTCTCAGCCGCCCATGAGCAGAGTGAGGTTGATTCTGTCCCGACGGCCCCGCCGTCCGCTCAGATCCCTCGTCTGCCCACCGCCGAAGGCGCCCTCCCGCGGCTCCCACCCCGCCCGTTCACGGGCCGGCTCTGGGGGCCGCGGGCGGACGCCACAGCCCTCTCCAGCCCCGCCCCCCGCTACACGCCGGGTTAAGCGGCGCTCGTGAGACGGGCACCTCGGTGATGGAGCAGGCTGAGGTTGATTCTGTCCCGACGGCCCCTCCGTCCGCTCAGATCCCTCGGTCTGCCCACTGCCGAGGGCGCCCCCCCGCGGCTCCCACCCCGCCCGTTCACCCGGGTCGGCTCTGGAGGCCGCGGTCGGACGCCACAGTCCTCTCCAGCCCCGCACCCCGCTACACGCCGGGTTAAGCGGCGCTCTTGAGTTGGGCTCCTCAGAGATGGGACTCAGTTCTTTCCAGGAGTTGGTAGCAGGACCACTCCTTTCCCCGGGGAGGGCCGGGGAAGAATCCTTATTCTCCAAAGAGCTGATTCTCCCGTCTCTGAGCACAGAGTTCTCGGACGTCACAGAGCGCCGCCCACAAGCCGTGCTCTCCTCGTCCCCCTCTGTCCCAGAGGTGGTTGACATGGTGTGCCGTCCACGGACCGCTTCGCCCCTGTCCCCCTCTGTCGCAAGACCCCTGGCAGAGCAGGCCCCCGCGGGACGACCAGCCTGGTCCTCCCCTGGCCCCTCTGCCAGGGCGCGGTTGCTAACTGTGCCCCCACATCGGGCCGCTATGCCGTCCACGTCTGGGCCAGTTACTCCGCTTCGCTGCCCCTCCGGGGGGACGCCTGTGGTCGCATGATCCCGCTGGTTCAGTTCCTGGGAGCCTGGTTAGAGCTTCCCCGTCTGTCCCGCTGGGTCGCGCGGACCATCAGGCTCGGCTATGAGATTCAGTTCGCACGGTCTCCTCCCCACTTGGGGAGTCCGCTCCACTTTTGTCGGTGGCTATGCCCCCATCAGGAGAGCAGAGATTGCCACCCTGCTGGCGAAGGGCGCAATCGAGACTGTCCCTCCAGCCGAGATGAGGTCAGCCGGCTTCTCAGCCCCTACTTCATTGTCCCCAATAAAACCGGTGGGTTACGGCCAGTCCTGGACTTGCGCGTGCTGAACCGCTCCCTTCACAGGATGCCGTTCAAGATGCTCAAACGCGTTTTCGAATGCATACGGCCTAGGATTGGTTTGCAGCGATCGACCTGAAGGACGCCTACTTCATGTCTCTATTCTCCTTGACACATACCGTTCCTTCGGTTTTCTTTCAGGGGCAGGCATCCAGTACGCGGTTTTCCCTTTCGGGCTAGCCCTGTCTCCTCGCATCTTCACGAAGGTCGTCGAGGCTGCCCTTGTTCCCCTTCGGGAACACGGGGTTCGCATCCTGAGTTATATCGACGACTGGCTGGTCATAGCTCACTCTCGAGTTCAGGTTGCGAACACAGGGACCTAGTGCTTCGGCACCTAGCTCGTCTGGGCCTTCGGGTCAACTGGGAGAAGAGCAAACTTTGCCCCGTGCAGAGGATCTCTTTTCTCGGTATGGATATCGACTCGGTCGCCATGTCCGCGCAGCTTACGAGCTAGCGCGCGCGCAGTCACTGCTGACTTGCCTGAGACAGTTCGAGGGCAAGAGTGCGGTTCCACTGAAACTTTTTCAGAGGCTCCTGGGCATATGGCTTCTGCAGCCGCGGCAACGCCGCTCGGATTGCTTCATATGAGACCGCTTCAGCTTTGGCTTCGCGACCGAGTCCCGAGGTGGGCATGGCAACACGGCACCCTCCGAGTAACAGTTACTCCGACCTGCCGTCAGACCTTCACCCCGTGGTCGAACCTCAGTTTTCTACGGGCCGGAGTGCCCCTGGAACGAGCTTCGCGGCATGTTGTTGTAACGACAGATGCCTCCTCCACGGGCTGGGGTGCCATGTGCAATGGACGTGCTGCCGCGGGCTCCTGAACAGGACCCCGTCGCCTCTGGCATGTCAATTGCCTCGAGTTGCTGGCCGTACGTCTTGCTTTGCGCCGCTTCCGGGCCGTGCTCAAGAACCAACACGTACTAGTCCGCTCAGACAATACCGCCACTGTAGCGTACATCAACCATCAAGGTGGTCTACGCTCCCGCCGTATGTCGCAACTCGCCCGCCACCTCCTCATATGGAGTCAGAAGCATCTGAGGTCGCTTCATGCCATTTACATCCCCGGAGCCCTGAACTGTGCAGCGCACGGCTTCAGCCCCTCCCGGGAGATTGGCGACTCCATCCCCAGTCGGTTCAGCTGATTTGGGACCAGTTCGGGGACGCACAGATAGATCTGTTTGCCTCTCACGACTCGACCCATTGCGCCCTGTACTATTCCCTGACCGAGGGCACGCTCGGCACGGATGCACTGGCGCACAGCTGGCCGCGGGGCCGCAAATATGCGTTTCCCCCAGTGAGCCTTCTTGCGCAGACCCTGCGCAAGGTCAGGGAGGACGAGGAGCAGGTCATTCTGGTCGCGCCATACTGGCCCGCCCGGACCTGGTTCTCCGAACTAGTACTCCTCGCGACAGCACCTCCCTGGCCGATTCCCCTGAGGAAGGACCTCCTTTCTCAGGGACGGGGCACCCTATGGCACCCTCGTCCCGATCTTTGGAACCTCCACGTGTGGCTCCTGGACGGGACGAAGCAGGTTTGAGTACCCTTCCACCTACGGTGGCGGCTACCATCACTTCCGCTAGAGCGTCGTCCACGAGACACGTCTACGCGTTGAAGTGGAACCTCTTCGTCAACTGGTGCTCTTCTCTTCATGAAGACCCCCGGAGATGTTCGATTAGTGTCGTGCTTTCCTTCCTTCAAGATAGGCTGGAGCGAAGGCTGTCTCCCTCCACCCTGAAAGTCTATGTTGCCGCTATTGCCGCACACCATGACCCAGTCGAAGGTAAGTCTGTTGGAAGGCACGACCTGATCATCAGGTTCCTGAGAGGAGCGAGGAGACTGAATCCTCCTCGTCCTCCTCTCGTTCCCTCTTGGGACCTCTCAGTGGTTCTAACTGCCCTGCGGAGTGCTCCCTTTGAGCCTTTGCAATCAGTGGAGCTTAAGTTCCTGTCTATGAAGACAGCGCTCCTGGTTGCATTGGCCTCCATCAAGAGGGTGGGGGACTTGCATGCATTCTCCGTTGACGAAGCGTGCCTGGAATTTGGGCCGGCTTACTCTCACGTGATCCTGAGACCCCGGCCTGGATATGTGCCCAAGGTTCCTACCACTCCCTTCCGGGACCAGGTGGTGAACCTGCAAGCGCTGCCCCCGGAGGAGGCAGACCCAGCCTTGGCACTGCTCTGTCCAGTACGCGCCCTCCGCGCCTATGTAGACAGGACGCAGTGTTTCAGGACTTCAGACCAGCTCTTTGTCTGTTATGGTGGGAAGCTGAAGGGAAAGGCTCTCTCCAAGCAAAGGCTGTCTCACTGGATAGTGGACGCCATTGCCTTGGCATACCAGCAGCAAGGTCGACCGTGCCCCCTTGGTGTGACCGCCCACTCCACCCGGAGTGTGGCATCCTCTTGGGCTCTAGCGCATGGCGCCTCGCTAACAGACATCTGCAGAGCTGCAGGCTGGGCGACACCTAACACATTCGCCAGATTCTACAATCTCCGAGTGGAGCCAGTGTCCTCTCATGTACTCGCTTCAACCAGCTAGTACTGGACCCGCTCAGGTGTCTTCGCTTGCTCGCCATTCCACTCCACGGACTGGATACGTGCGATATTCTCCTCAGGTGAGCTTCCCCAAAAAGCCCTGAGTTCCTCCAGCACTCTTGACGTTGGCGCCAGTGTCTATTGCCTGTGCGTCGGCTAGGTGCCTCCCGTGTGCATGGTCCCTCCTCTGAGCGACCCCCACATGTGTATTTCCACTGTAAGCCTCTCTGAGCGTGTGTCTTTCCCTTGGCAAGCCACCTTGCCACCCCTGGGGTTGAAATATTCCACCTGCGGCTGGACACCCCAGTGTTCTCCATATGTCTCCTTCGGGTCATATGTGTATTCTCTAAGTCCCCCCCCTCTGGGTTGGCAGTAATTGCATATTTCCCCTAAACTTTGGGATATGCCCCCAGTGTACCTTGGTATTCCTGTGCTAAATAGGAGTCCTTCGTCCGTGCCAGTCTCACGACAGGGATCTCAGATTTACGCAGGGCACTGGAAGACAGCTGAGAAGGTGGCGTGATTAGACTGGTAACCCCATTCGTCGTCATCCGACGTAACTCGGAGTGACAACGAAAGGGAACGTCTCGGTTACGTATGTAACCCTCGTTCCCTGAGTAGGGAACGGAGACGTTACGTCTGCCTGCCACTTTCCGCTGTACCGCGGGGATCGCCTGAGCTCAGTCTTGGCTCCTCAGCGAAGAAACATATCTGCCTGTTGCCGGCGTCCTCCTTTTATACCCACGAGGTAAGGCGGAGATACGCTATGCAAATTCCGCAGTCCCATGGCATTTCTTTGCCATTGGCTCGTTTTGTAATACTCGAAGTCGATAGGTGTTCTAAGCGAAACCCCATTCGTCGTCATCCGACGTAACGTCTCCGTTCCCTACTCAGGGAACGAGGGTTACATACGTAACCGAGACGTTTCTCGGGGGACCGCAAAACATTTCAGAGTATTGACTTATTATTTTTCCTCTCATCTCATATTTTTTCCCCTTCACCATGTCCCTTTAGGGTCTCCGTAGCATTCAAAATAACTAAAATAGTTTTCCTCCCACATCATATTATTTCCATCAAAAAAAATTTTAGGGAGCAAAAAGTAACGCAAAAGTACTGCAATATTTTTTTCCACCCCTCTCATTTTTTTTACCATAACCATGTCCCGTTAGGCAATCCCATTATATAAACCATATTTTAATTTATGTTACATTTTTTTCCACACAAAAAAACCCTAATGTGCTCAACTGTATCAAGTCTGTGTTTGACGAAGCTGCGCCAAACAAATTTTGTTAAGTGAACTTCCAGAGATATCCCCTGCTCAGTGTGTAGGGAGCGGGATACACCGCATAGGGACTATGTAAATTGGACAGTGTTACATTAAGGAAAAGTAGAAGGGCACTTCCAAATACAGTGAATTCCCCTGAGAGTTCCACACTTTTATCTTTAATATCCTCAGGGCAGACAACAAACTTTAGAGAGCAAGAGAAAAAAAATGGAGTAGGACAAAAGAGAATGTGCAACAAAGCAGTTATCCCCTTGACTTTATTCTCTCATTGTTATATTACATATAAATAAGTCTAAGACTTTCTCAAAGTGATTAAGTAGGTCAGATTATTCTCTGTGCTATTCTCTGCATCCTAAGCTTTACATATGAGTGCAAACAGCGAGGATGTTGGCTTTCTAATAAATGCTTTGAGGCAGGAATTTCTCAATCCAACACAACCAAAAATACAACTACAGTTTTGCTGGAATATCAGAAGCCGGGAGAGGAAATGCTTTTGTTGTAGTCTGACTGAACCTCCAGGAACAAACATTACAGGAAAAATGCTACAACTTTGTCCTCTTCCTCTCCTAATTGCCCTTTTTTAAATACCGTACACTGCGCTGGGCTCTCTCTATGCTCATCTCCTTATTCCCCTCATTCCTCCAACACTTTCCGTCTGCTCCAGCGCACGGGTGAATCAGCGCTCCGCACGGCCACAGCCACTAAACTTCCGATAAAATCAATGTTTAATTCACATCGCTCGAGGCCATTGACAGAAAAAGTGGAAGCCTTTCATCTACAAAGGGATACACAGAGGCTCCTAGCTCGCAGAATTAGTGCAATCGTCACGAGTTGTCCCATTTATTTCACTGAGCGTGAGCTCTCGCTGACACTAAGAAGATCTGAGGGGCCCCGGAATGAGACGCGTCCCGTTCGCCCCTTGAACTGCTGGAGTGTATGTGAACTGGGTGCAAAATGCACCTATTAGTACTCAGACCGACAGACTTTTACACATAATGTTGATTTATAGTGGACGTTATATTTGAGGCTGTTGTCCCGGGACCTGTGTTGAGGAGGCCCAATTATTCGTTTTTACACTGGTGAGAGTATGAGGGCTGGAGCCCATACTTATAATTTTGTCATGTGCCCCTTAAATTTAAGTATTGACCCTGCATTGGATTTTTTTGTTTTTGTGTCAGTGGGTGATTCTCAAAATCTGGTAACAAACATTTGACTTGACATTTCAGAAACACATGAGAAAAATTCAAAGAAACTAATTTAAAAGGCATTATTTTATTTTAAATGTAGTTTCATTAAGTATTATTTTAACCTAAAATTATATTAAATAACATGAAATGGTTCAACCAAATGATTTGCTAATTTTGTTTAGCACAAGGTCTAACAAGTGTGTTTTTTTTTATTCCACTTTTATTCATTTACAAAAATAGTAATTAAAAGTAATTTTTGTCATTGGTGTTATCAATGTTAAAAAAATAATAAAATAGTTTTCAGGATGATATACAAAAGGTGGAAAAGTACTTCCAAGAACAAAGTTCAAACATTAAAAAAGTTATTAATTTACATTTAAACTGACCTTTTTGTTGTGGAAAGGTAAAATGAACGTCTCTGGTTACGTATGTAACCTTAGTTCCCTGAAGGGAACGAGACGCTGCGTGAAACGCTGTGGGAACGCCCCTGCGTGAGTGTGTCATGAAGCACGTATGAAATCAGTCCAATGGCGAGACGGAACGTAATAGGCGGGTGACGTCATCGACCAGGAAACTATATAAGAACCCCAAAACACAAGCGCATCAGCTTCTGATAAGACTGAAGCAAGTGCTCATGGGCATGCTGGGAGTATGGCACAGACACAGGAACTCGAGCTGCGTCAAACGCTGTGGGAATGCTAATACCAACGTCGCCATATGAGCAAGTGTCCATCGTGTGTAGTCAAGGCGCACATTCGGATGAAAGCACCTGCGCCCCTGGAGTGGAGCTGAAGTCAAGATGGTAAAACTTTACGAATGTGTGCGGTGAGGACCAGCCTGACGCATCGCAAACGTCCTGAATTGATACTCCTGACAAAATAGCCTTAGAGGCAGCCATACTCCTGGTTGAATGAGCCCAGACAGCCAAAGGAGAAGGCTGACCGGCAGACTTGTAGGCAAGTGAGATGGCCTCGACCACCCACTTGCTCAACCTCTGCTTAGATACAGGACAGCCCTTCCTGGGGGCCCAAAGCAAACAAACAATTGTACACATTTTCTCCACAGGGCAGCTCTGTGGACGTAAACATCTAGAGCCCTAACTGGGCAGAGCATATTTAGTTTCTCTTGGTCCGACGTCCCTCAAAAAGGGAGGAGGACAGAAAGCCTGCAGTACAATAGGCCTGACAACATTAGTTGGGACCTTGGGAACATACCCCAATCTAGGGAGGAGGAAAGCCTTAACCATGACGGGTGAAAATTCCAAGCACGAGGGAGAGACCGATAGAGCTTGAATATCTCCTATTCTCTTTAATGAAGAGATAGCAAGAGAAAAGATAGTTTTTAGAGTAATGAATTTCTCAGAAACTTCTTCAATGGGCTCGAACGGTGCTAGAGAGAGACCTTCTAGAACAACCGCAAGGTCCCAGGTCGGCACCCTTGTGCGAACTGCTGGCATCAGCCTCAAAGTGCCACGAAGGAAACGAGTTATAAGTGGGTGTCTCAACTTGAGAGATGCTCCACTTAAAGGGACATGGTAAGCAGATAAGGCCGCCACGTACACCTTCAGTGTGGAGTGGAATAACCCTGTGGAGAAACGCTCCTGAAGGAATTCCAGCACTGCACCCACCGGGCAGTTAACTGGGTCCAACTGGTGTTCCCCACACCAAGAGGTGAACATCTTACAACTCAAGGCATATAATTCCCTAGTGGCCGGAGCTCTGGAGTGGAGGATGGTCTCCACGACCTCAGTCGAGAGACCAGATTCTATGAGCTGGGCCCCCTCAGAGGCCAAGCCCACAACCTCCATAGTTCTGGGCAGGGGTGAAGAATCAACCCACTCGCCTGAGAGAGAAGGTCCCTCCTGATCGGAATCTCTAGAGGAGAGCCGTCAAGGAGAGAAATTAGGTCCGCAAACCAAACTCGGTCCAGCCAGTACGGGGCTACCAACAGTAGACTGACCCCGTCCCGGCGAACCCTTTCCAGAACTCCTGGGAGCAGAGCAATCGGGGGAAATGTGTACAGGCGTGACCTCGGCTACTCCTGTACCATCGTGTCCAGCCCCAGAGGGGCTGGATGACTTAGGGAAAACCACAGTGGGCAGTGTGATGTTTCCCTGGATGCAAATAGGTCTACCTCGGCACGACCGAAATGTTTCCACAGGAGCTCCACCACCTCGGGATGGAGTCTCCACTCCCCGGGCCTCGGCCCCTGCCTCGACAGGATGTCTGCCCCCTGATTTAAGTACCCCGGGATATAAATCGCCCTTAATGAAAGAAGCTTCCCCTGGAACCATAGAAGGATCTGGTGAGCCAGCTTGTATAACGGGCGCGAACGCAGACCCCCCTGATGGTTTATGTAAGAGACCACCAATGTGTTGTCTGACCGGACAAGAACATGATGACCTCTGAGGTCTGGGAGGAAGTGTTTCAGAGCCTGAAACACCCCCAGCATTTCTAGACAATTTATATGCCATTGAAGATGATGGTCCTGCCACAGACCCTGAGCTTGGCGACCACTCATGTTCGCCCCCCAGCCTGTGAGAGAGGCATCCGTCGTTAGTGTTACACGATGACACGGAGCCCCCAACACAGGCCCTTGGGACAGGGACCAAGGTTCTTTCCACATAGCCAGGGCGCGAAGACACCGTTGTGTTTCCCCTCGGGGAGAACCCCTTGGCCCTGAGCCACCACTGCAGCGGTCTCATGTACAGCAGGCCGCAAGGTATAACGTTGGACGCTGCTGCCATAAGACCCAGAATTCTTTGATATTCTTTTACAGGAAGTGACTGGCCTAGCTTTGCCTGTTTGACGGCTAAGAGAATCGAAGCTATACGAGCAGGAGACAGACGTGCCTGCATTGTCGTCGAATCCCAAACCACACCCAGAAGAGTGGTCCTCTGTAATGGAGAAAGCACACTCTTCTTGGAGTTGAGCCTCAACCCCAACTTTTTGATATGGGCGAGCACGACATCATGATGCCGAATCGCCTGATGCTCCGATTGAGCTAGAATCAACCAATCGTCGATATAATTTAAAATGCGGATGACATGGAGTCGCAGCGGAGCCAGAGCTGCATCCATGCATTTCGTGAAAGTTCGGTGAGACAGTGCTTGGCCAAACTAGAGAACCCGATATTGGTACGCTTTGCCCCCGAAAGCGAACCTCAGGAACTTCCTGTGTTGTGGAAGGATGGAAATATGGAAGTATGCGTCCTTTAGATATATCGTGACAAACCACGATCTGCTTGAGAGTCAGCATCTTGAACTTGAGCTTCCCTACTGAGCGATTTAATAGGCGCAGATCTAAAATTGGACGTAACCCCCCATCCTTCTTCGGAACGATGAAATATCGGCTGTAATAACCCAACTCGCTGCTGGGAGGAAGAATTCGTTCTATAGCCCCCTTCAGCAGAAGAGTTTTCACCTCTTGTTCCATAACCAGAGCCTACTCGGGGCCCACCACTGTGGTCAGAACTCCTCTGAAGCGAGGCGGGCGTGATCTGAACTGAATCGCGTACCCATACTCGATAGTCTGCAGGACCCATTGAGATACATTTGGAAGGCTTTTCCACTCTGCCAAAAATTCTACTAAGGGTACCAGTCTCTCGAGACTGGCCTCTGGAATATTTTGAGTGGCAGACACAGTGCCCTGTAGCGGCGCACCGGCAGGGAACAACTGACCTGACCACTCTGGACCACTCCTCAGAGTGGACGAGCGTCCCTCGGGAAAACGCTCGCTGGGACCGTCTACGCCCCGGCACGCAGGCGGGGTTGGCAGAACGGGCCCCTGAGGACACCGTGTAATGCGGCAAACACCCTCCCATTTCGGTGGGGACCACCCTCAGCATCCTGACGCTTTTGGCGTCAGGACCTCTTCTTTGACGAGGCCTTCTTGGCAACGATAACTGTCCTCAGATCAGCCCTGCCCCTAGACGACCTCGTCAGAGAGCGCCGCGTCTCGTCCCAGTTATGCTGAGGAGGAGCACGAGAAGCGAAGCTCTGTTTTTGTTGCGCCCTATGTGAGGAGCTACTCGACGGCCGGGGTTGCTCCCGCCCAGCAGCCCCGGAGACATGAACACGGAGAGGGAGAGATTTCTGGAGCGCCGCCGCCTGCTTTTTCTCTTCCTGAAACCTCTCGATGACCGAATTTAATAGGTCTGCTATTAAAAGAACTCATACAGGTTAGGAACAACATGAGGGTCAGTAATGACACAATTTTCATTTCTGGGTGAACTATCCCTTTAAAACATATTTTTGTTAGCTATGAATATTTTAATCATTCAGTATGTTTTATTCAGAATGATTTATGATATCAATTATTCTGACTGTTCATCACCTCTTGACCTGAGACAAACATCTTTTGATAAGCATTCATGAACATCAGATGCATAATTGAACATTTTCCGCCATGCTGTGTTACACAGTATCCATAGGTCAGCTATCTCCAGGGCAAACCTCAATCTCCCGTAATGCCACCCGAAAGCTCCTTGCTTGGAATTCATTACTTCAGATGGGCCACCTACAAAGCCCAGTCCACCATGCAAGCTGGTATGCCTCACTCACTCTGCCAAACACTAATTCTAATTCGTCAACCTTTTGGAAAAAGCTTATTTACATAATCCCCCTCCCTCCCTGCACACCATCCCAAAAAAATATGCTTGCTTTCGAAAAAGCATAAATAATTAGCATTTTGTTAGAGCAGAGATAGCTTATTAAACAAAGCGTGAGCTTAGCGATGGAACGCCGTTTGAAGTGCTGGTGAATAATCCAGCTGAATATGTACTTGCCCTGCAGCACTAAAGACAGGGCCAGAACTGTCACACCGTACAGAGACACTGACACGTGACTCACTGCTAAAGCTTATTGAGTTATGATCTTCAGTGGCAACACATGTAAAATCTGCCATGCGCTTAAACCCATTTCTCAATAGTTTCTAAAACTGTTTAATACCTAAAGGCGATGGCCTATCAGTGGTGCATTGGATGGCACTTTCCATGAACACAGCACACTTTGATGTTTCACAAATTCTTTTAAGCATTAGAGGCACAAATCTCATGTTTACTTTAATTGTTGCTGGTGGCGGTGATTGAACTATTAGATAACTTATATCTACTATTATGTAACATAAAATTAACAAATTATTCTATAAAAAAATATAATCATTCCTTAATAGGCTATAACTTATTTTTAGATTTAAAAAAATTATATTATTTTTTATCTGATATTAATTTATGTTCATCAAATGAATATAACAACATACTTTTATTTATTTTTAAAAAAAAAAAATTTTTTATTAGTTATTTGATAATATATATATATATATATATATATATATATATATATATACACACACACACACACACACACACACACTCACACACACACACACACTCTGTATACAGTATATGTGTATATATATTTACACATACTGTATATATATATATATATATATATATATATATACTGCTCAACACAAGAGATGTTTCAAGTGATTTCCGAAAATTCAATTGAAAATACCACTTTTAATGACTTCTGCAGTCTCAAAATTATTCAAGCCTCTGAATAGAATTCCTCCCAACAGCACAAATCTGCAAAACAGGTGTTGTCTCAAGCACACCTGAAGCAAATAATCAAGGGCTTCATTAGCTGTGTGTGCTTGAGCTACAACACATTACATATCTGAACTTACTATGTTGAGTGTCACGTTTGACTGCATATTGGAAATATGGCTAAATCAAAAGAATGGTCCAAAAAGTTAAGAGATGATATCATCGCCCTTCACAAACAAGGAACTGGAACAATGTTCCTAGAGACAACGTTGGAAGCAAAGTTCGCAAGTTCAAAGTTAAATGAATAGTGGTTACACTACCTGGATGGGGCAGAAAAAGGAAGCTATCAATGGTTGCAACCAGATTTCTGAGAAGGCAGGTGTAACCCAGACACAAATTAGTACATTTGCAGTCTATATTAAAGTAAATTGTTCTAAAACAATTAAAGAAACTCAAAATATAAATCTATTTAATTACATATTTAATTAAATATGTATGTGAGTGGACAGCAAATAAAACGAAATCTTGTGATAATGTACAAGTTTATTTTAATATGTAAATCATATATTTTATTATTCATATAGTGATATGTAAATTATTGCAGCAGATTTCAACTAATGAACTTGGATCTGTTTCTCACTTTCCTTTGGATTTGCATCGTTTCAACAGTTCATTCATCTGGAGGATTTTGTTCTCTGTTGACTTTAGGATTGAGGTATTTGGTTCTCTTTGGACTGGACAGTTCTAAGGGCAAGAAGGAAAGAGAGAAGTTACATTTTGTTATTGTTTGAACTAAAATCTGTGAACTGAAAGTAATTATTTGATCTGATAAGATATTCACCTTTCTGAATATTTTCTTTTCTTTTTTTTCTTTCATTATTAATGTGGTGATAAAAGGTTTTGTACATTCATTGAGTTAATTTACACTTCATTGGGAACTGTAATTGATATTTTGGTCGAAGAAAGGAACATTTCTAACAAAACTAAAGGTGTATATTCAAAACCTAAGAATATAACAAACGATACCAGTCAATTAAGTGAAGTAAATTGAGTCAAGAGTCAGTGAGGAAGATTCTAAATAATAAGCCAACTCAAAACTAAACACAAATTAGCTAAAAGAGAAGGGGAATTGAAGGGTTACATTTTTGATACTTATCCTTTGCTGATACAATTATATTTATTTTGGGAAATTGTTTTATTTGGTAATTGAATTTAATACGCCATTGAATTGTGTGTAATTTCTTTCTTTAAGGAATACTGATTTTGTCAAAACTTTATTTGGTTGTTTATTGTTATTTACTAAATTCTAATTATCATTTACTTCTCTTAAATACATAAAAGTATTGTTGGAAAGTGTGTGTGTGCACCTTTGTCTTGTCCATTGAACTTGTTGATCACACGTTCGAGTGATAGTGAGTCAACATCTTTGAGAAACTCCTGACTGTAAAGGTAATTATACCAATCTGGTACAGCAGGTGTTACACAGTTTCAGAAAAAAACCCTCAAGTGTCTGCAAAGAGACATGCAGCAAGACTTGGTGGCAACAGGCACTGACGTTTCAGCTCACACATAAGACACGGACTAAATGCATGCCAAAACTCCAAGATGTACACCATTACTGACCCAAAAGCACAAGAAAAGTTGGCTCCAATTTGCTCAAAATCATATAAATAAGCAACAGAATTTTTGGGATTCTGTTCTGTGGAGCGATGAAACAAAACTGGAACTTTCCGGCCTGGATGAAGAAGACTGAAGCTGAAAGAACACCTTGCCTATAGTTCAGCATAGTGGTGGCTTGGTGATGCTCTGGGGCTGCTTTGCATCCTCTGGCACTGGAAACCTGTGTGGAAAAAGTGTATGGAAGGTAAGATGGATTAATTTTTGTATCAGGGAATCCTAGGAGAAAACGTCATGCTGCCAGTGAGTAAGCTGAAACTGGGCGTCAGAAGATGCAGAAGAAGTCCTGGAAGATTCTACAGTGGTCATCACAGTGACCTGACTTGAACCCTATAGAAAATCTCAAGTGGAATTTGAAGAAGGCGGTTGCAGCACGCAAACCCAAGAATATTACTGAACTGGAGACCACTGCTCATGAGAAATGGGCTAAGATTTTTCAGAAACGCTGCCAGAATCTGATGTCTGGTTATACATCTCGTTTGCAGCAGGTCATAACAGCAAAAGGTGTTCTATTAAGTACTAAAGATGCTTGCCATGAAGGGGTTGAATAATTTTGAGACTGTAGAAGTCATTGAAAAGTTGCATTTTTAGTTGAATTTGAGGAAAACACTTTAAACATTTGTTGTGTTGAGCTATTTTAATAACTTTTATTGATTTGTTAATAGCAAACCATTTATGTAATGCAGAGGCTGAGGCAGAGAGATCCATGTGCAAGACTTTATTGACACAGGTAAGAAACACGGTAAGGCAGTAAGCAAAGGGACAATCCAAAACTCGAGGCCAGACACAGGCAGAGGTCGGGGCGGGCAGCAAAGGTACGCAGAGTCCGGGGCACAGGCAGAGATCACGGTACAGGAATATATGGTGAGACAGATAGAATGCTTGGTAAAGTTCGTAGATCGAAACAAGACTTTGCACGGAGCAACGGAAGACACAGTCCATATAAAGGGAATGATGATGATACCAGGTGACGGTGATGAGGGTGATCAGAGGAATCAGGCAGGGATGGCAGGTGATAATGACAGAGGGAATGCTGGGAGATGTAGTGCTAATATTCCGGAGAGAGGGATCTAGTGAAACCAGAGGGTGGCGTGAGTGAACGTTCCGTGACAATTTAATTTTGCCAATAAACCTAATTTGCAATGGAGGTTGAATAATTTTGAATACAATTATATATATATAATTGTATACAAAATTATTCAACCCCCATTGCAAATAAGGTTTATTGGCAAAATTAAACCTATATATATATAAGTATCACCTACACTTAAAAGATGTCAGTGTATGTTTACATAAAATAATCCTGCTCCCGAGCAGGTTTAAATTTACGGACCTGTTGCTATAACAGCAACAACATGATGACCCAACAATCCTCTATCATGTCATCCTTGATCATGAACAGGCCCCTGGGCTGATGGCATGTGACTCATTTGAGTCACAACATAATGAAACTCATTTGCTGATAATGATGGACAGGGAGAAATGTCAGACCTCCGACCTTTAGATGTGAACCCCAGGCAATGTTTGTGCCTATTACTGACCCCTGAAAGCATTCTTGAGAAAGTCATATCAGAAAATAAGCTACGAAATACAATAAGTGGGCACCATTTAAACACACATACACTCACTGTCCTTTTTATTAGGTACACCTGTTCAACTGCACTTTAATGCAAATATCTAATCAGCCAATCACATGGCAGCAACTCAATGCATTTAGGCATGTAGACATGGTCAAGACGATCTGCTGAAGTTCAAACCGAGCATCCGAATGGGGAAGAAAGGGGATTTAAGAGACCTTGAATGTGGCATGGTTGTGGTCAGACGAGCTGGTCCGAGTATTTCAGAAATGGCTAATCTACTGGGATTTTCACACACAACCATCTCTAGGGTTTACAGAGAATGGTCAGAAAAAGAGAAAATATCCAGTGAGCGGCAGTTCTGTGGGTTAAAATGCCTTGTTGATGCCAAAGGTCAGAGGAGAATGGCCAGACTGGTTCGAGCTGATAGAAAGGCAACAGTAACTCGTATAACCACTGGTTATCTATTATAACCAAGGTCTGCAGAAGAACCTCTCTGAACACACAACATGTAAAAGCTTGAAGCAGATGGGCTACAGCGGCAGAAGACGCACCAGGTGACACTTCTGAAGATTGTAAAAACGTTGCCCGGTCTGATGAGTCTCTGTGACATTCAGATGATAGGATCAGATTTTGACGCAAACAACATGAAAGCATGGATCCATCCTGCCACACTTTGGGTCTGTTAGTACCAATTGAGCATAATTTAAACGCCACAGCCAACCTGAGTATTGTTGCTGATGTCCATCGCTTTATCACTAGTGTATCATCTTCTGATGGCTACTTCCAGCAGGATAATGCACCATGTTAAAAAGCTCAAATCATCTCAAATTGGTTTTTTGAACATGACAGTAAGTTCACTGAACTCAAATGGCCTCCACAGTCACTAGAATCCAATAGAGCAGCTTTGGGATGTACTGGAACGCATCATAGATGTGCAGCTGACAAATCTGCAGCAACTGCGTGATGCTGTCACGTTAACATGGACCAAAATCTCTGGGGAATGTTTCCAGCACCTTGCTGAATCTATTGCCATGAAGAATTAAGGCAGTTCTGAAGGCAAAAGGGGCTCCAACACAGTTCTAGCAAAGCAAAGCCTCAAGCTGTTTGATTACTCTGGGGGGGAAAGCCGCAGTGACACAAAAGCATACAGTATAAACATGAACAAAATGTTATTCAATGGCTTAATGCAAAATGTCATACTTTAAGAGGTTAAGATAACTTTTAAAACGAATAACAGAGGATTTAGTGTTTAAAAAGCCGCTTCAGTTGTGTATACAACAGTTGTTTGTCTTTGACACCAACAGTCGGTGTACGAGGTTCTCAAACTACTGTTTGTGTGTCAAACAAGAGGAATCAACCCACACACTTCAGCAGAGGTTAAAATTATTTTTCTGTATGCATTTAATTCATACATTTGCACAAGAGTTGACATTATATGACCTGGTGTCTTCCAAGAGCTCTTAGAAATAGTTTCCAAACAAGCAATTCTGACTCACCATCACCTTTAGCTTAGTTTGGTCATGTTTGTGCATCAAACATCACCTTGATACCTACTGAAAGGTGACTGTCATGCTCCAGAGCTAACAGCAGAGATGTGGGTGTTGACCTTTGCACCGGTGACCTTGACTGACCACTGCTGCTCTGAACACATTATGCTTGTTTGTGAGAGAAAGTTCAGGGCTGTGTGCTCACCAAACATTTCCTTTTAGCGGCAGGGAGGGAAGAGTTTTGCTTATACACAGCGCAACTAATTTTGATGGTTGACTAGTGTAAGGCTAATTTTTGGGAAATGCTGTCATTTGTGTCTTCATGACTTACTATTGGTATTATTAACAGGACAAATCGCAAATAATTATTTAAGAGATATAACCCTATGGTGCAATATAATAAAAAAAATGTATAACAGAGAAATAAATTATAATACATTTGTTTTAAATTCAAAAAAATATATAATTTTATTATTGAGATGTCTGCATATTCCTACCTCATGGAACATGGGCACTAGGGGGAGAAAATGATAATTTGCACACTGTACAGACTCTGTATACATTGCATAGTTTTGTATATTTTTCATAAAAATATCTGCTCTGTTCTTTACCCTACTGCATTCATTGTTCTATTTATTCACACATTTCTTGATAGTTACATTTATTATATTGAGTGTATTCTATTTTTTATTATGTAGTGTACTAAAAATTATTACATTAAGGACAATAACCTGAGACATGTCTTGAAATAAAACATCTGAACAACCTCTTGAGTCATGGTAAACTGTAGTATAAGCTGAATAATTGACTCTGGGCCATTGAATTATGTTTAAAAAATGCACACCACCCGAGTGTGCATTATTGTGCATTATTTTTCCGCTGCACATTATAGCCGCATTACCACCTTGAGTGTGCATTATTTTCTAATATATCAGCGCCCTGTTGTCACCTTTTTGTTTTACATCAGAACATCAGATAATATGCATGGCTCCCTTACATTTTAACCCTTTAATGTCCAATAACCCCAGAAGCTTCATCTACACTACTGTCCTGAAGACACCTCCACCCCCTGCAGGGGTCTCGTGTCAGTGATGGGCTCAACAGAGCGCATAATCCAAGAGACAGACTGAACCACCTGCCTAAAGGACTCATTAACCCACAACTCTTCTGAAACACAATGACATTCTCGACCAGGGGTAAGGCTTGATGTTAATCAGGGTTCACATCCCCAACCGAATGCTCTTACACCGCATGTGTGAGGAGACGTAGTCTTCCACGCTGGATAATATACTGACTTGGACAGCAGCGACTTAACCTGAGCTCACCTCTACTAGTCTGAGCATCAAAACATTGCACTGGGGAGAAGGGATGGCTGCTGAACTAGACTTGCTGTGAAAGGGTTCCTGTGGGAAACATACACTGCCACTGTCAGAACATACTGCACACCATTGCACAGTGGCCTATACTTTTGTAACCGCAAGAAGACAGCAAAAAGCATCTCCCTTGAGTAAAAAACAACAACATTGTTATTAATAATCTTTTTCCTAAACATGATGGATTATTCCATGTTAGAAAATTGTGGTTGTTTATGCTCCACCAGAAGGTTTTGCTGTAATTTCCAATAAATCTGAGGCCAGCAATTCCAATTCTTGAATCTATCTTTGGAGCACTTGACCTACAATGTCATGAATGTGACTGGAAAATAACAGTCTTGCATCGACCCTTTGATAAGACCATATGTGGTTTCTGCAATTTGATGTGGGGAAAAATATTCCTACAAATAAAATAAAATAAAATAAAATAAAATGTATTAAATTTCTATTAAATTGTGTGGAAATACTGCAGATTTTCCCTGGTTAAGTAAAGAAAAACTTGTTGGTTTCTTGTTACAACTAGGCATTATTTTAACCCAGGCTAACTTGATAAAAAAAGGTGTCTGTGGAGACATTTATGCAAATTGATCAGAAAATATTTTCTTGCATGTTTCGCAACACTTTTTAGTGGCGCTTAAAGTTAAATGCTCTGTTGCATTTGAAAATAACGTACCAGGTGAGCTACTGAGCAAGTTTGCTACATCAGAAAAGCCACACAAATGCAGCTGATTATGTGATACACACATCAAAATGCATTAGTTTATAAATCATGCACTATGGTAAAACTATAAGAAGAAACTAAAAGATAGTGTGCAATGAACCACGTGAAAAGACTTTATTAATCACAATTTGAGTGAAAAGGAATTAAAGTTGTTGGTGTTTTACTGCCACTAGTGTTCATTTCAACTGGAAACTGCAGTGAATTGTATGTACAGTATAATTGTATTTTGGAGTCTTGCAGAAATGTACAGTAAACAGAGCCAAGTTTGAGCCCAAGATGCATTATTTGCAGTGTTAAATGAACTAATGTCAACTATTTATCCTATTCTGGCTAAATACTCTATGCCAGCTAACCTAAGTTTAGATATTTGCTGGCACCCCAGAAACTTCTCAAAGTGTGAGTCCAGTGGACTGGTCAGGCCACTCTCAGACTTGACGACAAATCTTTCCTGTCTCCTTGTTTACCTCCTCTGACCTGATTTTAGCCTGGCCCTTCCCTGGAATTCCAGCAACTCTAATCCGTCCTCGAGAATTTTTCCAAATCTAACCGTGCAGGAACAACCCCAGCCATCTGTGTGTCTCTCTATTGATCTGGCTTCCCTGAGAAGATTCTGGAAGGCTGGAATATCCCCCCCACCGCCACCAGACTGCACAGCTCAGCGGCCACCATTCATCAGATCAGCACGCGCTGTTCTGTGGCCTTATTGAACATAAAGCAACGTCTGGACGTACATCTCCTTGTGGACTCATGAAAGTTATGTCTCTTCTACGTCTACGACGGGTTTCTTTACAACTCATAAGTTTTGCCAATTCAAAGGTATCGCTGTATGTGACCATCTCACTGTTTGTGGAAGACCTTTAACAGAAATCCACTTTTCTTTAAAGTAAACCCAGTATTTGTTCCCCTTATTGCACTGGGCAATATGACATACATCTTGGACTTATACTGATGTAGCCTCATGCAAAAGAAAGATTTTTTGGTAACCAATTTAAATGTAAACTATTTTACAAGGTGGTGGTTTGTGTATAAACAACTTGTGATTTTTTAGAAAAAAAAAGTAACCATGAAAGGTGCACCTCTGAACATAACTGTCAATCTGGTGTGATACGAATAGTGATAATCATACGAAAATGTATGAATGAGACTCTATAAATTCATATGAATTAGCCAAAACGTAAAGTATTTACAAATTGCCATGATTGTGTGTTGCCATTGAAACAAATGCAATATTTATAGTATTCAACTGGTCATGTGATCTCAAAATGGTAACTACCACGAGATGGTTCGATATGTATAAAATAAAATGAGTTTTATTAGGCTATGGCTGCATCTCATGTTATACCGGGTAAACACTGCACGATTTTAGCCCCGATTTTTACTTGCCGACAGTTTTGTGGAAATTGCCGACAAATCAGAGGAAAATCTTTACTCGTTCACGTGAGTGAAAATCGTGTGGTGTCAATTATCAAAGACACAATCTGAGAGAAGCACAGATAAGTCGCCCATTCCCGTAAAATATTTAGCATTCTAAATATCTGCGACTCAGAGACCTGCAGTGTGAAATGCGTTTTGACTGGAAATTGTTTTTCATTGATGACAGCCTACAGCCAATGAGAGAGCAAGATAAAGTTCAAGGGGAGGAGACATAGTAAGTATGTAAGTAAGTAAGGTTTATTTCTATAGCACATTTAAAACAGCTCGCACCAAAGTGCTGTACATAGCGCAGTAGCAACAGGGTTATAAAAAAAGTAAAATACAATTACAAATCAGTGATTTAGGCTAAATCCACATTAAGAGACAAACACTTAATTATAAACCTAGCAGAATAAGACAATTAAGATGCCGGGAAGGCCATAAGACAGTTAAGATGCCGGGAAGGCCAATGTAAAAAGGTGAGTTTTGAGCCTGGCTTTGAAAATCAAGATTGAAGGGTAACTTCTAATGTCAGATGGCAGTCGGTTCCACAGCTGAGGCCCAGCAACAGAAACGACTCTGTCACCTTTTTGCTTAAGCCGGGACCGTGGGACCTGGAGGAGGCCTTCACTGGAGGATCTGAGGGACCTAGGAGCTACGTAAGGATGAATGATATCTGTTATGTAGCTGGGGGCCAGGGCGTGAAGAGAGCGTAAAAACCATCAACAGTATTTTAAATTGTATCCTAGACTGGACTGGAAGCCAGTGCAAGGAGGCTAGGACAGGTGTAATGTGTTCAAGTTTTTTTGTGTTTGTGAGCAGCCTAGACACTGCATTTTGAACCATCTGAAGCCGTGTCACCAGAGTTAGAGGGAGACCAAAGTAAAGAGAATTACAATAGTCTAGGTGGGAGGTTATGAAGGCATGGATGACTTTTCCCAGATCATTGTATGACAGAACAGACTTAAGTTTGGAAATTATTCTTAATTGGTAAAAACTGGTCTTTACAACAGATGATATTTGTTTCTCCAGGTTAAGATGGGAGTCAAAAATAACACCCAAGTTACGTGCATGGGATTTAACATAGGGTGCAAGGGGACCAAAGTCAGCAGGGATGGTAGTTTTGGATTTTGAGGGGCCAAAGACAATAACTTCAGTTCCCTTTCGTTGTCACTCCGAGTTACGTCGGATGACGACGAATGGGGTTTCGCTTAGAAAGCCTATCAACTTCGAGTATTACAAAACGAGCCAATGGCAAAGAAATGCCATGGGTCTGCGGAATTTGCATGGCGTAACTCCGCCCCACCTCGTGGGTATAAAAGGAGGAAGCCGGCAGCAAGCAGATATGTTTTTCGCTTCGGAGCCAAGTGTATTCTTCTCTCCACAAGCCATCTCTGAATTGTCAGCTTTACAAACGAGTACCTCGAGTGTTGGTGTGACGGCGATCTACGGCGAGAGCGTGCTTCCTGCTGATCTGTTGCAGTGGTCTGCCAGTCGGTGCGTTTCTCCCCGGGTGCTTCAACACTTGAGTTTTCTCTCACTAAAAGAGCTTACACGTGGCACGTCTTTTTAAAGATGTCTCGCCCGTGTACTTCTGGTTGCGGCAGATTGGTATCGGACTCTGATGGGCACGAGCGTTGCATAGTATGTTTGGGCATTGATCATGCTAGAGCAGCACTCGTGGATGACTCATGTTCTCTCTGTGGGAACATGACCATCGCGTCATTACGGTCGAGACTCGGTGAACTCGCAAGAGTGAGAGTCTCCTCATCCACCCCCCGTCCTGCGGCTGGTGGCCAGGGTGATCTGAGGGTTACGGTCTGGAACAAGGCGCCGACTATGTGTCCGCGACCCCAGCCCCCCTCTTCAATGACGGTGCCCGCTAGTGAACTGCTGATTCCCGCGGGTCTACCCTCTGGTGGCCCGCGTGCTTCAGTTGAAGCTACAGAGGAAGATGCCATGTCTGTTGCAGCATCACTTGGCGGGTTTGACTCTTCTGGAAGTGAGGGCTCGTCACAGCTGCCACCTTCCAGTGTGCATACGGCTGTGCTCGAGTCTGATCCGGAGATGACGGCCATGCTTTCCCGGGCAGCCGCGAGCATCGGACTTGAGTGGAGGCCTCCACCCTGTCCTGAGCGCTCGCGGCTGGACGATTGGTTTTTGGGTAAGGCCGCCGACCCTCGTCCTCGGCAAACCCCAATACCTTTCTTCCCGGATGTGCATGATGAGATCTCGAAGTCCTGGAAGACCCCCCTGTCTTCTCGGGACCGCTCGCTGGTCTCATCCGCCTTTCCTCCCCTCGATGAGGCAGCTGCCCGTGGGTACACTGGGCTTCCCCCGGTTGAACGCTCTGTTGCCATGCAACTATGTCCTCAGAGTGCTTCTTCTCGGGGCGAGCCTAAGCACCCATCCAAAGCCTGTAGATTTTCGTCGACCCTGGTGGCGAAGTCTTACAGAGCGGCGGGACAGGCGGCTGCTTCACTGCATGCTATGGCCACTCTGCAGGTCTACCAGGCCCAGATGCTCAGAGACATGCACGAGGGTAGGACAAACCCAGGGCTCTTTGATGAGCTGCGCGCCGCGACCGACCTTGCTCTCCGGGCGACGAAGGTTACCGCGCGCTCCCTGGGTTTGGTGATGTCCACAGCTGTGGTCCAGGAGCGACATCTGTGGCTGAACCTGGCTGACATGCGGGACGCTGAGCGGACCCGTCTGCTTAACGCCCCCTTGTCCCAGGCCGGCCTCTTCGGCGGTGCAGTTGAAGACTTTGCCCAACAGTTTTCAACTGCCCAGAAACAGACCGAGGCCATCAAACACATTCTGCCCCGCCGGCCCGCTGCTGCCTCCACCTTGCCGGCCGGGCAGACGCCTCGACCTGTTTCCCGCCGAGGGCGCCCTCCTGCGGCTCCCGCCCCTCCCGCCCGGACCACGCAGCAGCCTCCACCCAGGGCCGGTCGCGGAGGAAGCCGTAAGAAGGCGCCACAGCCCTCTCCTGCCCCGCCCCCCGCTAAACGCCGGGCCAAGCGGCGCTCCTGAGACGGGCTGCTCAGGGATGATGATTGTTTCTCAGGAGGTGGTAGCAGGACCACTCCTTCCCCCGGTGGAGGGCCGGGGGAGAATCTTTTGTTCTCCACTCCCCGCTGCTCACCCACGGGTGGGCAGCACCCTAATGTGGTTAAAGACAGAAACAATCCCCTCTTCCCTGAGCTCACAGAGTTCTCGGGCGACACAGAGCGCCGCCCACAAGCCGTGCTCTCCTCGCCCCCCTCTGTCCCAGAGGCGGTTGACACGGCGTGCCGTCCACGGACCGCTTCGCCCCTGTCCCCCTCTGTCGCCAGACCCCTGGCAGAGCAGGCCCCCGCGGGACGACCAGCCTGGTCCTCCCCTGGCCCCCTCTGCCAGGGTGCGGTTGCTGACTGTGCCCCCTCTCCGGGCCGCTATGCCGTCCACATCTGGGCCAGTTACTCCGCCTCGCTGCCCCTCCGGGGGGACGCCTGTGGCTCGCATGATCCCGTTGGTTCAGTTCCTGGGAGCCTGGCTAGAGCTTCCCCGTCTGTCCCACTGGATCGCGCGTACCGTCAGGCTCGGCTATGCGATTCAGTTCGCACGGTCTCCTCCCCGCTTCAGGGGAGTCCGCTCCACTTTGGTCGGTGGCAATGCCCCTATCATGAGAGCAGAGATTGCCACCCTGCTGGCGAAGGGTGCAATCGAGACTGTCCCTCCAGCCGAGATGAGGTCCGGCTTCTACAGCCCCTACTTCATTGTCCCCAAGAAAACCGGTGGGTTACGGCCAATCCTGGACTTGCGAGTGCTGAACCGCTCCCTTCACCGGATGCCGTTCAAGATGCTCACCGCCAAACGCGTTTTCGAATGCATACGGCCCCAGGATTGGTTTGCAGCGATCGACCTGAAGGACGCCTACTTTCATGTCTCCATTCTTCCTCGACACAGACCGTTCCTCCGGTTTGCTTTCGAGGGGCAGGCATACCAGTACGCGGTTCTCCCTTTCGGGCTAGCCCTGTCTCCTCGCATCTTCACGAAGGTCGTCGAGGCGGCCCTTGTTCCCCTTCGAGAGCAAGGGGTTCGCATCCTGAGTTATATCGACGACTGGCTGATCCTAGCTCACTCTCGAGATCAGGTTTGCGAACACAGGGACCTAGTGCTCCGGCACCTAGCCCGTCTGGGCCTTCTGGGAGGTCAACTGGGAGAAGAGCAAACTTTGCCCCGTGCAGAGGATCTCTTTTCTCGGTATGGACATCGACTCGGTCGCCATGTCCGCGCAGCTTACGAGCGAGCGCGCGCAGTCACTGCTGACTTGCCTGAGACAATTCGAGGGCAAGAGTGCGGTTCCACTGAAACTTTTTCAGAGGCTCCTGGGGCATATGGCATCTGCAGCCGCGGTCACGCCGCTCGGATTGCTTCATATGAGACCGCTTCAGCTTTGGCTTCGCGACCGAGTCCCGAGGTGGGCATGGCAACACGGCACGTTCCGAGTACCAGTTACTCCGACCTGCCGTCAGTTCTTCACCCCGTGGACGAACCTCGATTTTCTCAGGGCCGGTGTCCCCCTGGCTCGAGCTTCCCGGCATGTTGTTGTCTCAACAGATGCCTCCACCACGGGCTGGGGCGCCATGTGCAATGGACATGCTGCTGCGGGCTCCTGGACAGGACCCCAGCGGCTATGGCATGTCAATTGCCTCGAGTTGTTGGCAGTACGCCTTGCCCTGCACCGCTTCCGAGCGTTGCTCAGGGGTCAACACGTACTAGTCCGCTCAGACAATACCGCCACTGTAGCGTACATCAACCATCAGGGTGGTCTACGCTCCCGCCGTATGTCACAACTCGCTCGCCACCTCCTCCTGTGGAGTCAGAAGCATCTGAGGTCGCTTCGAGCCATCTTCATTCCCGGAGCGCTGAACTGTGCAGCCGACGAGCTCTCACGGCTTCAGCCCCTCCCTGGAGAATGACGACTCCATCCCCAGTCGGTTCAGCTGATTTGGGACCAGTTCGGGGACGCTCAGATAGATCTGTTTGCCTCTCACGACTCGACCCACTGCGCCCAGTTCTATTCCCTGACCGAGGGCACGCTCGGCACGGATGCTCTGGCGCACAGCTGGCCGCAGGGCCGCAAATATGCGTTTCCCCCAGTGAGCCTTCTTGCGCACACTTTGCGCAAGGTCAGGGAGGACGAGGAGCAGGTCATTCTGGTTGCCCCTTACTGGCCCAACCGGACCTGGTTCCCCGAACTAGTACTCCTCGCGACAGCACCTCCCTGGCCGATCCCTCTGAGGAAGAACCTTCTTTCTCAGGGACGGGGCACCCTATGGCACCCTCGTCCCGATCTTTGGAACCTCCACGTGTGGCTCCTGGATGGGACGAGGCAGGTTTGAGTACCCTACCACCAGCGGTGGTGGCTACCATCACTTCCGCTAGAGCGTCGTCCACGAGACACGTCTATGCGTTGAAGTGGAACCTCTTCGTCAACTGGTGCTCTTCTCACCGAGAAGACCCCCGGAGATGCTCGATCACTGTTTTGCTTTCCTTCCTTCAACAGGGGCTGGAGCGAAGGCTGTCTCCCTCCACCCTGAAGGTCTATGTTGCCGCCATTGCCGCACATCATGACCTCATCGAAGGTAAGTCGGTGGGGAAGCACGACCTGATCATCAGGTTCCTGAGAGGAGCGAGGAGACTGAATCCTCCTCGTCCTCCTCTCGTTCCCTCTTGGGACCTCTCAGTGGTTCTAACTGCCCTGAAGAGTGCTCCCTTTGAGCCCCTGCAATCAGTCGAGCTTAAGTTCCTGTCTATGAAGACAGCGCTCCTGGTTGCACTGGCCTCCATCAAGAGGGTTGGGGACCTGCACGCATTCTCCGTTGACGAAGCGTGCCTGGAATTTGGGCCGGCTTACTCTCATGTGATCCTGAGACCCCGGCCTGGATATGTGCCCAAGGTTCCTACCACTCCCTTCCGGGACCAGGTGGTGAACCTGCAAGCGCTGCCCTCGGAGGAGGCAGACCCAGCCTTGGCACTGCTCTGTCCAGTACGCGCTCTCCGCGCCTATGTAGACAGAACGCAGTGTTTCAGGACCTCAGACCAGCTCTTTGTCTGTTATGGTGGGAAGCTGAAGGGAAAGGCTCTCTCCAAGCAAAGGTTGTCTCACTGGATAGTGGACACCATTGCCTTGGCTTACCAGCAGCAAGGTCGACCGTGCCCCCTTGGTGTGACTGCCCACTCCACCCGGAGTGTGGCGTCCTCTTGGGCTCTAGCGCATGGCGCCTCGCTAACAGACATCTGCAGAGCTGCAGGCTGGGCGACACCTAACACATTCGCCAGATTCTATAATCTCCGAGTGGAGCCTGTGTCCTCTCGTGTACTCGCTTCAACCAGCTAGTACCGGACCCGCTCAGGTGTCTTCGCTTGCTCGCCATTCCACTCCACGGACTGGATACGTGCGATATTTTCCTCAGGTGAGCTTCTCCGAAAGCCCTGAGCTCCTCCAGCACTGCTGACGTCGGCGCCAGTGTCTATTGCCTGTGCGTCGGCTAGGTGCCTCCCGTGTGCATGGTCCCTCCTCTGAGCGACCCCCACATGTGTATTTCCACTGTAAGCCTCTCTGAGCGTGTGTCTTTCCCTTGGCAAGCCACCTTGCCACCCCTGGGGTTGAAATATTCCACCTGCGGCTGGAAACCCCAGTGTTTTCCATATGCTTCCTTCGGGTCATATGTGTATTCTCTAAGTTCCCCCCCTTCCGGGCTGGCATTAATTGCATACTTCCCCTAAGCTTGGGATATGCTTCCCAGTGTACCTTGGTATTCCTGTGTTATATGGAGTCCTTTGTCCAGGCTGACAGGGATCTCGATTTACGCAGGGCACTGGAAGACAGCTGAGAAGGTGGCGTGATTAGACTGGTAACCCCATTCGTCGTCATCCGACGTAACTCGGAGTGACAACGAAAGGGAACGTCTACGGTTACGTATGTAACCCTCGTTCCCTGAGTAGGGAACGGAGACGTTACGTCTGCCTGCCACTTTCCGCTGTACCGCGGGGATCGCCTGAGCTCAGTCTTGGCTCCTCAGCGAAGAAACATATCTGCTTGCTGCCGGCTTCCTCCTTTTATACCCACGAGGTGGGGCGGAGTTACGCCATGCAAATTCCGCAGACCCATGGCATTTCTTTGCCATTGGCTCGTTTTGTAATACTCGAAGTTGATAGGCTTTCTAAGCGAAACCCCATTCGTCGTCATCCGACGTAACGTCTCCGTTCCCTACTCAGGGAACGAGGGTTACATACGTAACCGTAGACGTTTTGTAGTCATTTAGCTGAAGAAACTTGTTAGCCATCCAGATTTTTATTTCTTTCAGACAGTCTAAAAGAGGCTGCATGGAGTTGTTGGATTTAAGTGGGATGTATAGTTGGGAATCATCTGCGTAGAAGTGAAATGAGATATTACATTTTCTGATGATGTTACCTAGGGGGAGCATGTAAAGGCAGAAGAGTACTAGACCCAGAATGGATCCCTGGGGGACATCACATGACACAGTGGCAGGAGAAGAAGAGTATTGGCCTAAGGTCACTGAAAAAGATCTTTGGTGGCGATAAGAGTGAAACCAGTTTAGAGCTGTACCCTTGATACCAACACAGTGTTCAAGACACTCTAGTAGTGTACCATGATCTACAGTGTCAAATGCAGCCCTAAGATCTAGCAGGACCAGAATGGCATTATCACCTGAGTCAAGAGTGAGCAAAAGGTCATTTGTCACCTTTAACAGGGCTGTCTCAGTGCTGTGGCGGGTTTTAAACCCAGATTGAAATGGCTCTAGGATCTCTGTGGAATTGAGGTATGAAAACAGCTGCGTTAACACCAGCTTCTCCAAAAAAATTTAAATAAATGGCAGTTTCGATATGGGCCGGAAAATTATTATGACATTTTACATCTAGGTTATGTTTCTTTAGCATAGGCTGGACAACCGCATATTTGAAACATTTTGGAACAGTGTGAGCTGTTACATAGACCTGCAACAAAACATCAGCAAGCATGGGTTCTGCAAGCAACCATTCTCTCCTTCCTATTCTTCTTTCTTTGCTTTGTCGCTGAAAATCAATGCACAGACAACGTGGATCGCAAGATTTTTGGAGGCTATCATTTTAAAACAATCCTATCGAGAGAGAGATCTTACGTTATTTCCTGTATCACTTCTAGCGTGTTTGGTTGTGAAACATATACCAGGCAAAGTTGTCTGTGATACTTCCTGTTGAAATGTTATGTAACGTGTGACTCCCTGTCGTCGATCCGTTGTGTAATGTGCATGAAACAGCAACAAAATGGGTACCCCAGACAGTCGTGTGAGAAAAACTGCGATCCAACGACTTTGAAAATCGTGCAGTGTGTACCTGGCTCTAGTTTACATGATTTTAAACACATTTTAAAAAAAGTACGATCTATTTTTGTAGGGTTGAGCAAAAAAGCCTTTTTATATCAGGTTATGGCAGTGAAATGTAACTTTTTAGTCTGTTTATGGCCATGTTTACACATATACAGAGACAAGTGAGGCACGCGACTGGCTGAGGCATCCCTGACTACTCGGACAGTTCGACCTTCTGCAGCGGAGGGGGGCCGAGGGGGGAGTCCCCGTTCCCTGCCCTGCCCTACAGAGAGGACCATCTGTGCTAGGGAACCTCACGCCGAGGACCTGGCCATGTATGCCATGCCCTGTGACTTAAACACGCACACACACACACAACATATACTTCAGCTATCAGCCTTTTCACAAAGAGATACTGCCAAACCTCACATCACTCTCTATTTAACCATGCTGAAATGATCACAGGAAAAAGATACATAATTATTTTTTGATGTACAGGTTACAGGTTCTTGGGTGGTTGTCAAATAAGCCTGACATTTTTTTTTAATTCAAATATTAGGCTTTAAAAATAATGATTTGTGTTGAACTGACTCTTTAATTTCCAAAAAATATTTGTGCTCTTTTAGATTTTGTATTGGAAATTGGATTTATTCACCAATTTGTTGCAGTCATGCCTTGTCATATGGTGTGACATAAACGTTTTTCTATATAAAATGCAAATGGGAAATACTCTTCCTAAGTAACTAACTTCACCATAAATCTTTATCATTACTGTCTTACGATTTAAAAAAAAAATTGCAGATTCGTTAGATTTTGAATTATTTTTCGAAATCATCATGAAAAGCCTTTCCAGATATTTTAGATTACGTTAAACTCTGTTATAAATCTATCAAAATACTTGTGACTCTTGCTGATACTGTTTCTCTTGTGCTCCATTGACTTTTCTTCATGATTTATAACTAAAAATTATTTTTATTGTCACAATTCTGAATGTCACACTAAATGATATAGTGGCACACTACACTCACCTAAAGGATTAGTAGGAACACCATACTAATACGGTGTTTGACACCCTTTCGCCTTTAGAACTGCCTTAATTCTACGTGGCATTGATTCAACAAGGTGCTGAAAGCATTCTTTAGAAATGTTGGCCCATATTGATAGGATAGCATCTTGCAGTTGATGGAGATTTGTCGGATGCACATCCAGCGCACGAAGCTCCCGTTACACCTCATCCCAAAGATGCTCTATTGGGTTGAGATCTGGTGAATGTGGGGGCCATTTTAGTACAGTGAACTCATTGTCATGTTCAAGAAACCAATTTGAAATGATTCGAGCTTTGTGACACGGTGCATTATCCTGCTAGAAGTAGCCATCAGAGGATGGGTACATGGTGGCCATAAAGGGATGGACATGGTCAGAAACAATGCTCAGGTAGGCCGTGGCATTTAAACAATGCCCAATTGGCACTAAGGGGCCTAAAGTGTGCCAAGAAAACATCCCCCAGACCATTACACCATCACCACCAGCCTGCACAGTGGTAACAAGGCATTATGGATCCATGTTCTCATTCTGTTTACGCCAAATTCTGACTCTACCATCTAAATGTCTCAACAGAAATCGAGACTCATCAGACCAGGCAACATTTTTCCAGTCTTCAACTGTCCAATTTTGGTGAGCTCTTGCAAATTGTAGCCTCTTTTTCCTATTTGTAGTGGAGATGAGTGGTACCCGGTGGGGTCTTCTGCTGTTGCAGCCCATCCGCCTCAAGGTTGTGCGTGTTGTGGCTCCACTAATGCATTGCTGCATACCTCGGTTGTAACGAGTGGTTATTTCAGTCAAAGTTGCTCTTCTATCAGCTTGAATCAGTCGCCCATTCTCCTCTGACCTCTAGCATCAACGAGGCATTTTCGCCCACAGGACTGCCGCATACTGGATGTTTTTCCCTTTTCACACCATTCTTTGTAAACCCTAGGAATGGTTGTGCGTGAAAATCCCAGTAACTGAGCAGATTGTGAAATACTCAGACCGGCCCGTCTGGCACCAACAACCATGCCACGCTGAAAATTGCTTACATCACCTTTCTATCCCATTCTGACATTCAGTTTGGAGTTCAGGAGATAGTCTTGACCAGGACCACACCCCTAAATGCATTGAAGCAACTGCCATGTGATTGGTTAATTAGATAATTGCATTAATGAGAAATTGAACAGGTGTTCCTAATAATCCTTTAGGGGAGTGTATATGATGAACTGCAGCACACCACAATTTTTCAATGCAAAAAAAGTGCGTTTTATATGCATTCAATATTCAATTACTTCAATTCAGTTAACATTAATACGAACAAAAATCATTAATTATACTAACCTCGTTTTAAACTGTTTTATATATTTAAGAAACTTAGAAATATAAGTAAATCAACCATCTCACGTCAAGAACATTCAACATGAACATTTTAAAATTAAAAGAGAGTGTGTGTTGTAACAACAATTATAATTGTTAAACAGTGAAAATATTATCAATCTACAATTAGTCAAATGTTTATCAAATTTTATAAAATATGTATAGTGTTGTATAATTGTTCAAATCAAACCATATAGATTTTTGGGTGAATTTCAGGTCGTTTCAACATGTGGAGAAAAGAGAATTGGGAAGAGGGGTGAAGGGAATGAGATGTAAATTAAGACAATACTGGGGTGATCGAATTTGGTCAGACAGTGTGAACAAGTGTTTTTGACCTTCTGAAATTTATGAGGCTATGAATATAGTTATTTTTTGCCATAGGAGTTTTTGCAAAATTGACGCGTTTCCATTGGGCGTATTTTCAATTAGCTCAATTTGAAGGGTAATGGAAACACATCTACTATCAAGTTGTATAGAAGACAAAAAACATCTCTATTGCAAACCCCTCCACGTTGCTGTTGTTGTTTTTGGCGTATACAAATAGAAACCAATGCAGATATCACAGAAGACGACACGGGTCACACATTCTGTTGTATTTCTTTCTTTCTTTCTTTATTTATTTATTTATAGAACACTTTACAGGCTACACAGTAATTCCAAAGTGCTGTACATCCCAAGTACATACAGCAATAATAAAAACTAAAAACAAACAAAAACGACCTACAAAAAAAAAAAACAGAAACCTACGCAGTGTTGCACAAGAAACAAGAAAGTCTTAAGGCAAATAGATGGAAATAAATACCTTTTTTTATCATTCCCAAGGGAAGCATATATAATGAAAACAAGACAGGGCCCAAAATGGACCCTTGTGGAACCCCACTGGTGATAGGTGCTGGATAAGAAAAACAATTACCAACCTTCACTGGAAAAGATCTTTCCTCCAATCGGATATCAAATCTCACACAAATCTAGATATGAACAGTTGTGATTCTCAGTATTCAAAGTTAATAATTTAGATCAGATTCCAATCCCTATAGAAGAAGTGGTAACACTTTATTTTGATGGTCCCTTTTGAACATTCTGTTTACTTTAAGTAACCATATTGCCTTTCCAAACAAAAGGTGTCTTATAAAATTTAAATCAATGTATTGTTTTGTGTAAATGATTAGGCAGGATGATTTTCAGATTATTTTGAATCAAAAACTCTAGGCAACAACACCCATTAGTCAAAAGTCTTGTGGACACATATTTAGTATGCGTTTTGTGGCCTTATTTCAGACACTTTAAGTTTTAGTTTTTTCAATAACCATGCATAAACAATATTCTCTCAAAAATACAAACATGTACATACATCTTGCTCACATATTATGGTAGCCCTCGTTGTGCTTAATAGAGTGTAATTACATCTTTGCTTTTAATATATTTATAAGCAACTGAAAAAAGCACAAATGTCAGGGCATGTCAAAACATCTCAAGGACCCCAAAAACACCTTAGACCCCAGAGGGTTAAATTAAGCATACAATCGAAAAGGAATATATTAGTTGTATGGATAATTTAATAGTCACCATTAAATTAATTCAATATGTTTTTAATATTTACTTATTTATCATTACAAAATATGTATGTAATATTGTGTGACAGATATATCATATAGTGTGACTTGGTCTTGTTCTGTTAAGCTAATCTCTTGGTTAACTAAAAACATTTAGCTTATACTTAACGTGTAAATTGCCACATGGCAGCAATGATTTCTAAGAATGAATAATTAAAAACTGTAAAAAAAAAAAAAAAAAGTTTAATCTTTATGTAAATAATGTCACACCATAAGACACAAAACATTGACCACTAGTGAGCATATCAGATACAGAGCTTTTTAATTAAAAATTACAAAGTCAGAACTCACCTCTTGACCTTGTAACGATTGAGACAAATCAGACACAATTATTTGTTATGTAACAAATAATCTTTAAAACCTGGGATCTATGGTCCTATCCCCCCAACAAGGACAAGAAGGGTCTTGGTTACCATGACTACGATCAGATAAATTGGATTTATGGCTGTGAAAAATGTAGTAATGTGGTCAAGACGGAAGTCATAGTAAAGACCTACAGACCTTCCTGCATTCATTTATAGACAAACTGATCTATAAGTTAACCTGCATCTCAGGACATTGTGTTTGATAATTTGATGTCTTGTGTGGTGTCTTTTAATACTATTATTATTATTATTTGTATATACTGTGTATTTTATAATAGAACCAGCGGTCAATGTAACTTCACCTATACCATGTTTGGTCTTTATAAACTGGTACTTTGAAGACTGAAATTATTGTGTATATTATGTTGATAGCTGTGCAACATATTAGTATTACAAGAATCTTTCATAGTTTCTTCATCAGCAACCAATCCAGCTGCACATGCAAATGAGCACACTTGAAACCAAGATCCATTAATCAAATTCTCCCGCTTGGAAATTGCACCTTTCTTATTGGTCGAGCCAACCCTGAGAGGTGGGACCTTTCTCAGGCTTTAAATTGCATCTACACAAGCCCATCCCTCTCTTGACCTTCTCAGTATGTTCGGGGTGCTGTGCTGTCCTACATGGCCTCAGCAGGTCCCAGGGCAGCAGGCCTTGACTCACAACCAGCCTTGTGCTCATGGAGAGAGAGAACTTTCAACCAGAACAGAGTCGAACTAACCATGCAAGTTCATCATATCTTCTTCATCCAAAGGAGCAGAAAACGATTGCAACTGCAACGTTTGACACTCACATAACCATCAAGACCCTTTTTCTGGAACTTCAAGAAATGCTTTTACTGCAAAGGCCATGCAAGTATACATTTAATGAGGTGCTCTTAAAATAATCAGCTAATGGTTCTTTTCATGTTCAATGAATCTTTTCGCAGCTTCATTTCATTCTGCCATTTACCATCTACCCATGTCTGATTCTCTGCTATCAACAAATTTTATTTTACGATCTTGATCTTGTTACATGCTCAAGTGCTGTACATGCTAAGAAATAATTATTTTTTTCTGTGGCCATGAAAGATACCATTTTCTTTGAATAAATGAATAATCAAAAGAGTTTGTTCAGTTCGACGAACTGATTAATTGATTCAGCTACATCAAGTTAATCCAATTAACTGACATAATCAAAACAAGTTATGAGTTATTATTAATATTTCCCCTTTGAGCTAACTCGTTACAACCTTCCAAACCACTCCAGAGATGACACTGCAACTTTCTGGTTGAGTGTGGACCTCTTCATCATAATGATGTCCGAATTATTCCCATTACAAAAAATAGATTGCAGTGTCACACCATATGATGCCCATTTTACGGACAAAATGTTTTTGGCCAGAACTTGCTTTAAAAATTAATATTAACTAAGATTAATAAATGCTGAACATGTATTGTTCATCTTAGTTCATGTTAGCTAAGGTAGTTAACTAATGAACCTTATTGTAAAGTGTTACCCATAGACAGACATTAACACTTTCTGTGTCCATTAAAAATGCCCAATTCTGTTACTTAAACTGTAAATCTATCAATTATGTATACTTTGCTGAGATATATTGTCATATTAGTAAGGTCACACATAGTCCGGACAGTCACGCCATATGACAATTTTGATGTTTAGAGGTCTTAACTACAGATGGTATGCTGTAATAATATCTTGTCAGAGGAACAATATAAAGGTATAGATTTTTAACAAATACCCATTTTTATTAGTATATGACATCATGGACAGGTAGAATTGCATGTCATATCATCCACCCACTTACACAAAATTAACATCGCTTATATTTCTGATGTACAAAAGCAGGTCTGTCATGGCTAGGACGTCAAACATCACCTGAGGGGAATCGTTCTGAACTCGCGCATGTGTTGCATGCTGTGAAACGTGATAACAGAATAAGTGGCAGCACTTTGTTCTGGTCTCATTCGGGGATCTGCTGAGTTTGTGTGTGTTGCACTTAAACCTCCAAAACATCTGTGTGAGGGGCACAGGACGAGAAGAGCCAGGAATATTCACAGAATATGTGATGTGGAAAAGCATTTTCAGGTCAGTAAAATCAGGAAAGAAAAATAGAAAGCTGCAGCGCTGTATGTAAAGCCATGCACATCGAATTCAACCTAATATGATTTTGTGTTCTGTGTCTATTCAAGTCAGCCTTGATTTCGTTTCCAGCACTAATCGCATCACCCAAGAGATTTGCATGTTTTTTTTTTCATCTGTTTTTTTTCTTTCTCTCCTCTCCTGCCTTATTGAAACTCTCATCAGCCATTGTCACATAAATCCCCCCCGATAAATTAAAAATGATTGATTCAGAGGAGGAAACAGCACCATAGGGGTTGGGGGGAGGAATCTATTGGCAACGGAGGACAAAAAGGGAAACATAATTGAGTCCACATTCATTTGAGCGTGAGAGTCAGGCCCTGTAATCACCTCAGGAGTGAGAATACCACAATCAGTCCGCCCCTTGCTTTAACCTGCCTCACTTTTTAGAGAGCTTTGTCAATTAGAATCAACTTGATGTGAAAACCTTGCTTTGTATTGAACTTCAGCATGAAAGGGATTATATTGACTAAGTGTGATCAAATAAGCCTGGTAACTTTTGTGCTAATGGTCCATTCTCTGCATGCGCTGCTTTTCAGTCCCTGAGGAAAATGATCATGTATTACATAAAAAAAAAAAGGATTTTGAATTGCTCCCAAGAGGATTTTGTATCTAAATTAAGTTTGGATGCACATTTCTGAAAAATAATACATGGATTTGAAGATATACTATATTTTTAAGATAATTAGTAACACTAATTTTGATGGTCAGTCCCTTCTGAACGTTCTGTTGACTATAAGTAACTTTGCAACAACATGACAACTAACTCTCATTAGAGTATCAGTAGTCTGTCTGCTTAATATCTGCTAACTCTTTATTGTGATGCTTCTCAACAGATATTCTACTGACTATAAGTAACTTTGCAAGTACATGTCAACTTATTCTAACCTTAACCCTACCAGTCTACTAATACTCGACTAACACCCTAATGAGAGCTAGTAGACATGTAGGTGCAACGTTACTTATAGTCAACAGAATGTGTTAAAGGGACCATCAAATTAAAGTGAAACCAGATGATTGAATCACTTTCCTGCCAGAGATGTGTGTTTCTAAGTAACTAAGTACTTTTTTAGGGAGTAACGCAATATTGTAACACATTACTTTTAAAAGTAACTTTAAACACTGGTCATGAGGTCAAAAAGGCACCACACAGAAAGAATGATGTTGTTGCTTTACATGGAACTCTAGCATAATAAAACTAATTAAAGAAATGTGTTGCTCTGTCCAGTTATGAAGTTTTCCGCACACACACAGGATGAATACCAAATTAGCCTATATTTAAAGTTTTGATCATTAATGCATTGCAGTTGCATGGTAATTTAAATCAACAGCCCTTCCACAACAATTTTCTCAAATGCATGCAAATAAAGCAGAGAAAGTGTGAATGAGAGAAAGAAAGAGAGTTCAGGTGACACGAATAATGTCAACCTCAGACGCACCGTTGTGCGTCTACAAATAAGCCTTGGTCCCAGTCACACTCAAGAGTGTACTATCATTGTTATTAACATATTTTGCACAAAGCGTATCTTATTTCTGCCCAGGTTTCCCTGCACACACCATGCACACATACACACTGCTCCAATTAGGAGGGAGTGTTGTGTAGCGTCAGTGTCGAGGGATTCAGCTTTCTTCTGCGCTGTCAGGTCCCATCAGAAAGGCGGCTCATTAGTGTCAGGTTCAGCACTGCCACCGACTTTCCCTTCTCTCTTGCTCTCTGTCACTCTCACTCTCTCTCTCCTCCTTTTTCATTTTTCGCACAAACATTTCAAATGAGTCTCCTGTACTCTTTCATATCTATATCATCAGAGCACGGTCTTGTATTTCAGCCTCCCATAAATGATCTTTTGTCCATCGCTCCAACAGGATTGGAAGAGGTGACACACATCCAAATCAAGCCAAAGAGTGTGAACAAGGGTTTAAAATGATCACATGATGTTAAGATGGCTTAAAAAACCTGACAAAGATGGCTCTCACAAAACATGTCAAGAACATGTCCCAGTCCTATTTCACATAAAAAATCGAAATATGCCTGGAATACTTGATTCTGATTGGTTCGATCACAGCAATCTGCAGTCAAACGGATCTATCCATCGACAGCCATCCATTCACCCATCTATCTATCTATTTGCCAATAAGCTACAAAATAAGCAGGATAACGTGCAGATGTTCATTATCAAAAAATGTATGCGTGTCGGGATCCTTATCACACTTTTACAGTTTATGTTGCAATTATAATAAAAATTTAAATGCTTATAATAACGTCTGCATTCTCCAATACATATTTTGCTTAAGGAAAATCAGGCCTACCTTTAGGACCATTAAGATTATTGGTATTGTGATATTCTCATTAGCGTAAATTATATTATATAAATTGCAAAGTGTAAATATGTCGGGGTAGCTTTGTATGGTGTAGTAATAAAACATTTTATTACAGTAATATTTCTATATAATATTTTATTTTGTTTTGTATATGTATGTATACATGTATTTATGTCTTCATTTACCATAGTGACGCACTGCGGCAATTATAAAACTGGGGGAAATGCGTTTAAATGTCGTAAACCAAATGTGACTATGCAAAACAAATCTTAATGGCCTTTTGAAATGTAAGATATACTCTCTTCTTTTTCTTTCGTGAGACTTACACTTATATTTTCATAACTAACGTTGCAGAGCCTTACAGATGGGCGAACCGTGGGTTTTAAAACAGAAAGCGCTGGCATTATGGCATCACGGAGTATTTTTACTCTCGTCAGCAGGAGAGGTGGCAGAGGCAGACTGGCAGTGCGAGTAGAAGGAAAACAGCACTAATGGTCTCAATGTGTCAACAGGTTTTCGCCAAGGACTCCATCTGCAGCCACACACACACTCACACAGGCTCATTCATGGTTGTGTGTAACTCCACACACATAGCTCTACCCAAGGAAATCTTCAGGAGGAATTTGCACTCCACACACTAGATAATTAATCCTAATCTGTTTATTTTTGGATCTCTGTTATGCCTACAGTGCTTTAAATGAGTCTGTTATTGCTGTATACACATCACTGCACGCTTGTCAATGTTGTGTATAGTATAAACCAGGTCGGAGCCGTACTCAGGACTTGTGTTCCAAATTTCGCTGAAGAAAAAGAAATGCCCCCCTTCCCCCCTCCAGAGAGCAGTTTAAAAGGTGGCAATATGAGAGAGATTATTGTGGTGTTACACTTAAAGCAAAGCTACTTATCTTAATACCGCCGCCATCTGAAGCTGCACCAAAAATATCATTTCAATCACATGCCAAAAATAAGTGGCGGACTTGAAAATGTAGCACAAATGAACACAGAAAATATTCTAAAACTTATCTGAGCAAGGCAAAGATAAAAAAAAACAGAACTTTTGTTTATCTCAAGTCTCATCTTCCCCATCGTCTATCCCCCATAATCCTCTCTCTCTCTCTTTCTCTCGTTCTCTCTTCAGGCGGCACAACCCCATTCCTATTAAACCCTTTAATTAAGAAAACAAGCTTTGAATTCAAGTGTGCAACCCCATCTCCGGATGCCATGTTGGAGAACAACACTCCCCTTTCCAGCACCATCTCTTTCCCATTCCATACGTTTTTTTTAACCTCTTTCTTTCTCTCATGCCCTGAGCCCCCTTCACTCTCTTTCATTCTCTCGCTCTGTCTGCAAACTTCCACTATCAAAGACATGATAATTAGTCACAGAGGTTCATCTGGAATCTATTATACTCCTTTTCTTTAATTAATTGTGCATTATAATTATTGAGGCGCTCGGTATCATGCACTCGTGCGCCCGCATGCATGCTTGCAACTTTGAAGCGTACTCTGGAAATGCCACATAGATAAAAGCCGGCAAGTGTCAAAAAGCAAGCAAACTTTTTCTTCCCTCCTCGCTCTCCTCCACTTTCCCTCTCCTCTTCCCTTCTCTGCGGCGTGCGTCTTTTCATGCCATTTGTAGCGACCTAATGAGGACATTTCTGTCAAAAAAATCAATCAAAGGCTCGGCTGGGAGCGTGTTATAAGTCACAGGTATCTGAGGTGCCTCTTTTACGGGCGGATGAATAATAAAAATAAAATAAAATAAATAAATAAGGAGTGTGTTTAATTCCGTGACACGAGGGGCTGCTGGCGAGGAGGGGGGGAGTTGAAAGAGGACATGCTGGGGAACAGAAGCTGGTTGGATTCCCTAATCTCTGAGATGGCATAAAGCGAACATGCCAAACACCTTCAAATTGTAAAGAGAAAAGTGTGACTCATTTTTTTCCCCCCTTCCTGCCATTTCTTTTTTAGCTCCATTAAAATGCTTTAAGACAAAGTGTTTGTGCATGTAATAAACATACAGAGGAGATGCAGAGCAACAGGCAGACCTCCAGCATTCCCAGAATGCCTCATTCCGTGCACAGTTTAACTTATCTCCAGCAAACAAAGATGGATGTGTCTCAGCGCTTATTAAACCGTGCTTTTTAAGCTCTTGCATGCCTTGTTTTGAAAAGCAAATCTCTTTATGCAACAGATTGACAGAGCAAACGCGCGAGAAAATACATATAAGGGAGAAGAAACATTCTCATTTAACTTCAGCATCGTGCACATGATTACTTGTTTTAATGCGGATGCTTTGAGCTCGAGCAGGATCCCGGGTTGCCTCTCATGTAGGGCTTAGCACTGTATTCTCTCAAAGGGGTGCTGATCTCTTAATTATTTAGCAGGCTTGTCCCTCTCTGATCAAACAATGGCGTGACAGAATGTTTCCACACAAGCTGAAAGTGGCTTATGATCTCGCATGTTCCGAACCGGAGTGAAAAGGAATGAAATCCAGCCCTGACAGGTGGCCGATTGTTAGCGCACTCAGAAGGTGGAAAACAGTTTGGCTCCGACGCATTATGAAAATGATGCAGAGGAAATTGAAAAGACACTTCACAACGAGAAATCCCTGAGGACACCACTAAAATAACATCAACATAATGTTGATATTTAATTTATTAAATTAAGGCAATGAAATGGCAGATATTGCATGAAGTAGCTACGGGATCGCACAGTGCAATCTCAGTTTCCAAATTAAGAATGCTTAATTATTTATCATAAAGGGCAATTGAGAATATTGAGGTCTAAATGTGCTGCGCTGAATAGTTTGAGTAAATTATTCTATAATTGCACTAAATTATAGTTTAGTACATAAGGGCTTATGAAAAAATGTTCAATTAGTCGTATCCCTGTTAAACATACTGTGAAACAGCATTCTGGAAAAAAGGGACATTTGCTGTGAAAAACAAGTGCCATATATATATATATATATATATATATATTTTTTTTTTTTTTTTTTTTTTTAAATCACTAAACTACTAAACCACTATTTTCCAGGTAATTAGTTTGAAACATTTGGGTAAAATTAACTTAAATATTCTGAAAGGATTTATTCCTTTTAAAATAAATAAATAAAAGTTATATTTTGAAATGGTCTTTGCTCATGCACAAATTGTTATGGGGTTGCAAAGATATTGCCATGCTGTTTTAAGTTTTGTCTTGTTTTTTCTTTTCTTTTTTTTGCAAAGTGATTGTCGTAGTTGCATATTTAACGGACGCTCTGTCGCTTAGTTATTTGCATCCTGCCACCGTTTAAACTGCCCTGTCAATCATCTAGTCACTTAAATCTTCCACATTCAATTTAATTTAATTTACTACCGTTTATGAGAGAAATGTAGCACTTTGATCTGCCAGTCGTGCGCCTTTCATGCAGAGACTCTCCTCTGCTTGCATAATGATACATTTAAAAGTTAATGACCAAACATATCTATATAAAAGTTTTCAATGCTGTTGGAGATAAAATATGAATACATATTTTTTGTCAGGTTAGATGTTGAGCGTGATTTCACCAAGTATCACATGTTCCTGGATCAACATCTTTGTTGATCCTGGAACAAATTTCAGATCAACTAATCAGATTTGAGGGACAAGATTACAGTTTATGTCAAGTTTAGGCTTAAAACCAGGGTAAGGTGCTTCAGCATCAGTGTTATTCACCTATCATTTTCCTCTGATTTTAGGGAAAAGTTATGGGTAGGGTTAGCTTTAGGGGTAGGGATAGGGATAGGGTAAGGACTACATTTTGGGACAGTAATGTTATTCCAGGATCAACAAAATATGTTGATGCAGGAACATGTCTTACTTGGCAAAATCACGGTGACCCAGGTGAGATACTGATAATTAATCACTATCTAAACCTCTCTTCATTGTCGGTCTCGCACAAAACACTTTGCATTTGTAGTTCTAATCGAATCCTCGTCCAACGCGCAATGGGTTGAGGGTAATATTAGCCATTAGAGTGCGTACGGATCTGCACTTTGGATTCCAACCAGAAAAAGTAGACCATCCAGGTACCTTTGGAAAACTCATTTCAACACACTTCGATTTGAGACACATTCATTTTAATTTGAATACTATTTAGTACGGATAGTATGGGAATTGGGACACACCATATGACATTCTTGTCTCTAGACAAGATCCCTCCTTTAGGGGATTTCTTATTTCATTTATCGTCAGTCGTGAAAATCACAGGTCCAACTGCTTTGACAAGCCACAGGATTAGAGACATCATGACGCAGGTGTCATGAAACAGAAGGATTCACACAGGTAAAGTGATAAACAGGTTTATTTGCAGAAGTATGTGATCGTAATGATGGAGGCAGGTGAGTAACTGAAGAATATAGTGTTCTGGATGGATATCTGAATGAGTAATGGTCTTATCTGTTGCAGGTTCTGAACTGAAGATCGAGGCAGAGGACTGAAGACGGATGAAGGAAGCAGATGACTGAAGACGTGGGGATCTGGTGGGGATCTGGTGGGGATCTGGTGGGGATCTGGTGGGGATCTGGTGGGGATCTGGTGGGGATCTGGTGGGGATCTGGTGGGGATCTGGTGGGGATCTGGTGGGGATCTGGTGGGGATCTGGTGGGGATCTGGTGGGTGTTCTTTCAGGGAACAACAAGACCAGACAATAGTGAACTGCAGTGGGAAGAGTTATATAGTGCTGGATGATGATCAGTGAAGATTGGTGACAGGTGACAGCGATCTCTGTGATTGGGAATTGCATGCAGGTGAGGGCCAGGGAGGATGATGGGAAATGTAGTGAGAAACCATTACAGCAGACCAAAATATGCCACCAAATTCATTATTTCAGATTAGGCATTTCTTCAAATCCGTAACTGTAAAAAAAAAACTGTACTAAAACAAAAATGACTGGGGTACATTTTACAAGAAAATACAATTTCAGTCAAACAGTCACGTTTAATACAATATGTTACTTAATGTGAAATTTATTATCACTTTCTGAGTGAAACTAGTTTCCTAGCTTCCCAACCCCAATTTTTTTTTCAGTGTAGGTAATAGAGAAAGGTGAAATAATTAAGTGAACTAAAAGTGTGGTTCCAATAAAAAGCTGTTCAATGAATTTTCACAGAAAAAAAAATCCAGTAGGAATCTAATAAAAAAATACACACGATCTGTAATTTCGCGAAGATTTTGCAAAAGGGTTCAAGCCGATCAAGTAGATTCACCACTTTGACCAACAGAAAGCTGTTTGGTTTGAAAGGGACTTCTGTTTACATTACTACACTATTGACAATAGACAGTGAACCTTATTTTCCAGTAAAATTTAACCAAACTTTCACTGAATAATACTGGAAGACACACACATGCACAAAAATGGTTAGATAAATAACCAAAAAAACTTTCAAACATTTTTGCAAAAGCCTTTGTTTTTCGCCGTCTGTGTTCCCTCATTATAGTGAGAGGCTGATGTTTGCTTAAACATATCTCCACAGCAGCACTCTCGAACCCTCTGGGTCAATTACCTAATCTTAATAACCGTAATTGCTGAGCTTGGAAAGTAGCTGAGCTATTAATTCTAGTGTGGACCACTGGAGAATCGAGGGCCGCTGCCAGACACGACATATTCAAACACACACACATAAACGCACTGATGTCAAAGCCGACGGTTAACAAACGCATCAGAGAGCGAGTTTAACTACAAGACAGACCACACACCACATTGTCATCTATATAATATATATATAATACATATATGTTCGTTATTCATCAGCCCCCTGCCAGCGATGGGGGCTTCTTGGATAATTAGCAAGACATCACACCCCCCTCGGCCTTCTTTACTCTGTTAACAGGTCGAGCATAGAGGAATCCCCAGCACACAGGAGAGAATCGATCCCTGTGCGAGAAGATTGATCCAGTAACCATCCCACTGCCTTTAATGAAGCTGTCTGCCAGGGAATACAGCTCTCACACCATTACCCAGCAGCCCTTTCACCACAGGAGGCCCATATCAGACTACAGCTACTATGCGGATTACAATGTGAGCGAGGAAGGGGGTGGGGGAACTGCCACATCACATATTAACACACTCACACAATCATCTCTACAAGATGAGGAGGGGTCAGATCTGAGCGCAGACATCGGAGGTGACCCGAAATCAATAGTGTTGAACCAAAAATAGGCAGGAGGGAAATGTCAGCTGTCATTCTGATACCTAAGACCAATTCCTGGTGTAGTGCTGAAAAACGATCCGCTTAGAGAGACAATTCGTCAAACCTGCGTGAAAACTAGACTTGCGATCCATCACCGAGAAAGATAAAAGACTTGTGTGATTATGTACTGCAAGACAAAATGAAGAATTACAAGTTCTCAGAACTTCTCGCCAAGCAGCTGCCATAACTGTCTATTTATTCCCTGACAGACTTACACACCTGTTTTTTAGCTACAGTAATTTCACTAGATCCAAAACATGGAGAAAATGGGCATTTCAATGACTGTCATTAAGTCTTGTAATCTTTTTTTCAGAATAACTTCCCCTCTCTCTTGCAGCGACATCTCTTCTCTTCTCTGATGACGTGTTTACTGGCGTGAGGGCGGGACAACCTGTCACTTACATGAGATCCACCAATAGCAAACCTCAACCATCCAATCAATTCCCCATGGACAAAATCAAGATATGAGTCACATTAGGAAAGAAAAGACTGTTGCAACTTCAGTTTCATGCCGACATTAACATACAGTGAGTGGCCCCTAATAAAGTTTTTATACTGTTTTTATGACCCACAAAAAAAAAAGAATGAATGAATGGTATTCCATTAATTCATCAGATACAATTTTAAACCAAGTAGCATTCATTTTAAACACTGACAGCCAGGACTGCACACAGTACTGGAAAAAAAACTGACATTACAAATTTTTGTTTTCTGATTTATATAAGCAATAGCACACTCGTAGCCACGCGATATCGCTCTATATCAGCACGGCTGTGTAATCACAGTGTGCTGATATAGAGCCATATCGCACGGCTATGAGTGTGATATTGCGTTTACAACACTTCAATGGCACAAGTGCAAATAAATAAGAAACAATAACAGAGTTTCTCTAAAAACAATATTTTGTGCAGAACTGCTTCCTTCCGCCATGGATTCAAATCTCAAGTTGACAGTTTAACAGTTGAGCCCATGCCTCCGTAACTAATTCCAAAATATCACTCTGGAACTAGTAACGAAGGAACGTTTACTAGAGGCCGAAGCCATTTGTTTTGAGAATAATGGCTGGCTGATGAAGTTATTGGCTGGCTAGCCGGCTCAGCCAAAACCTAAATGGCTGCTGCAGCCGCCAAACTTTTCATAGCTGCAAATGGCGGAAGCTGCCACTTCATGTCTACAGATGTCAATGTTATACTGATTTACTATATCTCAATATCTCCTAAATGTGTATTTCGGAATTTTTTTTCACCACAAGTCTGAAAGAAGACATGTTATTGAAGACAAATATCCAAAAATCTCAAAATTGACCAGTAAAAAAAAACAATGTTTTTGCCTGCCGTGTCTTGCCTTAATATAAACACACACTGTTATCAGTATTATTTTGGACAAAGTTCTGCACATTTCACTTCAATGTACACTGAAGCATGCGTCGTGAATTGGCAATGTGGAAACGATGGTTTGTTACTGCAGTAATATCACATTCAGTGCTATAAATCTCTCCGTTCCAGAATATTTGGTTCATAACATCAATCTTTGATTCAGGTGTTTGTGCAACCGTGCCCTGAAGATTTAACAAAAGTCTGGGTAGGCCTAAGTTTAAAAAAAAGTAAGTAGGAATTAGGAAAGTATGTGAGAAGTGAGATCAAAATTACCTTGCTTGCTTCTTTCCGCCATTTCACCTCAGTGCGAAAAAAAATGGATCGCTTCTTCTGTACGGAAAACGAGCAAATTTAATTGGTCGTCAATTCACTGTGAGTCTGTGTATCGTAGCAACGAGCACAAGACTGTGCTGTTATGAATCCAGGGGGAAAATAGATCTTGTGTATTGTTTATATATTTTGTGTGTGTATGTCTCTATGTGATAGAATTATTATTTGATGCAAATAATTCTAGCCGGCTCAGCCAAACTTTATCAGATGGCGGCTCAATTTGGCTTACGAAATTATTGGCTGGCGGCGGCTGAAATTCTAAAAGGCGCAAATGGCGGCGGCTTCGGGGTCTAACGTTGAGTCGCTTCTTTGAAGCTTTTTGTATTATAGTATAGTATTATGGTATTATGAGAGAGAGATCGACTAAACAAGTGTATTGCTTGCATCTGATATCATTCTTCAGGGTGATATCCATAATATTATATCCAAAAAATAATCTTCAATGTCCGCTGAGGAAAGCGATATGTTCGTTTTTGTCCTGCCCATGACAGCGCTAAAACAACTTCCTTGTTCTGACTCAATCATAAAGACAGTCTTTGCTGGCATCTAATGGCGTAATGTAATGTTCACTAGTCCATATCACGATCCTTTCTCAATATCAAATACGGCATATTATTTCTAGGCTATAAAATAATATTTATTGAACAACAATTTTTAAATGAACAACAAGTGCTATTATAAGATACAATAGGAAATTCAGTCAAATGTACCAAAGCAGTGCTTAGTACAGGATTTAAGTGAAATATAGCCTAAATATAAAGTTATGAAACTTAATTTTCCCCTTAACCAAAACCGATTTGCTCTGGAACAAGTAATAGATTAATAAGACCAAAGATTGGTCGTTTGATATACCCCAAATTGATTATATCATGTTTAACCATATACATAAGAGCCAGTGGTAAATTCCCGAAGGACTGGCCGAGATGACGCTGTTCTCTCCGGGGACATCAGCACTGAACGGACACTGACGGCCTGGAGCTCGAACCTGCAAAAGTTTCAACAGATTTTAAAATTGGCACTATGATTATACACAAGTCACATATTTGAGGTCCTAATAACTACATTCTCACCTAAAAAAACTCTTAAAACTACATTTCTTGACATAAGTAGGCTAGTATATTTTTTTTTTTTAAATATGGTGGATTTGCTAATTCTAAAACGTCACTTTAGAACTACGAAGGAATGTCGAGTTGCTTCATTGATGCTTATTGTATTATGCAGAGTATTATGAGAGAGAGCTCGACTAAGAAAGTACATTTTCTGCATCTAGCTGATATTCTTTGGGCCAATCTTATATTCATAATCAGAAAATCAGTTTGAATGTCCACTGAAGAAAGTGATATCTTTGTCTTTGTTCTTTTAACAGTTATGGTGATTTCCCATGAAAGCGCTAATCAATGCATTTGTAACTTGCGTCTTATTGTTTACAGCCTTATTTTAGTCCATTTCAATATAAAAGTCTTTGCTACTGACTCACTCATAAAGATTGACTTTTCTGTCATCTAATGGCGTAATAATGTAACTTTCACTGAAGCTGAAATCACAATCACTAACGGACTCTTTCTCAATACCAAATACCACATGTTAAAAATTAATAAGCTAAAGGGGTGGTAAAACACGATTTCACTTTCACTTTTTCTAACTTTAGCTAGTGTGTAATGTTGCTGTTTGAGCATAAACAACATCTGCAAAGTTACAGAGCTCAAAGTTTAAAGCAAAGGGAGATATTTGCTTTTAAAAAATTCAATTTCTAAGGACTACAGCAAACAGCCGGTTTTGGACTGCACGACATTCCTCAGGAGTTGCTGACCTCAGCAAATCCCATTATTTACATAAAACCCTCCTCCGAGAAAACTTAATAAGCAGGACAAGGCCATTTTATCTTGCTGTTTTGGAGATGAGTTGTCACAATGCCGTCGAAACGCTGCTGTTATTTTCATCCCGGTTCCAGGTCCACTTTGTTTAGCCTTCCTAGGGACGAGGGAGTTAGGGATCAATGGTTAAAATTTATTTTTAACTCGGTCCCTCATAATTATGACCCAATTCTCGCTCTCTGTGCTGCACATGTCATGGACGAAAGCTTTCACAATCTTCGCGAGTTCAATGCAGGATTCGCACAACGGCTTGTCCTGAAAGATGGAGCAGTTCCAACTTTAAAAACAGAAGCTTTTGTTTACGGGCCACAACCTGTAAGTATGATTTATTTTTCGTCGATGTGTTTTTCTGTAATAGTTTGTATTGTTAATTGTACGTTGTAGCAAGGAAGTAAACAAATGACAACGCTGGTTGGCTCTGCTGGTTTGTTAAATGCTCATTCATACTTAACGTTATCTGACAAACACCTAACGTTACAAACTTTTTTTTAATCTCAACAGCAAACTTGGGATTAGTGTAAATTATTCTTGGATTAGAGCTTTTATGTATTGTTTATCTACAGGCATGCTAAACATGGTTCTGTGTTTGATTTGGCAGCCTATCTTTAGTGTTCGTTTTGGGTTAATAGTTCTGTCAACAGATATTTGTCTACAATCGTTCTAAAAATACAAAAGTAACGGTGCCATACAGTCAGTAACGATCACTATAGATCCGCAGTTTTTACTCAAAAAATCCCTTTGAGGACTGTATGTAGTATAATTTGTTAGAACGATTATATGAAATTCTTGTTTATGAAGCTTATTTTTTTAATTCTTTAATAATTAGTACAATCAAATAACAGTGTATCTAAAAAGTAATGAGAGAACAACAAAAAACAAACCTTCCTGAAACGTCGTTTAACAGCCGTTCTTAAACAGGTTCTGCTCAGTCATCTTCACTAACATTTCCCCGGGTTCGATTGGTTTTATTGACGCCATTGTTTATAATACACCAAAGCACAAAGTACCGGTAAAGGTAAGGGCCGTGACGTTTCCGGAAAACGTGCACTAGGCGGTTAGCGAATCACAACACACTGGGCCAGCTAACCAATCTGAGCCCATTGCGTAGAACCTGGAAACCATCAGACCGTTTTTACAAGGAGGGGCAGAGCAGTGTAGAATAAAGGTAAAATATATGAAAAATAATGCAATTTTTAAAAAACGAAGCATGAACACATGTTAAGTGCACCCCACAAACACAATCAAGCCTTCGAAAAAAATTGTTTTACCACCCCTTTAATAAACACTATTAGCCATTATAAAATTTTAAGAAGTTTTTACAATAGGAAATAAACACAAGCGAACAGTTCAGTCAAAAGTATAAAAGTGCTAGTTATAGTACAGAATTTCAGTTATCTATCACATTATTAATTTAGTAAACATCAAACTGCATTGAAATCAATTCGAGCAATTCAATTCCCCCATGCACTTCACTAGGAAGCGCCTTATGTGATCTGTGGAGCTGCTGACAATGATGAGCGCTTCAAATTAGTCACGTGACATAAGGTGACATTTCCGTCCGTACACTGCCTTAGAAGGCAGCTCCCTGTAAGCAGTAGACAGGGATGCAGCTCACTAGGTTTAGGAACAGAGCTCAAAAAAAAGTTTTGGACATGTTTCTGTGGATCATGTTCATAGTTAATGTGATTCCTTACACCTGTGGTTACACTGCTGGACTCGTGTGAACTTGAGGAGAAATTACTTCATACATCTACTAACATCACCTTGGCACCAAGGTATAAGCACCACCTGGTTAAAAGTCATTGGAATAGCTCAGTGTGAAGTTAGTGTGAAAATGACTCCATTACGAGTTACAACTCTTTTCTATACAACAGGGGTCGTATGTGGTTTCACAGACAAGGCTTAAGCCTATAGTCCAAGACTAAAATTCAAATTTGAGCTGTCTTAACTGAAAGCAACTTGCACTGACAAATCTTAAAATCTGTCATTGCCATTGTTTTGTCTCAAGATGCACGCTAGTAATATTTTTTTCTAAGGCACATTTAAAAAAGCTAACTGTAAATGTCCTAATTAAACTAAGCAAGGCCTAATCCTAGCTTAATCTAAGCCCTGTCTGTGAAAACTTGCCTAAGAGTACCTGATTTTAGTACGTTTTGGGGTCACTGTATAAAACTGCATCTTTTAGGCCCTGTTTACACCTGGTATAAGATGTGTTTTGGTCGATTGGATCACTATTAGACGAGGGAAACACATTCGCATTTACACCTGGTGTTTTAATCCATCTCTTTTGTCAACTTTCAACCACTTCTGTCCTTATTTCTGCGAGGGAAGAGTCTATGGGCGGGTAAATGTTTGGGCTTTTTCAGATCTTTTGATCTAATGGACAAAATAAGCTCGTACAATTTACATATGAACACGACCGGAGATGACAGGAAAATATACAGAGAGCAGCAGCTTTCGTTTCTGCCCTGACAGTCGCAAGACGTGCGTGTTAGAAATCAGGAATGATGAGAGAACATTGTGCTGGGTAAATTTTTCCATCTACAAACCAAACTTTGTTCTTCAGCTGATAAAGTTTAAATCTGGTTAGCGCACTTCCCATAATGTTTGCGCATTTGGTCAGTAGGCAGCGAGTAGGCATCTCGTGGCTGTTTGAACGCATTCGACCACATGAGTGTTTACACTACGAAAGTAATCCGGTCTAATGCGTTTTTGGAAGTGGTTGAAAGTGGATGTAACAAAGCTCAGATGTTATGGAATGGAGGAGGCGGGAACCAATAAATAAACAAATACAAAAACAAAAGTATAAGCCAGCAGCCCCTCACGGACGACTACTGGCCACACAAACAAAACAAAACACAGGTTCAGGCCTGTTCCTCTCTTTCACTCCACTGTCGTCACTCCTCCTTTTATCCTTCAGCTCCTCCGTGAGAGATACGAGACCGGTGCGTCGTGCAGGTGTCGCTCATCAGTAATAACGCCACCAGCCTCGTGCCGCTCTCTCACGGCCCACGTCCTGCTCGCCACAGTGGACAAGGTGAAAACGTTTTAGACCCCGTTACACCTTCACCCACTTGTAATCCGATTGACCAAAACGCATCTTAATACAAGGTGTAAACAGGGCCTTAGAGTTTAAACTCCGATATACAGTACTTTAAACGCAATATAGATAAGTATCTCTGTATCAGTGCACTATGTAACCCCCAGTCTCTCTGTGAGCCCATTTATTAGACATGTCAGTATATAATGGTGCTCTTTAGTTCTTAAGTATATAGAGTCTGTTCACAGGCTGGGGCATTTGTCATCTTAATGACAGTAATTTCCTCTTCTGTTATCTTGCCTGTTCTAGCCTCTAGTGATCCCGACACCCGATACTGACTTTGGGCCAACTCCGCTAGTGGACATCTGTCACTCTGACCTGCGTCACAACACATCTTGTCTCTTTGGAAACTCATGTCTGGCACGGGGTGACACAGGCACGTCAGTTTAATGGCGGCATCTCGTTCTTGGCAAGATTTACACATTTACAGACACATTGACCTATTCCTTTAGCTTTAGCATCAATGTCAGCGTATACCCGCGTCGCACGACAATGACACGTTGCTGTCAAGAGTCGTATTGAGATGACATTGAAACAACGGCCCTCCGTGCAATCCCAGCTGTGGCCTCCGGATATGACGTTTTAACCCTTGGAGCGGGAAGTCTCCCAACATGGCTGGAGGCGGGAAGCACTGGCGCATGAGAGAGAGAGAGAGAGAGAGAGAGAGAGAGAGAGAGAGAGAGAGAGAGAGAGAGAGAGCGTGAGCGGGCGGCTCAAGCTCGGACTGCAGTGGTTGCCATAGAGACATATGAGGAGCGAAAGGGAAGCAAAGGCACTAAAATAAGAAATGGCCACAGGTAATCAGCGGCGAGCTGTCGCAATAATGTTGACATCTTGCTCATAACTAGTGACTGAGGCAAGAGCTGAAAATTCAGTGTCTTATTTTGTGATGACAGGGATAAGTATAGAATCACAAAATGGGATAAAATTAAAGTTTGTTGGAGTGCAGGCTTGGGAAGTTTGTTGAAATGAGCTGGTTTCAAACTATTACAAACTATCAATGCATTGAAGAGAAAGTTCACCCAAAAATTGTACTTCTGTCATCATTTACTCATACACATGTCATTCCAAAACTGAGGACAAAATTTAAATCCCTATAAGGAACATAATGTTTTCTAAACAATGTTTTCTATAAGGGTTGTGTTTAGGGGGACACTCTTCAAGGTTCCGTAGGGTCCTATATAGACCTCTAAGGCTCTTGACTAAATTTTAAGGGGCCTTTATACCAAAAAGGTTCTATTTATGCAGAAATGTCTTAAATTATTGCATAATACTTTCATGTTTAAGAGGTTATTTTTGTTACACTTTTTTTGTTTAAGGTGACGTAGTCACACTGTACTTACTCAAATAAGTACTGCAATATTAATTAACTACATGTACTTACTAGAGAGTTACGGTTAGGGTTAGTTACTTGTAACTATGCATATACTGTTATGACTATAGTAAGTACATGTAGTAACATTTAACTATGTCACCATAAATTAGCTTACCTAGTGAAAAAATAGCTGTTTAACTCATAAAATGCAATAAAAAATTTAAATGAATTAAAACTTAATTAAGTAAAGCTAAATCCATAAAATGATCCCATAATGGGAACACCCAAAATGTTCTATATATGATAGTAGAACCCTTTAAAATTCTTAAATTTCTTAAGAGTAGGGGTAAGGGGATAGATTGTAAAGTTTGTACAGTATAAAAATCATTATCTCTGTGATTCCTCATAAAACAAAACAAAATTAACGTGTGTGTGTGTGTGTGTTTACACTCATGGGCCACTTTATAGGTACAACAGCCTATTAATGAAAATATCAGCCAATCACATGGCAGCAACTCAATGCATTCAGGCATGTAGACATGGTCAAGACGATCTGCTGAAGTTCAATCCGAGCATCAGAATGGGGAAGGAAGGGGATTTAAGAGACCTTGAATGTTGCATGGTTGTTGGTGCCAGACGGGCTGATCTGATTATTTCAGAAATGGCTGATCTACTGGGATTTTCACGCACAACCATCTCTAGAGTTTACAGAGAATGTTTTTTTTGGTTTTTTTTAAAGGAAATATCCAGTGAGCGGCAATGTGGGTCTTGTTGATGCCTGAGGAACACAACAGTAACTCAAATAACCATAGGTTATCTAATATAACCGAGGTCTGCAGAAGAGCATAACACGTCAAAGCTTGAAGCAGATAGGCTACAGCAGAAGAAGACACACCAGGTGACACTTCTGTCAGCTAAGAAGAGGAAACTGAGGCTACAATTCACATGGGCACACCAAAATTGGACAATAGCCGATTTGAACAATGTTGCCCGGTCTGATGAGTCTCTGTGACATTCAGATGATAGGGTCAGAATTTAGCGTAAACAACATGAAAGCATGGATCCACCCTGCCTTGTCTCAGCGATTCAGGCTGCTGGTGGTATAATGGTGTGACGGATATTTTCTTGGCACTCTTTGGGCCTGTTAGTACTTTTAGTAGTTTAAACGCCACAGCCAACCTGAGTATTGTTGCTGATGTCCATCCCTTTATTACTATTGTATCATCTTCTGATGGCTACTTCCAGCAGGATAATGCACCATGTCACAAAGCTCAAATCATTTCAAATTGGTTTCTTTAACATAACAGTAAGTTCACAAATGGCCTCCACAGTCACCAGAATACAATAGAGCAGCTTTGGGATGTGCTGGAATGGGAGATTTTCATCATAGATGTGCCGACAAATCTGCAGCAACTGCGTGATGCTATCATGTCAATATGGACAAAAAGGAATGTTTCCAGCACATTGCTGAATCTATTGCCATGAAGAATTAAGGCAGTTCTGAAGTAGAGGATGACACGGGAGTGGATTTTCACTCCTGTCCCGTCCCACTCCCATAGAAAGAAATCTTGTCCCGTCCCACTCCCAGACCAAAGTTTAAAAAATAATCCCATCCCATCCCGCTCCTGGTAAATTGACTCCCAATCCTATCCCGCTCCTGTTTAAACTGACTCCCGCTCCTGTACCGCTCCCATATACGGCAATTTTCGCTTGATGAACGAAGCGATGCTTGCCTGATTCTTTCCCGAATTTGCCTTCCAAGTGTGCTTCTTCAGACCGCTCGTCCCTGAATCACTTGCGTACTTGACTAAGACTAAGCATGTCTTACAAGCAGCGTACATTGTGCTATCACCGTCACATTCTACTCTCATAAACTTAATTAATATTTCAGACTTTCCGACCAGTTCTGTGAACCTAATAGACATGTCATTACTTCTGACTTTGCGCTGTAAATCATTTTTTGCCACATCGACTTCTCCGCGGCTGTTAGCTCCCTCCATCACTGCTCTTTGAATTTCGGCGGTAAGCCGTGACAAAAAGCACTGATGGCTTCTGGGACGGCTGGGTCGTGTAGTTATTTTTTAATTGCGTTACATTGTAGGCGTATTAAAAGGAAACTACAAAATGATGCATTTACTTTTTTCTTTTTTTGTCGTCTTTGCTATTGGTTGATTCCCGCTCCCGTCTGCTCCCGTTAACCATTTATCCTGTACCGTCCAAATCCCGTGATTGATAGCAAAGATGACTCCCATCCTGCAGGAATCCCACGGGAATCCCGTGACCCGTGGGATTCCTGAAAAAATGTCAGCCTCTATTCTGAAGGCAAGAGGGGCTCCAACACAGTACTAGCAAGGTGTACTTAATTGTGTCTGGAGAATGTGTATACAGTATATCTGCCTGATTCATGTTAAACATACAGTATATATGGTGTAAATGCATGCACAAAATAGATTTTTAAAGAAATATACCATGGACCTATACATTACTCTTTGAAGTACCTCCAGTACCATCTACAAACCATGGTATGAAAATGGTGATCATACAGTGCCATGAATTTACCATTACTGCATCATGGTACCAGCGTAGGGCTTTTTGTAAGAGGAGAAAAAAATGAAGTGGTTGCTATGGCAAATAAAACTTTTTCATCATGAAGAGCGAAGCTGAAAACAGAGGGATGAAATTAAGGTAAGGAGAGAGAGAAAGAGAGATGGACATGAGGGAGATGTATAATATTTAGCGATGCAGTCAGGGGCACAATAAAACCAGCTCTCAGGAGAGAGCGCTGCAGTCAGCAGCTCTTATGAGCCACTCAAGACACCTCTGTTGCACAGGTATTGTGTGGGCAAAACTTAGTCAATGGAGCCATGACGTTTAGTCTGTTTTAATCCAAACCATTTATGACCTAAACTGCACTCACAAATAGAGCATAATATCAGTTTACAACGTTATCCAGGAAGAGCCGCGCCGGATTCTCGGATTAATCCTCAAGCCTCATTTACATGGACAAAATCTAAACTTACAAAAGAGAGAGTGATTTTGGATCACTTATTTTTAGCTCCCACCTTTGAGCTGTGTGCACTTCACTGCTGAGAGTGTGTTTGTGGGTGTTTGTGTGTTTGTGTAGATATTTGATCATGTCTGAATGGTAAGAAGTAGGCGGATGCCTGAGGGTTTTGCTGTCTCTCTCTTTCTCACTCTCCCTTTATTTTCCTCCACTGCTCCTTCATCCCAGAGCAGTGGTTAAGCCCGTATTATCCCGCCTTACCCGGGCTTACATTATCATTATCATCCCTGTGTACCAACACTATTGTTACCACAGGGCAGCACTCCAACATGTTAAGAGGCAAGCTTAAAATCTCTTAAAGAGCCAGTAGATTACCACCATTCAATATTTCTCAATGTTTTCATTGTCTACACATATTTCCGGTGCCACGTATACGCTTCGCTGGTAATAGCACTGTTTATTCCTGAATGTTTTTAGGTTACACTTTATTTTAAGTTAACATAGTTACATTGTACGTGCTCAAATAAGTGCTGAGTAATATTATTTAACTACATGTACTTTAGAGTTACAGTTAGAGTTAGGTTTAGGGCTAGTTACTTCTAATTATGCATAATTAACTGTTATTAGTAAGTACATGTAGTAAGTAATGATGTAACTACGTCACTTTATAATAAAGTGTTACCGGTTTTATACATAGTTAGCAATAACCCTTAGTAACCACATACTAATGCAATAAAACCCACCAAGAACACCCTAGAAACCATATAGAAATGTGTTGAAATAACAAACTTGTTAAGAACAGCCACCAGCGAGAAACACCATAGCAAACAACTTTGCAAAATGCTAAAAACCACTCAGCAACCACATAGCAAAGTTCTGACAAACACCCATAACACCCTATCATTATAGCAGTGAGTTTCACATGCACAAACACACACATTTGCTGGAAATGTACAAATGTTTATTTTTTTCAATTTACTAGTTCTATACTGAAGCTTTACACAACAGACCTTATGACTTATGACAGACACAGATCATGCAGAAACTGAGCGCTCAGTAAATGCAGCACTTTGTACGTTCGCCTTTCCTGAACTGCATGTTCCATATCCTGCTAAGGAAAGGTTTACAGCTTTGTTCAACTATCCTCATATTAATACAGCCGGCTGCAGGTGGAGGGGAGAGAGACAAACTCTCATGCCATTTACAGTTAATATGATTTTCACCACAGAGCAGCAGGCACAAAGCACAGAGGTTAAAGAGTGTGCTTATATATAAAAAAGCACATATGCACTTAACTTTGAACTTTTTACACGCTTTCAGGCCAAACAAATATAACAAAAATCATTACTGCTACAGTATATTTTCTGTGAATCTACAGTGTGCAACACTATTGTCAGGTCACCAAGGGCAAGTTGTGTATGAAGCTGAAAGAGAAAAAGAGGAAAATGCAACAGTAACATAACCTTAATAATAAAGGTTCTTTATTGCCGTCAATGGTTCCATGAAGAGTCCCCGTGAACCCGCAAGTTGCAACTGACTTTACTTCAGTTCTGTAGGGGACTTTATTTCAGGAACATTGAATATAGGGCGGGGTTTATTTTACCGCACCTCCACTCCATCCCTCGCTCAAAGCAGACTGATGGTTGGAGGAGAGTGGTTAAGGATATTCACCCCAAGCCTTCAAAACGGGCACCATCAGAGAAAGAATGCCATTCCAGAGCGGAAGCAAATTTTCTGTTTTTTATTAAAGCACACACTCGAAGCACGCACACAGAAAGCTCGATGTCAGACTGCGCATCCTGGAGTATTAAACTAAGTTCTCTTTCACGTCTTATTGCGCTTAAACTGTCAAATACACACAAGGTTACGTCAAAAACACACAGAGTTTACATAAACAGTCGGTTATGGCTGTGAACGTATAAAGTGACAGCAGTATAATACTTCTATATATGCTGTTAGTATGAATCAAACAACAAAAGAAAAACAGAAAATCACTCAATGCTCTTGATTGAATAACTTTAATAAGAATACATTCCTTACTTGAATGCTGATGTTAAATACTCTGGTGAGGAGATTTAGGGGAGGGGCTAAGCTAATAGGGCGGATTCCATGCCAGTCGTGGGCGGGGCCTATTCCAATGTGACGTCACATTGGATGACATTCCTGAACAGCTCATTTTGAGACACAGTTTCAGATTTTTGGGGAAAATAACAAATGGAGTGGATGGATTTTTACCACAGTAGGGTGGTTGTGTAACAGTGTTGGGTAAGTTACTCAAAAAAAGTAATCCACTACAAATTACTATTACTACTTTAAAATTGTAATTTGATTACATTACTGATTACTGCATGTAAAAAGTAATCAGATTACGAATTAATTTACTTTCAAGTTATTTTGAAAACCTATTAAAACTACACTACAAAGTGAAACTCAGTTCTTTCCGTAATTTAATATTGCAGACATCCCAAGTCTCCCGGAAGTTCCGGGAGTCACCTGCATATTGATAGCGGCTCCCTGATGCCCGCAAATTAGTTAAAATCTCCCGGAATCTAGAGAGCAAGAGCGCATGCGCGACAGAAGAGAGTGTGGTCCAAACCGTATTGTGCATGCGCGGCGGAGAGGGAGAGAGCAAGAGACCTTGCGTGTGTGTGTGTGTGCCTCATGAAGCGCGTTCTCCGGTAATTCATTAAAGCACATGCTCATTAACTGATGCAGCCGGCCAAACATGATTAGAAATGCATTTTACTAAATATGTTTTCCTTTACAATACATTTGCAACGCAAGTAACTTAATTTTATTGACATCAGTAACTGTAATCAAATTACATATATTTTAAATGTAATGAGTTACATTACTGCGTTATCACGAAAAGTAATTAGAATACTGTAACGCGTTACTCTGTACATAATTATGTTCAAAAACAATATTGTGAATTTTGCATAATAGGTCCTCTTTCACATCCATGGAACCTTTCCATGCACAAACGGTTATTAAAATGTTTTTCACACTAAAAAAAGGTTATTTTGAGAACTGTTCACTGAAAGGTTATTTGGGAAAGCAAAAATGTTTTTTCAATGACATCGTCGTAAAAACCCTCTTTTGGAACCTTTATTTTCAAGACTAAGTATAAGTATAATTTAATAATGTTTTAGCCTTTTTTATTTGGACAGCAACAGGAAGCACGTCCACTACTTACCAGGCTACATCTCCAACATAATGAAAGCATTTTAAGATACACATTTGCCCCAGTCATGAGCGATCACATCACATATGACATGAATGGTACTGGGAGCACAGAGGAACATACAGCGCTTTCATGCAGGTTTCTACCATGTGGAGCAGAGGCTTTATTGGCAGGTGGAGAGTTTGTCCCTGGACTGGGATCGGGGGTGGAGGTGGAGGTGGAGGCGGAGGGGTCTTTCTTCTGACAACAGGCTGGAGAGACGGAAAACTCCATCACCAGCAGCGGCCATCCCAAATCGCCCCCTCAGCAGCGCTCCAGAGCTGTATCGGGAGAGCCAGCAGCCTCCTACGCCAGTGACACACACACAAACTAGCGCTACTCCTTTCAATCTGAATGCTTTTGGCTCAGCTTTGAAGATCGATACTTTCTAACCTTCTTTTCATTTATTTTAAAAACAGTACGTGCCCTTTTCTTCCTCTGTGTAGGCACATGGAGCAAAAGAAGTCCATTAAAAGTGTTTCCAATAGAATTGTTCCACTCAGGAGGATCTAACTTGGACACAAAGCGATGGTTATTATTATCAGGTTAGGTCTTTGACTCAAACTTTCGTTGCTTGTAGATTAATATGGTTTATTTCTTCCATGCAGTGTGTGTATTATGGGTCTTTTTTTCACCTGTGAGCTACAATCTCTGTTGCTGCTTTCACTTAGAAGACATTTCACAAGTCATTTCAAAGCCAGGTGTTGATGACGCACTCTGCAAACGGCTTCTCAAGGATGTCACACTGCAATCGGACAACATCTCCACATATTGAATCCGCCACAATAGTGACAGAGCGTATGTCTGAGAATAACTCTCGGGCCCCATCGCAACTCTGAATCTCCTGTATTTGGCTGTGCAAGCGCGCAGCCCATGGATGATTCATTCTTCCATCTCTCTGTGCATATCAGAGATATTGACTACCGGAGAAAAGCTTTCAGATGTAATGGAGATTAATTTTTCCAATAGCGTTAAGAGGAACATACAGCGCGTATTTGCAGTGGCCTTCTCCGCTGTGAGCTATGAGATTTCAAAGAGCGAAAGAACAAGTCAAAAGGAGATGGAAATATGACACAGGCATTGATCTGAAAAACTTGACAGAGAGAAATGTTTGGAGACTGCAGGTTGGATTTTACTGCATCAACCATAATGTGCTTTTTTCAGGATGTGTTAGATGCAACAGTTACACTCTAAAGAGCCAATGATTTACGCGATGTGGAAAACGCAGACAGAATCGTGGATTCCAGTCATAAAAACTAAAGTCACGGTATAACACGGAATTTCATGGAATTTGTAAATTTTTTGATGAATAAATAAAAAGCAGGTCAGAACACTTTTAAATTAAACTGCAATATAGATTAGTGTCTGTGAATGTTAAACCGCAAAAGGACTATTTAAAGGGCTCCTTTATTACGATTTCATTTTTACTTTACTTTCTTTATTACTTTTTTTACTTTAGTTAGTGTGTATGTTGCTGTTTGAGCATAAACAACATCTGCAAAGTTACAACGCTCAAAGTTCAATGCAAAGGGAGATATTTTGTTTTACAGAAATCGCTTTTTAATGACTACAAATGGCTGGTAGAGACTACAATGAGCTTCTTCCCGGGTTGGGGACATCACAAACCCTAAAATTTGCATTAACCCTACCCCCGGGCTGAGGCCATGTTGGGCTGTTTAAGAGAAGAGGCTGTTTTACACCCCAGAAAAAGTTTGTCCTAAGGCTAACGAACTTTGAGAGGTTGACCATTTTTTTTAACACTGTTCCTGGTGATTATAACCTCAGCGTTTGTCTGCGCTGCACATTTTACGAAGAACAGCTTCCAGAAGAGAATACAATGCAGGCTTTACACACAAAAGCTCCTGAAAAACAAAAGCTTCTCCGCTAACTGACATAACAGTATTGATGTAGTTTACTTTAGGGATCAGGAAGTGCTGCTAAACTTTTGTTTAGCAGTTTGACTGTTTAAAAAACCATGTTGTTTTTGGATTACTCATGTTGGCGATAATGTTCTTATTTATAGTGCTGATCAAAAGCTCTTGCTTTTGTAAGACTGTTCACCGGCCCTTAGGAAAATTATCCATGATTTTGTGATCGATTACTGGTTGTATGACCATAGTTTTCCGACAAATATGATTAAATGGTGGATAACATGGTGGGCCTATCTATAAAAAAATCTAAAAAAAAACATACCACTCTGAAACGTCCTCCTGTGAAATCCATCCTTGCAAAGTCCGTGCTTGAAATTTGTTACATCTGAGTAAAGTCTGCGGTTATGAAGGGACGGGACATTTCCCAAACAATCACAACACACTGGGCTAGCTAACCAATCACAGCACATTTTGTAGATCGGAACGAGGGGTTTAATTGAAAACAACTAGTTCAACCAGACTGGGGAGGTGTAGCCTAGAAATCTAGACGCACCCTAACGGCAACAAAATTTATTTTGCAGCCAGGGTAGTCTAGCAACTCTCCGTTGGCTTTTGAGCTGGAAAAAACAAACTCTAGTCAGGCCAATCACATCGCGTATAGAGTTGGTGGGCGGGCTTAACATAATGACTGCATAGTTGTGACCGTTCCGTGTGATTTCCCTGCTACTTGAAAACAAAGAAGATGACCGCCGCTGCTGGCGAACAGCGGTCTTTCGTATCGACTTTGGCCGTGACTCTGGAGGAATTGGAGCTAAGCTTTTCTTTGAGAAAAGAACAAAGAACTTAAATGCCTTAAGTCATTCTTATAAAAGGAAGATGTGTTTCGGAGTTTTGCCGACCGGATACGGCAAAAGTTTAATATATCAACTAGCCACGCTGGTAGGGAAAACGCATGGAACGCCACAACCGTTCGTTGCTCTGGTTGGTTGTAATCCTATTACGTGCAGAGAGAATTTGAAAGACAACTGTTTATCCGGCCCCTCGGGTTGAGGCATGCCAATGGTGAGTTCCCAGACCTAACATCTTGGGATGGAGGGCCAGGCTCGTGGAGCAGAAGTGGGACTGGAAACTGCGGTAGGACGGGAGGCCAGGGCGGAGCAGACGGCCAGGGCGGAGCAGGTAGTGCAAGTGGCCTGGGTGGATCAGGCTGTGCACACAGCCAGGGCGGAGCAAGCTTTATAGGCTGTGCAGGGACCCAGGTCGGACCAGGCAGTTCAGGTGGTCAGGGTGGACCAGACTGCGGCTTAGGAACAGACCCCGGCTCAGAAACAGACACCGGCTCAGGAACAGACATCGGCTCAGGAACAAAGGGAACAGACACCGGCTTAGGAACAAAGGGAACAGACAGCGGCTCAGGAACAAAGGGAACAGACACCGGCTCAGGAACAGACACCGGCTCGGCGGCGGCCATCTTGTCCGAAGACACTGGCTTGGTGGCAGCCATCTTGTCTGGAGACATTGGCTTGGCGGCGGCCATCTTGTCCGAAGACACTGGTTCGGCGGACTTGCTGTTAACAGTCTCTGGCTCGGCACACTTGACGTGAACAATCTCAGGATCGGCAGACATGACGTAAACAGTCTCTGGCTCGGCAGACGTGACGTGAACAGTCTCTGGCTCGGCAGACGTGACGTGTACAGTCTCAAGATCGGCAGATGTGATGCGAAGCGACTCAGGCTTAGTGGATACTGTCAGTTTGCAGGATTTCTCTGCAAAACCCCCAGTAAGAGTTGATCCGGCCAGCAAAAGAGCATGGACAATATAATGTTGAAGATTCCAGCTAGGGTGATGAAGTGGCATAAGGGAGCTGAACGGCTCGGATAGTCCTCCACGGAAAAAGATCTTTAGACATAACTTGTCCATACAGGTCTAGTGAGCCAGCTCCAAAAAGTCCCTGATGTATTCCTCTATGGGCCTCTCTCCCTGACGGAGACACATAGTCTGTGCTGCTGGATTCATCTTTGGTTCGATCGTTCTGTAAAAATTAGGCAGGAACGAAGCGGAGAGAGAATCCACATGCAAGCACTACTTTAATAAAACCAACAGGTAATCCAGGGCAAACAATAGAACTCAGGACAAGAACATGATATAGCAACAGCTACAAGCAACAACGACCGACAAACAACGACTGAAGCACAGAGGTTCAAATACACAGGCAAACAAGCTAAGCAAGATAAAAAGGGGGTGGGGCTAATTAGAAACACCCGGAGAGACTAATAAACAAGAAAAACTACAAAGGACAACAAAACATGGCACAGAACAGGAAATAACAAGTCCACACAAGACAAGGAGAACACCAGACAGGAATCATGACAATATTACTGTTGTACAGTAGAATTTAGCTACTTCTCAATGTAATAATACTATAACATTAATAATAATAATAAATTATTAAAACTATTTTAAGGAATAATAAATAAAATTCCTCCATGTTTTCATTTTAACAGTAAACCTCTGCTGTCCAGCACTTTGTTTGACAAAAAAAAGTTTATTTAAAGGTGGGGTATGTGATTCAATTTTGTGTCAATTTTTTCAAAATAACTTGAAATCCTATTCCTGACCCACTTACAGTTAGAAGCACTGAAATGAAAATTAAGAAATTTAATCATCTGTGGAACGGGCAGGACTCAAAAAACTCCAGCCAATCATTTCCAAGACCACCTAGAATCATTACTGTGCGTTCACACCGGACGCGAATAGCGCGTCAAATTCGCGTCTACCGAGTCTAGTTTGACGCTTGACCACTTTGTGTTAATTCGCGTGTCAAGAGTGAAACTGACGCGCGTAAAAACAAAAGTTTGAAGCGAAATTTACGCGCGTCAGAATCGAAACCCGTTGGCGGCCATCTTTTTTATGTTGATCGAGCATTCATCGGAGAGTCACCCCTCTGTATTTGCTCTGGAGAGCAGAACGGCGGCGTAGGGGTAATCGTCGCCGTATTTGTGTCCATCAGACCCTTCGAAGGCGAACCCAGTGTGGCTAGTTTCACCATTGGCTCGCTCCAGGAGCTGCGCCTGGATGACGGCGGCTTTCAGCGGTACTTCCGCCTGTCCCGCGCCCAGCTTGATGACCTGTTGTCCCGCATTGGAGCGAGGATCACCCTCGCCCTCATCCACCTAATCTGTCATTTATTTTTGTTTTGATGATAAATGGAGCCAGCCTCCAAAAGTGATTAATCTGTCCTGTGATTTTTCTCTCTCTCTCAAACAACACTGTCCAGACACGAACTTATGCAGTATGTTGGTTGTCTTTACATTATAATAATATTTCATATATCTAGATATGCAATAAATAGCATTCAATACAAAATGAATATGTCTCATATATTGAAATCAAGTTTTATGTGATAAAATATTTGCTTTGTTGTGCATTAGAACCAGTCATATTACAAAATAATTTATTGAAGCATCCAGATACTTCACCACGTGACAGCAGCATGCAGCTAGGCTTCTGATTGGTTAACACGGCGCGAATTGACGCAGAAGTTCAGATTTTTCAACTCGGGCGGCAGAAGCAAATTCGCGTCAAACGCGTGAATGCACAAATAGCACTAACTAAATCATTCGCGCGTAACGCGCTTAACGCGGCATACGCTCAATTCGCGCCATTCTCGCGAATGAGGCGTATTCGCGTCTACCGCGCCGCGCCCTACGCCTCATTCGCGCCGCAGGAATTTTTTACGCGCGTAACGCGTCTTTGCATTGACTTAACATTGAAATCACTCGCGCATGACGCGCTATTCGCGTCCGGTGTGAACGCACCATAAGACAATAAGTTCGTCAATCAAACGGTCGTACGACACCCCCCTCCCCCCAGCGCCCCCCTTCGTGCGCATACTCAAAGCTCGTGACGCATGCGCATCTCGTCAGTAAAGCCAGTTCCATGATTAGTAGTAAATCGTCATTACAATCTCTCGCGCATCTGAGTTTTCGCTCGTGCATGATTGCGCGTCCATGTTCTTCGAATGGGTGGAGTCAGGGCCAGCGTTGGAGGAAAGAAGGTAGGACCATTTGAATTGTGTATTTTCAAAATCTGCTGGTCATTTTCCAAATTACATACCCCACCTTTAATTTCATATGGTTAAAAGATAACTTCATGTTTTATGCCTTCATTTGATTGCCATAAAAATTTAAATACACAACACAGAATTTCTGAAAGAAAAAAAAACATAAAAATGAAAAAAAGATTATTAAAATTTAATTAAACCATTGAAATGGAATCCAGAAAACTTAAAACCGAAAACACAGAATTTGTTAAATAATAATAATAGTATTTCATAGGGCCCTAAGTCTATAATTTAAAAAAAGTTAGAATCCAAATCATGTTCCACTTCACCATTACTGGCCTGTACTAAGTACTGGAAGACTACAGGCGCATAAACAATTCCATGAGTGCTGTAGCCCTGTCGTCCATGACAACGCTGAGTGGGACGAGTTATAGCCTTCAGGCTCTCCACGGCAACCAGTGGCACAATTAAAAAAAGCAAACAAACCAAATGAAACACCCACCCTCCATCTTACCTCCACCCGCTACTCTATGTATGCTATTCTTCTCAAAACAAAATACACACACATCCAGAGGTAGCCCTTAAAGTTACTGTAGATGTGTGTTGGGGATTGACAATGTCTAGTGTTGAGCTACGAACCTGCATTTCACACTCCTTTACAGGAGAGAAGTTCCTTTTAAAGAGACAGATGACAAGTATGCACTTAATGGAAGACTACTGGAAGTCCATTGTGAGCACATTTCTGTGTACACATTTTTAGGGCTTTTAATACAGATGGGGACACATTAATTAATTAAAAACTAATTATATAAAACAACTCATTATATAAAAATATTGATAATTGCTTTTCAAAAAAACATGGCTCTTATGGTGTGATGCAATACAACGGCCAAATACATTAATCTGCATAAATAAAGCAAATGCATTGAAATCTAATAATGCATTGCAATGCATTAACTTCTATAGAGACTTTTTTTTTCCATTCAATGCTTTCATCTACCATTATAATTATTATTAATCTCTCTCTCTCTCTCTCTCTCTCTCTCTCTCTCTCTCTCTCTCTCTCTCTCTCTCTCTCTCTCTCTCTCTCTCTCTCTCTCTCTCTCTCTCTCTCTCTCTCTCTCTCTCTAATTGTGGGACAAGTTGAAATTATTTTCTGACAAGTGACATCATGCCATATACATTGCACCTGAAATATTCTAATAATAACCACGCATTTTTTTTCAAACACACACACATAGAACATTAGCGTATAACTTGTTTCAGAGGACAGGTTAGTTTGGTGACTATGAGGTTTAGGAAACTATAGCTTGGGAAAAACATTAGCGTCAGATTATTGATATAATATTTATGAAGTAATATCAGGAGGCTGTTGTTCCATTATTTAGAGTGATGGAGGGAGCAAGGAGTGGAGGAGGAAACAAACGGCTGGTGTTAAAAGACTCATGCCAAACTGCAGGTGGGTGGAAAAGGGCTTCCCCGGTATTACTGACGCACAGCTTACATAGACACACACACGCACACACACACACACACACACACACACACACACACACACACACACACACACACACACACACACACACACACACACACACACACACAATGTGACCAAGCGATCAAGTACACATTGTTTACTACAACAAAAGCCCTCTGATAAAGATAACATTTAAACATGGGTGGGTACAGCCTTTGGGGGAAGGGGTGGGTGTTGTTTTTTGAAAAATTTTGGATAATTTAAATATATTCTTTCTTTATCCACTCTTCTTTAAAACTCTGCTCAGTGATGCTCAAAACAGCGCCTCGCCTTCTGGGGGAGGGGGGTTACAGCACAAGGCCTATATAATCATATATATACATATCTATATCTATGGAAAGATGCAAGTTTTGTTTCCATATGCCAAAAGTAAAGATTTAAAGATTAAATTTAACAAACTTTTAAACTCTAGTCTATATTTGCAATGAAAGTGTCCAAACTGATGTAGGCCTATGTGCATGTGAATTCAGGATGACTGGGAAACTTTTTGCCTATGAGATCACTTGGAAAAAGTGTCCCAATCACCCTGAATTCTCCCTATAGGCCTATGTAACAACTGCAGAGCATCAAATCAACATGCTTTTCGAACTAAACCCCGCACAATGTGAATATTTGTAAATAAAGACAGACATCACTACCTTAACCTCACAGCTATTTGCTGCCGGCTAACATTTTACACTCCTAATTTTTCATAAAGTTGAGCATTTCTGAATTTTTCAACTCTTGGACGCTCTCAGTGATCCACAATCCCACAAGCCACCGCGAGAGTCTCGGTCCTGGAGAGAAACTCGGTCCTGGAGGGCCACTGTCCTGCACATTTTAGCTGCAACTTGCCTCAACACCTGCCTGGACGTTTCTGTGCCTAGTGAGACCTAGATTTGCTGGTTCAGGTGTGTTTAATTGGGGTTGGCACTAAACTTTCCAGGACAGTGGCCCTCCAGGAGCAGGATTGGACACCCTTGTCCTAAGGCCTAGATCACTTGTGGGTAAATTAAGTGTGAACACTCCGGCCTGCAGTTGTGATGTCACAATCATGTTGTATTTTGTTCTATGGATCTTTCTGAAGTGTGCATATCGAGGGTCTGTCCAAAAAAAATCCCTCGTCCGCTTGACGAAGTTCCCTGAGGAGAAATTAATGTCTAAAAGTGGAGTTAAATGCAGCCTAAAACATAACTTTTTAAAACTTTATGGATACAGTTATTGTTCTTGACATGAATTAACCTTAAGTAAAAATTAAAAAGGTTTAGACCATGTCATCTAAATTCAGCTTTTCAAGTGTAAGTGTCAGATGACATTTTTTTAGTAAGCAGTTGTTACTTTATTATATTTTGTCTTTTGACTAACCTAATTTTGCTGTCAATCTACTTTTGAATTATATTTATCCCTGAAAGTCAAAAACAACATATAAAAATGAAATAACCTACAGTAACAGAACTTTGTTTCAAATTTTCCAATGCAATTAAAATGCCTGTTTTTACTAAAGTTTAAAATAGCTGCAGAAATTAAACTTCCTGCAGCCATGGACACAAATAATAATAAACCCAAGCGCTACATTTATTGAATAATTGCTGTCTCCTTTAACAAATGATTTTCAGTAGGATGCTTGTGTTGCCATGCAGAAGGTTCTCTGTTTGGTTCATTCACATGAAACTACCCCTTCACATGTAATGAGATCCGAAATGAACATGAACAACACGAGCACAACAGCTTCCTAACCTCTCCAGATCCCTTTCCGCTACATGACCAGGATGTTGGTGAGAAACTCTACGAATACGGATTTGTATATTTATAAAGTTTGGATCCATCCAGCTAGTTCCATCATAACATCGCTGGAGGGGAGACGAGAATTGCCGCTGTATTATAGTGACACCACAACACGCCAAATAACAATGTGCCACAGGGACTTTCTCTCTCTCTCCTGCTGTCTTAGTTTTCCTACGTTAACTTCTCTCCTCCTCATTCTTTCCTGTTTTCCCTCCATCCCCGCTTTCTTTCTCTTTCATTTTTCTAGCATACCCCTTTCCTCCTTTTCTGCGCTTGCCCACAGACCTGCTGCTGTCAGTTTGGTAAAGCGTGGCCTCAATGAGCCATGGTGACTCACTCTGTGTGTGTGTGTGTGTGTGTGTGTGTGTGTGTGTGTGTGTGTGTGTGTGTGTGTGTGTGTGTGTGTGTGTGTGTGTGCGTGTGCGTGTGTGTGTGTGTGTGTGTGTGTGCTCATCAATCTAGAATGAAGAAACAAATCGTTTTTTTGTTTTTTTTACTGATCTCCCTCCTGCCCTGTGAGATCTTCCAGGCGACTGTCAGAACACTCCTGTGTCATTCATGCCCCCTTAAGCAAACGCACGGGTATATGTGTGTGTGTGTGTGTGTGTGTATGTTGACATGTTTCCAAGTGCATGTTCTCATGTGTGAATTGTTCATCAGGGAGAGACAATGAATTGTGTCAAGTCAAGTCAAGTCACCTTTATTTATATAGCGCTTTTACAATACAAATTGTTTCAAAGCAGCTATACAGAGATAACAGGAAAGTAAAGTTGTAATAGTATTGTTAAATTCAAAATTAAATGTTAAATGTTCCCAACTAAGCAAGCCAAAAGCCAATGGCGAATGAAGGCGAAAAAAAAGGCGACAGTGGCAAGGAACCTAAACTCCATCAGGTGACCGAGTGGAGAAAAAAACCTTGGGAGAACCCAGGCTCAGTCGGGGGGCCAGTCCTCCTTTGGCCAACAAACCAACAGTGTATGATTATGATTTAAGCGGCATAATAGGTCAGAAGTCAGATTGGATCTGAACTTTCACAATATTTATCCAGTTCATCTGGTTAGGGGTTGGGGGTTGGAGTCATCACGGCGGTATGGAGTTGAGTGTCATGTCTGTGTGTCTGTGTGTGTGTGTGTGTGTGTGTGGTGGTGGGGGGGGGGGGGGGGGGGGGGGTTGGGGTCTAATTCAACACTTTGTTGACTGCACAGGGAGTTACAAATGTTGCATTGCTACACAACCACATAATACAAACTTCTCTAACATTTGTTTTCTTCTCAGAAATGGCATGTGAAACTAAATTCTCGCTCATCATCTATTTATTCAGTTTTCACTCTCTCTATGAGCATGTACACACAAGCCTCTTTTTGCGTTATTTAGAGGTTAATCCTCTAAATCAGGGGTTCCCAACTTTTGCTGAACCACTTCTGAACCCATATAAACTAAATTATTAACTGAATAACCTACTGGGATTTTAAGTAATGTTTTAAGACATTTTTTTCCCTTGGCACTGTTCTATAGGTTCGGCAGTCTTACAAAGATATCAATAGCAGGATTAGTTTTAACATTATGTAACCATTATCGACATTAAAGGGGACCTATTATGCCCCTTTTCACAAGATGTAAAATAAGTCTCTGATGTCCCCAGAGTAGAGGGCTGCATTGGGATTGAGTCCCGCCGGGTCCCGCGGGACCCAAAGCAAATCTCGCGGCAGCGGGCGGTTTGAACTTTGCTGCGGGCGGGAATGGCCGGCTAAAAATAACCCTGTGGGATCGGGAGGTAGCCTAGTGGAGAATGAGATGTCAATAAATGATGTGGAAAAGAACCTCAAACGAGGTATTTACAGCACAAAACGTAAGCAAGGCAAGTCTGACATTTGGAGAAGTTTCTCAATTGTTTGTGACAAAGATGGAAAGGAACTGGACTTTGTTCATTGTGACAAATGTACATAGGATATATATATTGACATTGACAATTGATGTATTATCACCGATTCCGACTTGTCAATCACAGCGATGTTTCTGAATGTTTTGTATACTGTATTTTCTTGTGGTAGGCTATATTGTTTCCCTCTCGGGGTGTTGTTTTGCGTTGCGGCATCATATTTGCTGTGATAGGTCCACAACAATGCGTTTTTACCTGTCCTGTTCATTATTTAAATTGTAGAAAGATGTAGACAGTGGTACGCCTGCATTAACTTCACTGTTGTTGAGATTTTCCCAGAAAACGACGGCTCATTCAAGTTGAAGAGGGACCCTCAAAAGATCTGCAATCATGTATTTGTATGCATTTATTTAAATCTATTTATCTAAATGTATTAGAAGATGTAGAAGAATAGCTAGAAAAACAGCACAAAAAAAATACATTTAAATAAAAAAATCAATTAAATAAAAAGACATTTAGATAAATAGATTTAAATACATACAAATACATGATTGTATTTGATCCTAAGATACGACTATCTTTTAATGATCAGTGCGTCAGATGCAGGCCAGGGAAACGAAACAAACAACCCCATGAAGCTCTTTAATAATAGCAATACATATACGTGTTTTTTCCTGCGGGACGGGAGAAGATCGGGAGCAGGCGGTAATGGTCAGAAATTCGGCGGGCGCCGAATGCACTATTACTTCCTAATTCGTTAATCAGAGTTTCTTTTTAGTTAATAGTAGTTACTAGATTGTTAATAAACTTTTTCAGTAGTTCTCTGGGAAGCATAAAAAAAATAGTAGTTATTGATTAGTTAATAGTGAACTACCACTTTCATCTGTGCGCTATTACTTACTAGTTCGTTAATCAGAGTTTCTTGTTAGTTAATAATAGTTACTAGATTGTTAATATTGTGTTACTCATTGGTTCTTGTGTAGTTATTCATTAAAGGTGGGGTATGTGATTTGCAAAACGGCCGGCAGATTTTGAAAATACACAACTCATTGACTCCACCCATTCGAAAAACATGGACGCGCAATCAAGCATGAGCGAAAACTCAGATGCCCATACATAGATACAATCGCTCACATTAGCTTCCTCCCCAAACAGGTTGTTTAGCTAGCTAGTTCTACATATGGCTGGGCTTTAACGTTAGAACAGCTACAATTCTCGTGCGCATATCGTCAGTAAAGACAGTTCCCTGATTAGTAGTAAATACTACAAGATAATCGGCTTCTCACCTGTCAAGCAGAAAAAATGCCACAGCCGCATCTGTTGGTAGTCCTTCCTGGTCCTTCAGTTGCCGCCAACGTTGAAAAGCATCGCCTAGAATGACCCTTGTTTAGACCTTTCTCTTTCGGCCGTTTTGTTCGCAATTGCTCTCTCGAAAATAGATTTCCTTTTCTGTGATGGTGTCTTGTTTGACATTCTCCAAACGGAAGCAACTATACCTTCTCCTTCTCTCTCTGTAACGGGGCGACTTGCACTTCCTGTGACTGGGTCACGAGCTTTGAGTATGCACACGAACCGGTCACGCGCGCGAGGGGGGCGGGGGGAGGGGGGCATGGTAAGACCGTTTGAGTGACGCATTCTCTGTCCAATGATTCTAGACGGTCTTGAAAATTATTGGCTGGAGTTTTTTGAGTCCTGCCCGTTCCACAGATGATTAAATTGCTTAATTTTCATTTCAGTGCTTCTAATTTACAGCCAGCAAGTGGGTCAGGAATAGGATTTCTAGTAATTTAGAAAAAATGGTCAAAAAAGAAAATCACATACCCCACCTTTAACGAAGGAACCGTATTCTAAAGTGTTACCCAATATTGTTTTATTTGATATTATGTAAATGTGAATTTTTATTTTATATTGGTTTATTAATTATTACCATCTGTTACTTGTATTTATATTGTTTAAAGATTTAAGTTAATATTGTGTCCAGTTTGGCCTTGTAAATAAAAGGGTATTATTTTTTGACAAAGTGTGTGCGGTTTCGTTTTCTTAAGTACCGTTTCAAGAACCGTTTAAGCACCGGAACCGTTTAAAAAATACCGAGTAGGTACTGGTATCGGGTAAAACCCAACCGATACCCAACCCTAGTCAACAGTAATGGATAAAGTGGCACTTTTCCTCTTAAAAATTTTAACGTAGTAAAATGTTTCCTATTTTACCCAGAGTGCTGCAGTGTGTTCCCCCGTCCCTGGCTGAGGCCCTCCTCCACACTTTTTCCTTCCCACAGACTTCCCACTGAGGTGCCTTGATACAGCACTCTGGGAACAGCCTATTTGTTCAGAAATTTCTTTCTGTGTCTTACCCTCTTGCTTGAGGGTGTCAATGATGGCCTTCTGGACAGCAGTCAGGTCGGCAGTCTTACCCATGATTGCGGTTTTGAGTAATGAAACAGGCTGGGAGTTTTTAAAAGCCTCAGGAATCTTTTGGAGGTGTTTAGAGTTAATTGGTTGGTTCAGATGATTAGGTTAATAGCTTGTTTAGAGACCCTTTTCATGATATGCTAATTTTTTGAGATAGGAATTTTGGGTTTTCATGAGCTGTATGCCAAAATCATCAGTATTAAAACAATAAAAGACCTTAAATATTTCAGTTGGTGTGCAATGAATCTAAAATATATGAAAGTTTAATTTTTATCATTACATTATGGAAAATAATTAACTTTATCACAATATGCTAATTTTTTTAGAAGGACCTGTATTTACTTAGGCTACCTCAAAATCTGAATGTCCTGCACCACTGGCAGCCATGTTGGATTAGTTCAGGCTGACTAATTGATCACAAATAAAACTTGAAGCAAATCATGTGTCCAGCATACTCAAGACAGACCAGGCTGTGATAAATTATAAAAGGATTTGATGAAAAAATCGTTCTTATGCCCCAAAAAAGAGAAAAAAAACTATGTAACTTGTGGTTCACGTTGCCTGTTTTAGGGTTAATGCCAGCTCTGAAGAAACAAATGAGAATCTCATCCTCACAATTTACTGCATTAGCCAAATGTAAAAACTCACAAACACGTTTTATGAGGGAACGATTTTTCTTGGTGTGAGGTTGATGAGGCCGAATTATGTGAGTGACAGGAATACAGGTGAGTAAACAGGTGAATATAGAATTAAGGATACACTTAACTCAGAGTTGTGAAAGTCTTTTTATTGCAGATGCTGATGGACATGCAGATACCACAAGGGAGGAGAACAAACATAAATACAATAGACAGTCAATGGAGATCAACACTGGAAAACTGACAAAGAAGAAACTACACTGAAGATCAAACAATGGAGAACAGACAGGTAAGTAATCCACAGGTAAGATCCACAGGAGTTTAAATAGTCTTTGTGGGTTGCACAGACGAAACCAGACAAAGAGTGAGTGTGAGTATAAATGCTGTCCTTGATTAGCAGCTTAACAATGTCTAGGTGTTTGTGATCAGAAAACTGTGAGCCGAGTGCATCTCAGTCAACTCCTTAGCTTCCTAAGTCGTGAACCAGTATATAGTTTACACAAATTCAGGCACTAGTAAGGACAGTAAGGACCCTGGCTCACTATACACTATACACTGATGACTCTATTTCCGGCTACATGACAATGTCCACATTGTACAGCATCACTTCTGGTATTTATAAACAACTGATTTATTATAGTATTTTTTTATGTTATTTAAAGTACATTATGATAAATATTTTACTTGTTGTATATATTTGCATAATTTCAGCTGTAAATAAATTATTAATGTTAGCTAGATTGTGCAAAAAGGTATTAGGGTGCTCGGAGACTTGAACCATGATGGGACATTAAAATCCTTTGAGGCACTTAGACAGGAATTTGACTTACCACGTAATCAACAATGGAAGTATTTTCAGTTAAGACACCTCCTGGTGCAGTTCTTCGGCTCTCCTTCAGTAGTCCCACGAGTGGTGACTTGTTGGAGAAGGTTCTAACAATTTATGGGCGCGGCCATGAAGCTTCTGCCTACTACGCTATGATCCTTGCGGCATCGAACTCTAATATACTATCCCTTAAAATGACATGGGGAACTGACCTAAAGGTGTCATTCACGGATGCAGAATGGGGCAGAATTCTTGGAAATGGGAAAAAAATGTCAAGGGAATTGCGAACACAAAACATTGAATAGAATCTATTGGACACCATCCAGGAAGCATAAGGTTGGTTTGGTTGATAACTCGGAATGCTGGAGGTGTCGGGACAAAAATGGTACCCTAGTACACATGCTCTGGAGTTGCCCAAAATTCAGGCATTTTGGTCTTTCCTACATGCAATCGTAGAGAAAATTTTCGACCAGAATATCCCATTCTGTTTATTTTGGGGGACCCCTCTGCATTAAGTGACCTGACCCCTCCACTCTCTAACTGGACCCAGACTATCCTCATGCTAGGCTGGAAACTTTTGGTCAAAGAATGGAAAGCCCCCTCTGCACCAGCACTGGATTTGTGGCGCGTCGCTCTGGGTCAGCTGGCTGCCCTTGAACAACTGTCCTATAGGTTGCTTGATAAAGTGGAGGAGTACAACTAGAAATGGGGAAAGTATCATTCGTACACCTTGGAGGTTTAATGGCATTCCAGATCAAAAACATAGCACTTAGGCATGGCTGTAACTCAAGGACTAGGTGCATCACAGTCTTTTTTTTTTTCTTAAAATAATCATTATTTTCTAAAATGTATTTAGAGTGTAGTTTTTGTCTATGGATGTGCTATGTCTTCCTGTCATTTTATTTAGTTGTATGAGCACTGCTTCATTTTTCAGATGGATATGTGTGTGTGTGTTTAAATGTTCTGAAAAACCAATAAATTGTAAAAAAAAAATAAAAAAATAAAAAAATGTTAGCTAGATTGTGTTCATTACCTGTCTAGTGATGTATGCTTATGCTGACATATAATTAATAATGGTTTGTATTTGGGAATAATAAACATCTATCGCATGTCATTATGTGTAGTGAGTTGGCTCACTGGTGTCACGTGTTTTGTGCTTTAGAACTTCCGTTAAGGGAACATAGTGATCAACACTAAGGGAGCGTTCCCTTGTTTGGAAAACTTTCAGTTCACTAGAAGCAGTCTGCGATTGAGTCAGCCCTTAAAATGGCTGACTCCCTAATCAGTCCCCTGACTACTGAACTAGGGTGCTGATTGAGACTATGTTGGTGACTGTAGCTGTGTCTGTCTCATTTTGAAGGCTGTGTCCACCGGAGGTCACATCTGCAGGCCACATACGTCATTCATGCCTCATTTCAGTAAGTAAAGCAACCATTACTTCATAAGTCATAATGAAATTACAACAATTTACACTTCACAATGAGTAAAGGTCAATATTATAATGATTTCTTTTCTGAATGGAGACATCCTTGATGACGTATGCTGCTGACACATGCAACCTTCAGAGGAAGCAGCCTTGAAAATGAGACAGCTTGTTAGGAAGGTGAGGGAGCGTTTGATGCAAGTGGTGTGACAGTTAGCAACTTGTGACAAATTATCATTTGGCAATTGTTCGCATTCATTCTCTGGACTAAAATGTATCATATTAGGGTTAGGAGAAAATATAGTTATCACAGAGATGAACTCCGTGATTCCCTCCTCTGGCCATCAGAGGGCTCCCTCACCGAATATTGACTTCTCACTCTCACACTACAATTCCCATCAGCCCCGTACCTGGCACTGATTACCTTGCACAGCTGTAGCTCATTCTTGGACCTATATAAACTGTCTCTCCACCACTCTTCCTTGCGAAATCTTGTATTGCCACTGTTTGTGTTTCTGAGTGTTTATTTCTGTATTGGCTACTTGTTCTGACCCAGTTTGTTCCCTGTTTATGATTCTCTGCTACCTGCCTTTTGGACTTTCTGATTTGTTACTTATCTATGATTGTTCTCCGCCTGCCATGATCTCCTGTCTGCTTTTAGACCACGGTAGTGTCTGTCCTACGTTGCTGTGTTTACTGGTATCTGACCATTGCCTGATTAACCATGTTTTTAATAAAAGCTTGCTTATGGATCCAACTTCGAGTGATGCCTCGTTACAGAAGACTTCGCCAAACTACGATCCAGCGGCTTTAACCCACCTGTCTGCAACACTGTCAGCCCAGGCTAGTCAACTCGCGGCACACCAACACCAGCTCAATCGTCTCACATCTCTCAAGGAGGAATTGGTGAAAGTACTTCAAAATCTCCAAGCCTCCCCGCCAGAGATGGCAACAACACCAACTAACGCCGCCACTGCTCCCGCGTCAGCAACGCCATCTCCAGTGAGTCCTAATCTAGTATTTCCAGAGAAGTTCGATGGAGACCCAGCGAAGTGTAAATGCTTTATACTTCAGTACTCAATGTTTGTCGATCAACAACCGACGCTGTATTCTACTGAGACTGGTAAGATCGCATTTGTTTGTTCATTACTTACTGGCAAGGCATTGGAGTGGATTACGGCAGTGTGGAGAGAGGGAGGCACAATTTTCCCATCTTTGGAGGTATTTTTACAACGATTTCATGACGTTTTTGATCATCTCAAAGAGGGCAAGAGTGCAGGTGATCGTTTACTGGAGCTCTCTCAGGGGAGAAGGACTGCAGCTGAACATGCTCTCAACTTTCGTTTTGAGTCCCTGGAACTGCTGTCGCAGACGAAGTTGAACCCATGCAAGTTAACTCATACCATCTATCAGCTGAAGAAAGAGATCGTCGCCTTGCTCAACGCTTATGTCTTTACTGTGGTCAACCTGGTCATCTAAGAAACTCCTGTCCTTCACGACCACACCTGGAGTCCCAGAAATCAGTTAATTTCTCTATTGATGCTCTAAATCCAGAAATGTGTTTCATTGTACCTATCACAATCACTGCCAATGGCCAGAAGATCACCACCAGGGCTTTGTTGGATTCTACAGGAAACTTTATGTCTAGAAACTTTGCGCATCAAAACAACATTGCCCTGATCCATTGTTCCTCTCCTCTTACAGTGGAGGCAATAGATGGATGACCGCTGGGCTCTGGAAAAGTTTTATTCATCACTCAGGAACTCTTGATGCAGACTGGAATACTTCACTCGGAGAAGATTCAATTCTACATCCTTCCCACATTTCATACATCTGTCATCCTTGGTTTACCCTGGCTTCGCAGAAATAATTCTCACATCTCCTGGAGGGAGGGTCAGATCTCCCAGTGGAATAAGTCTTGTTACCCCGAATGTCTCGCCCATGTCTCACCTCTACTGGTTCAGTCCATTATACGACCTTCTACGTCCCCCGTGACCATGCATTGATTATCGTGCTATGAATGAGTTGACTGTTAAGTTCCGATATCCCCTACCTCTGGCAGCACTGGAACAGCTTCATACTACCAGATACTACACCAAGCTGGTACGCAGATTGCGTACAATCTGATTCTGATACGAGAGGAGGATGTATGGAAGACTGCTTTTTCTACAAGTACTGGGCACTATGAATACTAAGTTTTGCCATTTGGCCTGGCCAACAGTCCTTCCGTCTTCCAGTCTTTCAACGACGTGTTCAGAGACATGCTCCACAAGACTGTAATTGTATACATTGATGATATCTTAATCTATTCAGACACCATTGAAGAACACATCCAACACATCAGAGCTGTACTCAAACGACTCATTCAGCATAAACTATATGCCAAGGCGGAGAAGTGCAAGTTTCACAAGACTTCAACTGCATTCTTGGGTTACAAAATCAGTCCGGAAGGAGTTGTCATGGATGAGAGCAAGGTCAGGGCAGTTCTTGATTGGCCACAGCCTCCTACTTTGAAAGAACTCCAAGACTTTTTGGGGTTCGCCAACTTCTATCGATGTTCATTAGAAATTTTAGCTCTGTTGCCGACTCCCTAACATCTATGATAAAGAGAGGAGCCAACCGTCTCAACTGGTCAGATGCAGCCACCCAGTCTTTCGAATAACTCAAATAACGTTTTGTCTCTGCCCCCATTTTGCATCACCCCAATCCCGAACTCCCCTTCGTCGTTGAAGTGGATGCTTCAAATTCTGGCCTGGGGGCTATCTTATCTCAAAGACAGGGGTTACCTCCCAAACTATACCCTTATGCATTCTACTCAAGAAAACTGAACGCAGCAGAACAGAACTATGATATTGGGGATAGGGAGCTTTTTGCCATAAAGGCAGGAGTGGCGTCACTGGTTAGAGGGTTCTACTCATTTTTTACAGTCCTAACCAATCATAAGAATCTGGAATACTTACGAACTGCCAAAAGACTTAAATTTTGTGGTCACTTATCGTCCTGGGTCCAAGAACACAAAGGCGGATGAGCTCTCCAGACAGTATGAGCTCGATCAATTTCCCCAACGTCCTGAAACAATAATGCCTCCCGACCTCATTGTTGCTCCCATCCAGTGGGATATTATGACTGAAATTGAACAGGCCAACGTTCAGGTTAAAATTCCAGCTTCATGTCCACCTAATAAAGTCTTCGTGCCTGAAACCCTCAGAGATCGAGTTCTAGAACAGGTACATTCTCTTCCCAGCTCTGGTCATCCTGGTATTACTGCCACCAATCCATCTCCTATAGAACTGATTCTGGTGGCCATCTCTGTGCAAAGATACCACCATGTTTGTCCAGCAATGTCAAACCTGCAATACACAGAAACCATCAAGAGGACTACCATTCAGCCTGCTGCAACCTCTTCCCCTTCCACAACGTCCCTGGTCCCACATTGCTATCGACTTTGTTACTGTCTACCAGTCTCCAACGGTCAAACCACAAACCACAATCCTCATACCTCTATCCAAGCTACCTACCGCCCTGCAGACAGCTGAACGTCTATGTCACTTGGTGTTACGATTCTATGAATTACCAGAGGATATCGTTTCCGATCAAAGCCCTCAATTAACATCAAGACTCTGGTCTGCATTCTTCAAGTCACTTTATATTAAACGGCACCTATTAGGGCATTTAAATGTTCCTAATATTGTTTTGGGAGTCCCCAACAACAGTTTTACATGCATGCAATTACAAAAAAAAACACTTTTGTTGTCTTATAATATGCATTTATTTTTACCGGATTTGCTCACCGACTCCCAAATGATTCGTTCAACGATACATTTTTCCAAACCCCTCCTTTGCGTGACGCTAATCTGCGGTGATTGGTCAGATGACCCAATCAGTAAGTGTTTGCGTTAGCCCAAAGCATAAACATATTGATAAAGCACTGCTGTACTACAAAGTATTGCTCTATTCTTTATGACAACTCCAATAACAACGACAAACATTTCACAAACATTTGAGCATGCTACAAAACACATAAAAGCAACAATTATTAATAATACTTACAGGTTGTGATTCGGAGGAGGAAGCTGATCCAAATAAAATTGGTACTGAACCTTCCTTCAGTATCAACCGGCTCACGAATCCACACTTGAAAGCATTTATGTTTGTAAAGCAATCGTCATTAAAATAACACGAACACAGCACAAGGTTCCGCCTATACTTGTGTGGTATAGTTGTATATATGAACTGTAGACACTTAGTCTTCAAATGCTCCTCCCTGGGCAGTGAAAAAGGGTCGCTTTTGATTCGCACTTCAGAACACAGCGTCTTGTTGTCGACATGATGTTTTCAAGTTTTCCCTGGTGTCTGCGTGCGCAATGAGTGGGCATATCTTATTCAAATAACTTGTCAAGTTGACGTCATCTAGATAGAGAAAAAGTATCGTTTGTCTATCGATTCATATCAGTGACTCAGAGTCGACTCTTACTTTTGAGAGACAATAACTTTTTATACGGTGAACTGTAATATTTAAAACTTTGCAGGATGTTTTCGTTCACTTAGATCTATGTTACACACTACATGAAAGGTAATTTTCAAAATTCCATAATAGGTGCCCTTTAATGTCAGTCTTATGTCTGGATATCATCCTCAATCCAATGGTCAAGCTGAAAGACTAAACCAAGAGCTCATCTGTTTCCTTCGATCATACTGTAATCAGCATCAGAATGATTGGAGTCGCTTCTTAATATAGGCTGAGTACGCCCAGAATTCCATCCAAAAGGCATCTACCGAACCCATCCAGAGAGGCCAGCCCCTCGACCACATGGGAGACCCCAGAGGCACTTGCCTCTTTGCGCCAGGAGTCACTCGCAGTGACGAGGCTCTGTCAAAGAGACAAACTCCGTGATTCCCTCCTCTGGCCATCAGAGGGCTCTCTCACCCGAATATTGAGTTAAAATAGTATAGGGCTTCTAATTAGTCATTGTATTAACAATTATTTTGTTCAGTTCGGATGAGCACATACTACGTAGATTTAATTTAACTGCAAAAGTGAATGTATTATGTAGAAAGCAGTCATCAATCTGCAATAAACCAAACCCTTGGACATCAATTATGAAACAGAACAACAGATTCTCACATAAACCATTCTCACATAAATTGTCACAAAGACAATGTTTTGTAAAGTGATCGTAGGTTATCTTTGGTTGGAAGACAATGGGCTTCTTTGAACCTCTTACACTGTCCGGATCCCCGTTTAGGAGCCTCGAGCACAGAAATCGACTCGATTGGTCATCTTTCGTCTGGTCTGGGACAGCCTAAAATCATACAATGTGTACCGGTCATAAGGCAGGGGTTTTTAAACTTCTTGGAGGGCCACCCACAGTCCTACAGAGTTTAGTTTCAACCCTGCTCCTAGACACATACCAGTAGTTTTCAAATAAGCCTGAAGGACTTAATAAGCTGGATCAGGTGTGTTTAAATAAGGTTGAAGCTAATCACCGATGGACTGTGGCCCTCCTGGAACTGAGTTTAACACCCCTGCAAAGTTTCTTACTTCAGTTCAGGTCTAGTTTGAATATTCAAATTTCTGAATGTCGCTAGACAATGCAAATTCCACAGGTGTGTACAAGTTATTTTTTTAAGGGATTTGCCTTAAACATCAATCAATGTCAAAATTTAGGACCCTACACACTATTACATGCTAAAAAATAATAATATGTTTAAGAGCTGATTAAGCATTTAGAAATGCGCAACGGACACTTGTTATCATACATTTCGGATATGTCTAAATAGGCACATATTAAATATAGCACTTAATTTCTCTCTCTCTCTGTCTCTCTCTCTCTCTCTCTGTCTCTCTCTCTCTCTGTCTCTCTCTCTCTCTCTCTCTCTTTAAAAGTGCTTGTGGATTACAGAGAGGTTTCAGCACCATGGAGAGCTCTAGACGCCACAAAGAAATGAGAGAGGCATCTGATTATGAGAGGTGTTTCCAACAATGCCTTCTATCACCTGCTTTTGTGTGTGTGTGCGCGCATTTTTTTGCACATAGTGTGTTAGTGTATGACTGAGTGTATATCCTATAGTTTATGTGTGTATCTCAGTGTGTTTGCATGTCCGAGTGTGTGTGGTGGATGATGACAGCACACCAGGTGTCCCCTCAGCAGGGGCTCCAAGGTAAACATCAGTAAACAGCGGACCTGCTGACGAGCTCTGACCTTATCCACTCCTCTAAACTCCATCCATCCCTCCGTCTCCCTGTATGCATGTATGCTCCACATCTGTCTCTCCTCTGCAGGGCAACTCTAATATGCATCTGCCCTCATTTGTCAAAGGTAGGATGAATCTTTATGCAGAGGAGGGTAAGTGTGTGTGTGTGTGTGTGTGTGTGTGTGTGTGTGTGTGTGTGTGTGTGTGTGTGTGTGTGTGTGTGTGTGTGTGTGTGTGTGTGTGTGTGTGTGTGTGTGTGTGTGTGGTAAATCCTACGTTCTGGGGACAAAATGTTGTCAAAGATGTCAAAATCCTTGTCCTTATGGGGAGTTTTTAAAAATGCAGAAATGTTCCTTTGATGGGTAGGTTTAGGGGTAGGGTTTACAAAGAGAGAGAGAGAGTGTGTGTGTGTGTGTGTGTGTGTGTGTGTGTGTGTGTGTGTGTGTGTGTGTGTGTGTGTGTGTGTGTGTGTGTGTGTGTGTGTGTGTGTGTGTGTGCGCGCGTGTGTGCGTGTGCGCTATGGTAGAATGAAATGATAGGGCAAAATTAATGAGTGAATGAGAAAGAAAGAACTGTAAGCATCTAAGGAGAATTTTTTTTATTATTATATTTAATAAAATTTAGTTATTTAGTTAGCTATTTTTGCTGGAAATTCAAATCCCAAATGTTTTAAAAATTATATAACAAGTACTTTTTTCTATAGTATGCAAAAAAGGAAGACAGTACAAACGTGACAGTAAAATCATTTATAATGTTATAAAAGATTTCTATTTCAAATAAATACTGTTTTGAAATCAAATTTTATCACAGAATCTTGAAAAAATCTATCACAGTTCAAATATTAAGCAGCACAACTGTTTTAAAAAAATATATGTACAGTATATAATAGTTTAAATATTGTTTATTTTTTTTATAAAGCTATAAAATAGTATAAATAGGTTTGGATATGATGATATGAAATCATCTTATCATCTTAATTCTGGTACCATGGTCATAACATGGTTTCCAAACATATATCATGGTAATACCATAGACATTTGGGCATGATAGCATCACTGTACCATAGTACTGATACAATACTTTTTATCAGGGAACAGAAAAGAGAGCATTGTAAGCAGAGATGCTGCAGAGGAGAATGAACGTGTGATGCTGGAAACGTGTAAAACATGAGACCAAAATGTGCAAGAAATAAAAAGAGAGAGCAAGAGACAGAATGACATAGAGAGAGAGAGAGAGAGAGAGAGAGAGAGAGAGAGAGAGAGAGAGAGAGAGAGAGAGAGAGAGAGAGAGAGAGAGAGAGAGAGTGTGTGTGTGTTCCTCCCAGCAGAGACAAGGTAATCTTGGCTGACCAACCTCAACCAAATTAGATAAATTGACCCTCACCTTTGTAGAGATTCATTTGTCTGTTTACTCGGATGCTGAGAGAGCCTGGAGAGCAGGAAGGTCAAACCCTCAACCCCTGTGTGGATGCCAGCTGTCTGATAGAGCGACACAGACAGACACAGAGAGAGAGAGATTCTCTCGGAGGGGCTAGGGACGTTTAGGCTAAAGGTAAAGCTAAAGGTAAAGGATGGATGGAGCAATAAAAGGATGGATGGATCAGCGGGTCCACTTGACCCCCCGATTAGCTGAGCTCGCTTTAATTAGCGCTGAGCTAAGTGCCAGTAATTAGACGCATTGTGTCACCTGCCAGAGGCCCTGCACCATCGCAGCACATGTTGCTATGGCTACCGGAGGACAAGAATGGAGGGGCGGAGAAAAGAAAGCTAGAGGAGAGGAAGAGAGAAAGCCACAACATTAGACATGATCCAAACAAAAACAGCATGCGACAGGGACACGGATGAAGGTTTGTTTTCCTGTGAGAAAGTCCATTGCGAGGAAATGCTAAGGATAAATGACATAAAAATCACTCATGCATGAAAGGCCAGGAAACTAAAAAACAAAATAAAGGTGCACATCATAAACTATATTTGCAAGTGATGTTTTACTGATGCTTGATGAAATGTGTTTGACTTGTGCTTAAAATGCTTTAAAGTTTTGACATTTTATGATTCAGGAATGACACAATTGCAGCACAAAATTCTGAACATCATCTTTTGATGCACATGGCATTTAACTTCCCTGAATAGCTCTGAATGCAATATTGAATTTTTCAATAATCACTTCAAAAATGTACAAGGTCTAACTAGATTCCTGAAGGAAGAGTCTGTGTTTGCGAAGCAGGGGAAGAATAGAGTTAAAGTTTAAGGTAAGTTTAGATTTTAGGTTTTGGTTCTGTGTAACTGAAATACATTGCTGTTATGTCACTCAGTACGTGTCGTGTTATAGATGGTTAAAGAAATATCAACCAACAAGAGTATGCAAAGATTGTAGCCACTATACAATAACATCTGTTCGATTTTGAATGTCGTATAACAATGTCAGGCAGGATTTATAATAATTAATTTTAAATTGAGAAAGTATAAAGTTTGATGCATATCTATATATATAGCATACTATACTGTATCCACTCGTTAATAAAAGTGTATAGACTAAAATACGTACACAAAAACTATGTATGCAAATGCAACAGTACTAACAGAACTACAGTGGTGTTTCTTTCAGTTCTACATATAATAAATGACACATTGTTCCTTAACTATGCTTCGACAAATTTACCAATGAGATATCATTTGTTTTTGTAAAAACTATGAAAACCAAAATATCAAAACTAGTGGGAGGGAAAATACTTTTTGTTCTCGTACCTGATCACAACATTCAAGTTTTTAGAGTATGAAAATGACCGGAGCTGCTGAATAAATGAGCTGAAAACAGTGTCTTGGGAGCTGAACTAGAGACTGCCATCACTGTCTTTCTTGATCAAACAAGGCCCTCTGCTGGTCATACAGGATCATTCAATCCAATTATACTTTTTGATCCCCAAAAATCTAGACACGTATTTAAAATTAAACTATTATATACTATAATAATATAAAATATATGTGTTTATATAGTTAGATTTTTTCTGTTTTTGAAAGAAGTCTCTTATGCTCACCAAGGCTGTTAATATATTGTAAGATATAATTTATTCCTGTGATGCAAGGCTGAATTTTCAGCATCATTACTACAGTCTTCAGTGTCACATGATCCTTCAGAAATCATTCTAATATGATGATTTGCAGCTCAAGAAACATTACTTATTTTTATATTATTATCACGGACTTGAAAACAGTTGTGCTGCTTTATATTTTTGTGGGAAAATGTGATCATTTTTTTGAAGGATTCTTTGATAAAATAGAAATTTCAAGAGAACTGCATTTATTTCAAATATTAAGCTTTTGTAACATTATAAATGTCTTTACTGTCACTTTTGATTAATTTAATGGACCCTTGCTAGATAAAAGTATTAATTTTGTTATAAAAAAACATACTGAGCAAAACTTTTGAATGATTAATGACTCTTGGAATATTTTAATAATGGAGACATACTTTTTTTGTTTTTTTTATGTAGCTTAAGAATTCAAATACTTTCTAGAGGCACTGCATGTGTATTTTAGATTTGAGCTTTGAGAGAAAAAAAAAATTAAAAGCATTTAAAAGTTTCTCTACAACAGTAAACACACTTCTGAGCCAAATCTTAAAGTCCCCCTGTAGTCAATAATTTTATCCCTTAAAATTCATCTTTGATCACCAAAATGGAAAAAAATTGTCTTCATGCCTTGAATGTAACTACACCCTTGCCTCATTTAGTATATACGTGGTTCTTTGAATATTCTAATTAGCCCCGCCTCCACTTACTTACACCAGCTCAGAGATCCACTCTTTCACACGTTGACTTGATTGGTTACAAGATAGTTTGTGACATCAGAAACACCTGCGATTTCAAAACGCGTTTTTAAGACTGTCTTTGGTTCACTGCAGTTTTAAGAAGAAAATACTCAGCAATGGTGTTGACTGAATTTGCACATGGTTTGTCTTAAAGCATTTTAAAGCACCACATAGACATATAAACAACATTAAAAGCTTTATTTTCACCGCAGGGAGACTTTAAGTAGTCAAATAGACTTAAATGTACATGCACAGCCGCCTCCTCAAAACTACATTTAAATTTAAAGCAATGAATGTACAGGGTGGATGGAGGAGAAAAACAGGAACTGTGAGCTGGTTAATATACAGCCAGAAATGTGCTTTTTCATTGCAGTGGGTGAGAACTGTTATGTGGGCCTCTTCGTATCCCAGCTGAGGCAGTGTAACAGGGTTTCTCCCGCTGAGGTCAAAACAGTCCGTGCAAACTCTGCAGTCTCTGGGGAAGCGAACAGAGGGAATGAAAACCAGCGAGAGAACAGAGGGAGAGCTGGCCACCTAGCAACCCCTCGTCCTGCTGCCATGCAGAGATGGGCAGAGAGCGGAGGAGACAAACCTATAGGAGAGAGGGGGATGATGCAAGCACCAGGCAAATCAGGGATTCCCAGAGCTGGGGTTCACACCAGCCCACGTCCCAGGAATCACCCCACACACCACGGGACTTCAGCGATAATGAGATTCAATTACTGCAGAGCCTTATGTAACCAGCTAACTTACTTTCACCAGTGTCACCAGCTTCACGCAAATCCATGACAAATACAGTGAAACACAGGCACTTTTGCTGAAAGTAGAGTTAGTGGATATAATCATAAAAGCAATTTGTAGGCATAACAACACAGAAAAGTGTTGGTGGTTATTACTAGAAATAATGCTGAATTTATAGCCTTATTGTTCTGTAAAATAAGCTGCTATCTTGCACACCGAAAAGTGCTGTGATTAGTGTAGCATGTAATGTGGCATTTGAAGCTAATGTGTGCACTTGTAAGATAGACATGACTTGAAATGTGACTGACTGAAAGTATAATTATTTCACTTTCATTTAGCTTCATTGTTTATTTGCACAGTTAAACTGGTTTTAATTGGTAAAGATAATTATCTTTCTCATTACAGAGATCTGAGATACATACCATCAATGATATTCATTACTGCTCAATAAAGCTCTAGTTGTTTGTCATTATCTGTATTAACTCCCTCAGTTTACAAACTGATAGTATTGGATTACTTGCTCCACCTGCTTAGAAGTGGTCATGTTTCTATTAAAACTCTCTCTCTAATACAGCCTTAAGATTGATGTTATGACAAAAAACATTACTATTCTTCCTTTCAATTACTCTCTCGGGGGTTTATGGCAGCGTCTAATGACATGAAAAGTAATTACCCATTTTTGATGACCTTCATAATTGCAGGTTTATTTAATTTAATTTATTATAATGATAGTTCTGGTCATGGATGCTGATACAGAGTTTTCGCTCCGGATCTTAGAATCGTCACCTTTCTCCTCACCATCTCCGGACACGTTCAGTGTGTGAATTAACCAGCTTGAAAAGCCCCAAAAGGAAATTTTACTTCTTAAAAGTATGCTTTTCATTTTATATCCTAAAAACTGCACGTTCCCTTTTGAGATGGTATTTCAACATTGTGTACAGCTAGCTGATGCTATGGGGAAGCGCCAGTGACGCTTATGCACGTGAAAAGGAGGCAGGAACGCAACCTATATAAGGCGGCACTCCTCAGAATTACATAGAAGTGGATTATTTCACAAAAATAATTCCCTTAAGCATTCCGGTGAGATCTATATTGTGGGTTTCATATTATGGGTTTAGATGCACAAGCACCTAAAAGTGCAGGGTCCAAGGACAGTACAGTCCATCGGCCGTACCATGGATAGCCTAGTCTTGCTGGACAGGCATCTGTGGTTAACCTTGACAGATATGAAGGACGCAGAGAAGGCCATCCTCCTGAATGCCCCTGTTTGGTAGCTCGGTTAAATCCCTCATGAAGCTATTCACAGAGACACAGATTCAGTCAAGGGTCGTAAAATAATTTAAGCCGAAGCAAGGCGGAGAGCCTCTCATCGTCTGCAAAGCACTCTTCCTTTTGGCTCCAAAACCTCGTTCTTAGCCAGAGCCTTTGTGCGGCCCAAGGACTCTTGGCCTCTGCGTCATGCGCTTCCTAAGCGTCAGGGCCCAGAAGTAAGAGGAGTCTGAAGCTCGACACCAGAGACAGTCCGGCAGCAAAGGCTGCTCATTCGAATCCTGCTCCGCCTGTTCCCCTCGCCTCCCTGTCTGTTGCAGACAATGAAAACAGAGAATGTTATGTGATTGTTCAACATGTCTGTGTAATAAAATCCAAACAACTTTACAAAAAGAGCTTTTCTCCTCTTCCCTCTCATTCTCGCACTCAGGTCTCACACAGTTCCCCGCCACTCAGCAGCGAACTGTCAGACCGAGACTCATTTAAACCTCTCGCGCAGTTCGCGGAGCCGTGGCAAGTGTATCATGGAGGATGTCAAACATGATCGTAAGCGGTTACATGCTTCACTTTGCCCACAGATCACCCAGATACAATGCGACAGAGATTTAAGCTCAAAACGCCCCAGTTTTGAGGGTAGAGATTCGTAACCTCCTCACCAAGGGAGCCGTGGGGTTTGTTCCTATCGAGGAGCATGGGACTCTATTTTCTGGTCTCCAAGAAAGACAGCAGACTTCGCCCTATTCTAGACTTATTTCAGCTAAAGTGCGCCCTCACACAGCATTCTTTCAGATCCTTGACTTGGGGACTGGTTCATGTCTGTGGATCTAAAGAATGATTATTATCCATTTTTTGAACCATTATATTGATATTGAACCATATCCAAATATCCCCTCGACTACCAGTTTACGGTCCTCCCGTTTGGTCTGTCTTTAATTTCTGCACACATTCACCAAGTGCATGAACGCTGTTTTCTCTCCTCTTCGTCTAAGTGGAGTACGTGTTGTGAATTATTTAGACGATTGGCTGCTCACTGCTCCTTTAGTAAACCAGCTGTGCAGCCACAGAGATCGGCTTATAAACCTCCTTCAGTGTTTAGGGCTTACTATCAACTGCAGCCCATGCAATGTATTCCATTTCTGGGCGTAAGTCTGAACTCTATTGCTATGCAAGCCCACCTGTTACCAGAGCATTCGCAGACTATCATGAACTCGCTTGTGATGTTCAAAGAAGACAGGTCTTCAGCGGTATTTTGCTTGGGACTGCTTCACATGTGGCCTCTTCAACTATGGTTGAAAGCAAGCATCGCCATGCACGCTTGGCACTCTGACTCAATGCGTGTCTTAATGACTTGCAAATGCTTAGAGACGCCTGGATGAGCATGGAGTTTTATGATCGGGGCGCACCTATGGGACAGGTGTGAAGACCTAAGGTAGTCATGAAGGGCACATCAGGCATGGACTGGGACCTTTGCGATGCTGGACTGGCCTTCGGTGTCTGGTCAGACACAGAGACAAGGGGTCACATAAACTGTCTGGAGCTCAGGAGCAATTCACCTGGATCTCAAGTGTTTTTACTCACAAGTCCATCACAAACATGTTCTCTATCTATTTGAGCTGTCCTTCTGAACTATGGGGCGGACATGCTGTTGAGACACGAGGTAGCCTAAGGAAAATGGAGGCTTCATCCGCAGACACCCTCAGATCTCTTTGCGTCAGCAGAGAATAGTCACTTCCCGCTCCCTAGCGGAGCGCTCCACACCCCTGCCTGGAAGTGTGCAAATATGCGTTCCCCTCTGTGAACATGTACTCCGTACTGTGTACCAAGTACTGTGCAAGATCAGGGAGGAGAGGGAGTCAGTTGAGTCAGAGAGGGAGATGCTGTGAGGTCCCACATGGCCCGTTCCACTGAGGAGGGGTCTCCTCTCTCAAGCGATCCGGGGTGCTCTCTCCATTTGGCACCCAAACCTGGAGTTGTGAAACCTGCACGTCATACAAGTTAGCTTGCCTGAGGAGGAAACCACAGCAATAGTACGCTGCAAGCACTATTTCTGTTATTTTGTGCTTGTCAAAATGTAAATAGCATGCTGTCATCAGCTTTATACAGATTTACTCATTACAAATAAACTTTAGGGTTTTTGTTTAAAGGGGTCATATGATGCTTTTTATTGTTTTCCTTTTCCTTTAGTGTGCAATGCATCTGTTTGTGCATGTATATGATCTGCAAAGTTACAAAGCTCTTGTGAAAAATAAATTTATCAAAATATATTTGAAATACACTTATTTTATTCTAAGTACTACATATATTACATCTTTATGTACTTAATATAAATACCCTGCAATTGTACTGTTGGTATACTAAACTGATATACTTACTAAAATGGAACTAATTTTGTACTTAAGGCACTTTAGTTATCCGGAAAATCCAGAAATAGTGCTGAGGTCCAACTAAATATATATTTAAGTATATTTGATTGCGCTAAAGTGGAACTTTTGCAAGTATACTTTAGGTACACTTTAAATATGTTGCATTTAAAGGCTGATATTATACAGATATCAAACTATCCTTTCTAATAGTGATATTGAAACACATTTAAGGCTTAATAAAAATAAATATGCAGTGTGCAATAAAGAAGTACTCCAAATAAATGTAAATTATAATATGTGTATCAGTAAGTGGAATATTCCCTTAACATTTGCATTACCAAAGAGACAAACATTTAAAACTGGACATTTTTAAAGTTCAGAGAACATTTAGAAAAAAAGCATTTTAATGAGAATGTTAGAACAATGTTCTTAATTTTCTTAATTGTTATTAGCTGTGAAGAGGCTCCTTGGGCACAATTCAATCTAACATTCCATCTTAATTCAGTGTTGCTATTATGGTTAAAATAAGGGGCAAATAGTTGTTGTGCCTGTACATAGTCAAATTAAATGATTGTCTTTTATTATGCTTTGTCTGTCATTACTTATTCAATTATTCTAAATTGCCAAAGCTGATTTAGTATTTTACATTGATGACACATTAAAAATATATAGCTGTGTGTTTCTTGCCCCAGGTATGCAAGGTCTCTTAGAATAACTTAAAATTGTGTGCTATGACAACTAAATTAGAAAATGTTTCCATTTATTTTCCTTAGCACATTGGCTAATGCATCATCATCATCCTTTGCTAAACGTAATCTAAATAAGGTTACAATTTAAAAGTAAAAGCAGATTTCTTAAGGAAGGCATCTTCCCCCATCTTGTTCGAAATCTTGTCAAACCTCCTATGCAATTACTGCTTTTTGACATAATGCTTTTTACATCAACAAAAAGTTTATATTAGAACCTAACAGAAATGCAGTCGACTGAAACTAACAGTTTAAAGTGTTAGTTCTCCCAAAATTTGAAAAATCTGTCATTAATTACTCACCCTCATGTCGTTCATCTTCGAAATGCAAATGAAGATATTTTGTATTAAATCTTAGTCCTCCAACAGCTATGCAACTACCACGTTGACGCTTCAAAAAGTTCATAAAGAGATTGTAAAACTAATCCATATGAATCATTTTATATGATGAACATACTGAATTTAGGCTTTTACTCATAAACATTCATCTACTAACTCATCATTTGTGGTAAACGGAAGCTCAATCATGTTGACTTGACGTGGAAGAACCAATCAGGTTCATTTTCGTATTATGCAGCACGTTTGAGCTTCAGCAAGAGGTTTGTTCTTGTGTGTTCGGTTGAGCTTCTGTTTATGTTTGCGAATCAATGTTTATATGTGAATAAAAGCCTAAAGTAAATCTGTCCATCATATAATCGAGTCTTATCAGAAAATTTGGAATAAACCTCTCGATTCATATGGATTAGTTTCACGATCTCTTTATGAACTTTTTGAAGTGTCAAATAGGTAACTTGTTAGTAGCGTAGCTGTCAATGGAGGGATATAAATCTCTCAAATTTAATATAAAATATCTTCATTTGAGTTCCGAAAATGAACGAAAGTCTATTGGGTTTGGAATGACATGAGGGTGAGTAATTAATGACAGAATTTTCATTTTTGGGTGAACTAACCCTTTAACCAAAACTCCTAAAGCTCCTAAACCATAACAAAACAGGAATCTTTATGAAAAACTAAAGCCAGATAATTACAGGAATGGTTGTTGTTAATGCAGCTAAAGGTGGTACAGTTATTATTCTTGTGCCTCAAAACCACTGGACGTGCTGAAGTAACAAACAAAAACAAAAAAGAATGAAGCTTTACAGAATGCTGCAGGTTTGCCAGATAATGCCTAGTACATTTCACCTACAGGTCCTTCTAAAAAAATTAGCATATTGTGATAAAGTTCATTATTTTCCATAACGTAATGATAAAAATTAAACTTTCATATATTTTAGAATCATTGCACACCAACTGAAATATTTCTGGTCTTTTATTGTTTTAATACTGCTGATTTTGGCATACAGCTCATGAAAACCCAAAATTCCTATCTCAAAAAATTAGCATATTTCATCCGACCAATAAAAGAAGTGTTTTTAATACAAAAAAAGTCAACCTTCAAATAATTATGTTCAGTTATGCACTCAATACTTGGTCGGGAATCCTTTTGCAGAAATGACTGCTTCAATGTGGCGTGGCATGGAGGCAATCAGCCTGTGGCACTGCTGAGGTGTTATGGAGGCCCAGGATGCTTCGATAGCGGCCTTAAGCTCATCCAGAGTGTTGGGTCTTGCGTCTCTCAACTTTCTCTTCACAATATCCCACAGATTCTCTATGGGGTTCAGGTCAGGAGAGTTGGCAGGCCAATTGAGCACAGTTATACCATGGTCAGTAAACCATTTACCAGTGGTTTTGGCACTGTGAGCAGGTGCCAGGTCGTGCTGAAAAATGAAATCAGATGGAAGCATGAAGTGCTCCAAAATCTCCTGATAGCTAGCTGCATTGACCCTGCCCTTCATAAAACACAGTGGACCAACAGCAGCAGCTGACATGGCACCCCAGACCATCACTGACTGTGGGTACTTGACACTGGACTTCAGGCATTTTGGCATTTCCTTCTCCCCAGTCTTCCTTCAGATTCTGGCACCTTGATTTCAGAAAGAAATGCAAAATTTGTTTTCATCCGAAAAAAGTACTTTGGACCACTGAGCAACAGTCCAGTGCTGCTTCTCTGTAGCCCAGGTCAGGCGCTTCTGCCGCTGTTTCTGGTTCAAAAGTGTCTTGACCTGGGGAATGCGGCACCTGTAGCCCATTTCCTGCACACGCCTGTGCACGGTGGCTCTGGATGTTTCTACTCCAGACTCAGTCCACTGCTTCCGCAGGTCCCCGAAGGTCTGGAATCGGTCCTTCTCCACAATCTTCCTCAGGGTCCGGTCACCTCTTCTCGTTGTGCAGCGTTTTTTGCCACACTTTTTCCTTCCCACAGACTTCCCACTGAGGTGCCTTGATACAGCACTCTGGGAACAGCCTATTTGTTCAGAAATTTCTTTCTGTGTCTTACGCTCTTGCTTGAGGGTGTGAATGATGGCCTTCTGGGCAGCAGTCAGGTCGGCAGTCTAAACCCATGATTGCGGTTTTGAGTAATGAAACAGGCTGGGAGTTTTTAAAAGCCTCAGGAATCTTTTGCAGGTGTTTAGAGTTAATTAGTTGATTCAGATGATTAGATTAATAGCTCGTTTAGAGAACCTTTTCATGATATGCTAATTTTTTGAGATAGGAATTTTGGGTTTTCATGAGCTGTATGCCAAAATCCTCAGTATTAAAACAATAAAAGACCTGAAATATTTCAGTTGGTGTGCAATGAATCTAAAATATATGAAAGTTTAATTTTTATCATTACATTATGGAAAATAATGAACTTTATCACGATATGCTAATTTTTTGAGAAGGACCTGTACTGTATGATGAACAAAGTTTTTTTTTAAAAAGATGGAAAAACTACATACTAAATGAGTTAAATGAATAATCCATTAGGGATGTAATTGAATTTTTATTGAATGATAATTCAAGGTCAGTTAGTACACACTTAGCAGCAATCTCTTTCATTTTCATTCTTTTAATATATTAAGAGCATTGAGAATTGGCACAAACAGTATATTAATGTTGACTATTCTCTCACAGTTCAAATCTGTATGCAATAAAACCAATTTCCAACACATCACAGAAAATATAAAAGAAAAACTGAATATGTTTAATTTGTCACATCTCACTCAATGCAGGCATCGGTGAATTAAAAACAAGTGAGCCATTTTCGATTATGCAGATAAGACATACTGAACAAAGGGGGAAAAGAAGCGAAAAACATGAACAAAGGAAAAAGTGAGACTGACTTGTCATTTTTGTGTGGGTTGGGTTTAATTAAAAGAAAAAGAAAAACTCAAAGTTTCTTTAAAAAAAACTGAATTACTCAAGAGACTGAGACAGAGAATGTCAAGTTGCCAATCAGCAACAATGAATTAAAAATCATAATAGAGCAGTGTGTCATGACAACAGATCTGTATTACCGCATGTTATTTCTAAACCAGAAACATCTATCTGCTATTAACTACATGTTTGAGTGTCTAATGTGAGACTGAAGTATGTTTTGCACTGTTAAAAGAAACTGTAAAAAAAAAAATCATCAGTTCTTCTCAAACGCAACTGCCCTTCATTTCTTAATCTCTCTACAAAATAAGGCAGAGAGAAGACAAAACGCTTTAAATTAAAACACCACACGAATATACACTAAACAAATAGCACTTGACAAAAAATTAACATGTTTCTGTACATCCTACACTGCAAAAAATGACAAATTAAATGTAAACAAAGAAAGAAAGAAAAATAACTTAAAAAGCCTATCAGAGTAAGGCAGAAATTTTGTACAGTCAATAGTATTATACAAATAAACATCTTCAGGTAAATTTCAGCTAAATAACCGACTGATTTAAATAGACTGATTCAAAAGCATTCCCCATCCATGTATAATCATTTAATCCGACAGGCAGGGCACCGTGCTCTTTTCCTGTACAGCAGCGCCCCCTACCAGCTCTCAGTAGGACTGTAAGTTGTAATATCTTTGCAAAACCGTATTTCAAACTGCCGCTGAACTCAAGATCAGTACCACACACCAAATCCTTCTGAACTGAACAGCTGTGCTGGGAAACACAACTGCCCACATTTGGATTTTGGGTTACATGCAATTTCAAATTAACTTTGTTCACTACACAAAACAAAAAAATCTATAGATGTCTTTAAAAAAAAAATTGGAGCATTTTTTTATAAAAGCACCCATTATTTTCAACAACGACGGTTGGTCATTTCACCACACTTAACCACCTGCTAACTCTCGGGTGATGCCATGCTTTGTGCTGCGCCACACGAATCTGCTCATTATAATTACAAACTGATATGGAGTATTTGAGTTTCTGAAGCAAGCCACAACAAAAATTCCAGCATTGAAACGCAGATTACTCAAGACTGAGGGATCTTGCCCTTTTCTGTGGCCAACATGTGATTGTTTCATCTTGCACCCTACCAAAACACAAGATGACACCTGCTATCTGATCTACCAGTAAACACAAATGTCTTATAATACTTTCAAAATGTGTAACATCACGCTACACGAATGTAAAATTAGCACAAGGGACTGCTTATGCAAGATGAACGCCTCCAGCTCAAGCTGACAAAAGCGGTATTAATGGCAGGAGCGTTTGAGGCTGCAGCTTCCAGGAGACATCTGACCTCTTTGATCATGAATATTCACAACAAATCTCAAGACTTTGGATATACTGTGACCCGGAATAAGAACAGAACTGCTCTGGGCGCCTCCAGATCTCTCCACGGACGCTGTACTCGTGTAAATCAAGTCAGTTTCTATTCATTTAATAGCCCAATTTTTCTGTACCCAATTCTTGTCCGTCCCATAGCGTGTGGCCTACATGCTAAAAAAAAGAAAGAAGGGGAAACGGCCTCCATTATGGAAAACACAGAGTTCTGACATGGAATCTGTGGTTATAAGGGACAGAAGTGTTGATGTGCCATCATGTGCAGGCACTGCTTTCTGGTTTCATGCTTTACAAAGATGCTCTCCTGTATTAAGGCCTACAGAAAATAAGACAAGACCTATCCTTACTTAACACAAGCACAGGAGTGATAACGTGGGGAAAAAAAAGCATGAAGCCTGCTGTCTAAATATATCCACCGCAATAAACCTATCAGACAAAAACAGCCCCAGGCGATGTGTATGTGTGTATCAGTACGTATCTATAGCAAAGAGCACTAATATTTGGTTGTTAGTATGAGGAAGCATGTGATGTTTGTGTATTTCCTCGGGATGGATGAACGCAGTGGGACTCATGGTGATTCGGCAATGTTGTTGGTCGTGGTTGTGGCTTTCTTCTTTGGCGGTTTCTTCAATGTCTTGGTGGTCTGCTGGGGATGACAGCAAGAAATGGTGGTAAAAGAAAAAAGAAAAAAAATGCATTAATAAAATTTTACATTTATAACAAGACAAACTGGATAAACAATTTAGTGAAGGCATGTGCTAATGACAGCTCAAACACACAAAAGGCATGGAAAATGTGTATACAGAAAATAAACAGAAATATCTTATTCTGGTTTGCATTTGAGCAGGCAAATGTGACAGACTACAGTGCATTCGGAGTATTCAGGCCCCTTTATCTTGCTTTGATGCAGCCTTAAGGTGCGATCACATTATCAAAATGTTGGCAGAATTTTGCAGGCAAAAAGGTCTCGTCAAAAGTGTAGCGATGTATGAAGCACTGCTCACACAGAAGTCACTTTTAAACCAAGCAGTTTTCTGTTAATCAAGGCAGTGAATCAAAATAACTAACTTGAACCTGTTGCAAAATCTTTTGCCCACACGCAATATTCCAGATCATGTGGATTTCTACTGAAATGACTGGATTTCACCTGGGAAAATGTATGCATAAAAGCTCAAAAATGCTAAATGTGACCACACCTTTAAGTTATTTTTGACCCATAATGACAAAATGTTAAAGAAAAAAATGGATTTGCAAATGTATTAAAAAGAAAAAAACTGAAATATCACATTTGCATATGTATTCAGAGCCTTAAAGTGCCCCTATTATGCTTTTTCAGATATTACCTTTCATGTAGTGTGTAATAACGTTGTTTGTGAATGTAAAAGGTCTGCAAAGTTTCAAAGATCAAAAGAGTTATTGTCTCCCAAAAGAAAGCACCAATGTTGAACTCCCTGAAAAAAGTTGTCAGTAATTCCAGTCTGTCTTACTGCTGAAAACTATGTAGGTTAGTTTGCATAATGCCAGCCTGTGGTCTTCATTGGCTGCCCGTGAACAATGTCCTTTGACCCTCAAATACTGTAGTGGCTGAGGCCTGGAAGAGTTTGATGTTTGTCAAAAATGTTTGTTTTTTGTTTGTGTGACACATTTTCTGCTCTGTGAAAGCAAATCCACTTTGCATGTACTTCTAAAGGATGAGGACTCTCGCTGGAACTGATATGGTAAAACCGACGCCATCGTTACTGTTCGTATCACTGTGTATCAAGTGCTGAGGAAGATCCGGAGCTGAAATACAGATATGGTAATGGCCGCTTCGTTTTCGACACGCACTGTAAGTGGTCGATCAATCACAACAGACTAGCACATCTGACCAGAGCGGGGTAGGCTCTCGAAAAGGAGTTTAGAGAGACTAAATCTTTTATCGAACCGTTTCATGTGACACCGTGCAGCTGCAATGCATATCATGAGAAAATTAAATTGTATTTTCACCTAGCATGTAAACCTATTGTAGGCGACAGTAGGGAAATTTAACTCAGCACTTAGTTGAAGCACCTTTGGTCGCGATTACAGCCTTTTTGGGTATGATGCAAGTAAGCTATGCACATCTGGATTTGGTAAATTCTCTGGTCTTTTCTGCAAATCATCTCAAGCTCTGTCAGATTAGATGGGTAAGGTTGATGGACAGCCATTTCCAAGTCTCTCCAGAGATGTTTGATTGGGTTAAAGTCCGGGGTCTGGGAGACCTCTGAGAGACCGAGGTCCTGAGTGCTCTAGACCAGGTTTTCATTAAGGATATCTCTGTATTGTGTTGCCAGTTCCCAAGACTCTGCTGCAAAAACAGAAAAATCCCACCCCAATGCATGATGCTGCTACCACCACCATGCACCATGCATGCTTCCCCGTTGATGGATGATGGTATTGTGCCATTTCCTCCAGACATGACGTTTGGAATTGAAGTTCATCAGACAAGATTATCTTGTTTCTCTCAGTCCTTTAGGTGCTTTTTTTTTGAAGACTGCTTCCACATGTCTTCAATGAGGAGAGACTTCCATCTGAGATCGACCATCCAGATCGACCAACCAGATCGACCATCAAGTTGATCACCTCTCTTACCAAGGCCCTTCTCCCCCTCAATTGCTCAGTATGTCCGGGCAACCAGCTGTAGAAAGACTCTTGATTATTCCAAACCTCTTCCATTTAAGGAATTGTAGGCCACTGTGCTCTTGTGAGCCCTTCAATGCAGCAGACTTTTTGTCTAGCCTTCCCCAGATCTGTGCCTCGACACAACCCTGACGCTGAGCTGTGTCTAGTCATGTTTGTGCCTTTCCAAATTATTTCCATTTCATTGAATTTGCCACAGATTTACTTCAATCAAAGGGTAGAAATATCTCAAAGATCCATGGAAATGGGATGCACCTGAGATAAGCTCATCACAAATATGATTTTGCTTTGTCATTATGGCATGAGGAGTCTTGCTTAATGTGAAAAAAACCAACAACAAAAAACAATTGGAGCATTTTAGCACAAGGTTGCGACATAAAATGTGACTATTTAAATGAACTGGTCTGATTGCTTTCTGAATGCACTGTATTTCAGAGAAGTGTAAGTGGAAAACACATATTTCAACCTACTACTGAAGTAAGCTCTGAATTGTGGGTATTTCTTCAGAATTGAAGACTTGAATGTAGTGCACAAGATGTATGAGCCACTTCAATTGAGTTTTCATAGAGTTTTAAAGAAGAACAGTATGAACAACTACTAAACTTAACTTGTGTCCATGGAAGAAGAACAATGGCAATTTTTATTATTTTTAGGTGAACCCCTTTAAGAAGCTTTCCTGAATACTGAATATTCCAGACACAATCGACAAATGCTGAAATAGCCCCAACACTCACAACAAAACCATGTGCTGTAAATAATACAGTTTGTGAAAAAAGAAGTACAGGACACTGTTAAGACATCTGCATCCATTTTCTAATTAGAATCAGGATGTGTTTATGAGCAGGGCTTAAAATGAACACTTACCAAGCGCCAAATGCCAGTAAAAAACAGCGTTGGCGAGTATATGAAAGGTGTCAATCCCAGTTGGTAACATTTTTTAATTCTAACAATACAGTGTTGTGAGAACATGAACGACACTCGGGACCGTTGACGGGCCAATGCTGCATCGTCCCCAAAGTTTAAGCCTTGCCAATTTACACATTCAAGTGCAAGAAGATGCGAAAAGGGAACTCAATTTATTACTCGTGCAAAAAAAAAAACATGGCGGTAAAAAATATTTATGGCTGGTAAATTTTTAGTCATGCGACATTGGCAGGAGTGGCAAAAAGTTAATTTTAGGCGCAGTCTATGAGTAAAAGAACCAAGAAAAAAAGAGGGTGGTAGAGCACAAACCTCTGTCTTGGCAGCGGCTGGTTTCTTGGCTGCTCTGACGCTTGCAGTGCGTTTGGGGGCCTTATCGGCTGCATCTTCATCTGAATGCTCAGTCCTGCAATCCGACTGCTCATCCGAGCGAGAGCTGTGCTGTGATTCAGTGTCAGCCGGCATGGGTGTGGCACGAACTGAGGAAAAACAGAATGATGGATACAGTTTAGACAGAATTCATACTCTGCAGCATGTGCTATACTGTTTTGTAGATTTTTTTTTCCTTCTGGATGAGCAGCTGCCATGAATGTCACATCTTGCAATTTGCTTTTTATTAGTCCGAGGCAAATTATTTGAAGAACTAGATTTTGAGTAGGTCTCTCGGGCCAGGGTTTTTTAACTTTTTGATGGCAAGGATCCCTTAATATGAGGTTCTCTTTGTAAGAGACCCTTTTCCTAATTCATTTACATAATCATGTTTAAAGACCAATTTGTTTAGTAAAAATTTTTAGGAATGTGTACATTATCTGGAAATATGTATGTTCATAAAATATAGCAAAGTAACTGTCATTAATCTCATGATTACAGACCAGTTTTTAGAAACAGTAAATGTATTGTGTAAATGTAATGACATTTTTATATTATTTTATTTGCAAATAAATATCATAATAATTTGGTTTTATTCATTTATTTGCAAACTTCAATTTTCTCTGAACTTTTCACAGAACCCCTAACACCCCCCTGAGGGTCCCCGGACCCCAGTTTAAAAAACACACAACACAGTTGAATGTTGCTCAAATGGTGAATCTGACATTTTCAGTTCAGATTGGGGCCACTTTCATATGTGAAAACACACTAGAAATGTGTTTTTTGGTATGTATATTTAAAAAATGGAAGTTAAAAAAAGTTTCAAACAAAATATTAATTAAGTGATGTAATGAAATGTGTTGACTATGTTATGATACGATAAAAAGGTAAGTATAGAACGGTTGCCTGTTAGGTATCTGTTACAAACAAGTAACTAAAATGAGCCACATTTAAGAGGTCACATGAATCGAATAAAATGAATCAACCAAACCAAAAAAAGAGCATAAAATGTGTCTTGTGGTATGAACATTGGCTCTCAGGCATTGTGATGTGGACGGACTCTCTTTGGCATTTAAAGCTTGCCAGACCTCATTCAAAGCCTGAAACAAAGAAGAGCCTTTTACTTGTCTATTCACAATGTATGTTTGACGCTCTGTAATTCAAAGAAGGGGCTCTGTGTGCTAATAGAATCTCATTATTGAAATCATCACCTCTGTGAAACTCTGGATAACTCTACCACAGGCTTTGTTCGTGTTTGCTGTAAAGCCTCATATGGGGGTCATGACCTTCAGCAACTTGCCAGTTCAATGACGTCATAGTGTGTGTAGAGACTAAACTTCACAGTCTCGATCTGCTTGAATGAGTGCTGAAACTCATCCAAGCTGAGCATGAACAAACTCCAGCACATTGAACCCTCGTCTCTCTCATCCAGCAGGCATCTGAATCACATGCTGGTCACATCAGCATCAGCATTATAAACAGGCTGAGACAATGGCTGCCAGCAAAGCGGTTTTCGGTGAGTCAGCAAACACACACATACACACCTCACTGACCTGCCTGTGTGTGTTTGAACAGGAAATTATAACTAGGAGTTATATTGAAATAGAGTGTAACAAAGGGATATTTACTACAGTTATTTGTCATGTACAGACATTAAAGAAGAGGATTTATTGTGGTTACATACCAACGTTTTTCAATCCGCACCTGTCTGCTCCTGTACAGTCACACCTGTTACAGTTTTGCAACCAAACACTGACTTTGTGAACGTGGCCTATTATGTTTTAGATCCATAAAGTTATGTCCTAGATACACTTAAAGCCAAATTAAAGAACGAACTGGTGTGACATCATTTCAGACAACATTAGGCCGAAACAAAGTTCATTTGGAGTTAGTTTTGGGAGTTCAAAACAGCTTGCCAAACTTTCCGGATCTGGATCTCGGACGTGGTGGGTGGGGATAGTGGGTAGGGACTAGGGCTGAAACGATTCCTCGAGTTACTCGATTACAAAAATTCGTTAAATTCCTATGACGCGCACTATACGCACGGCGCAGGGATTCTATTGTATCACACGGACCGTTTATTCACACGGACCTGTTCAGGAAGAAATAGTTGGCGCGATGGCGGAGAATAAATATGTAAATAAGCGGCAGAAATTGTCTGAAGTGTGGGATCATTACACAATTAATACACTTAACTCGCTGAAACAAGGTAACGTAGTCTAAGCGTATTGATGTTCGCTGATTTTAATCCCATACTGTATTTGTAGCGATGTTGTGATGCGGTTTGACTAGATATGATTTTAGCTTTGATGACATTTTTAAGTAGTAAACGTAACTATCACGTTCAATTGCAAGAGTATAGCCTAAAAAAAGAACCCCTTCACACACACACACACACACACACACACACACACGCCAGTCAGACCAATTGCAGCAATGCATCACATATGCTTAAACTTTTATGTAGCCACACCACAATAATTTCAGCATGCATTCACTGTACACACCAGGACGTGATGGAGGAACAAATATTGTATTAAAGATTCGGAGTACTCATTGTTCAGTTAAAACGCACGGAACAAAAAGTGCGTCAGCTTTTACTGCGTGTTCAACAACAAGTCACGTTACAGCTCTTCTTCAGCGTTAAACTACCAGAATACACAAATATGCTTAGATGCTTAGAGTGGTTATATTATAACATCTTAAAGAAAAATTCACATATGAGATAGCTTTATAACTTGCATACTATATAACTTATAGTATATAACTTATAACAGCTTTAACTGAAATAGACACAAGTTTAATATAACTATTCTGTTAATAAAACACACAAAAAAATATCCGATTACTCGATTAATTGATCGATTAAGTGCTAGATTAATCGATAGCTGCAGCCCTAGTAGGGACGATGTTTTACATCAGGATCGCGCTTGGATTGATCGCTCAGGGGAGAGTTTCCCAAAAGCATCGTTGGCCGCCTATGATCACAATTTCGATTGATCCATTGAACTCTATTAGTAACAACAGAACTTGTGACCATAGTTGGCTTTGGGAAACGCACCCCAGATTGACAGGTCTGCATTTACCATGTGCCACAGAATAAGAGCGCACAGCAGACACAAAGCTGGGAGATCATCACTCGTCAAACAGGATCTTTTTACTTATTGTTTATTTTATGTACTTTTATTGTGGCATTTACACAAGTAGTTCTTATGTTCAGTAAAATAAAAGAGGTTTTTTTGGACCCTTAATTAATCATGTTTAGGAATAAACGGCTAACCTACCTAATTCTATTGCATGGCTTGAAGATATTAATACATTTAGAATGCGTAACTACGGCTCGCCTGCTTAATTTTTCCTCATGTGTCTGCTGCACGTACAGCGCATGAGCCGCACGCACCTCAAAACTACGCAATCTAACAATGAACTTGATTAACCATCGATAAGTTTTATTGAATAAATTATTATCGATAATTAAAGGAAGGGTATGAAATTTCAGAGAGGCTAGCAATAGCAAGCTAGCTTTAAAAGCATAAGATCCCACTCTCTCTTTAGAGCGTCTCCAAAGCCCCGCCTCCTTCAAAACGCATGAACGCGCACGGCAGATTCTGCAAAGCGTCATGAGAGACAGGGTTAAATTACTTCCTGTCTCAAAACACATAAAATTACAATAATAATGAATGTAAACAACTCACAAAGGTCTTACTTGAACCACCTGAGTGCTGCAGTTTCATTTCGGCGTTGATAGTGCTGACATAGAAACGCATAAATCAGAGTCTGAGGTTGTGAACAGCTCCGGATAGAACATCACTGGTTGCGATCTCATAATTACAGTCAAAAATCGATTTTCTAAATGTTTTTTTTTTCTCTAATAACATAATATTGACGGAACGCAAAAGGCGGAACTAACGTATGGAAAATTGGCAAATTCATTGTGACCTATTTTGTATTTTTTTTATGAGAGCTGCTTTCTGTATTGTTTAGTTTTCACATCAATATGCTGTAAACAGATCTGTTATACGTAGGTTTACTGTACTGCCCTCCAGTCACAGTGTGTATCAGTGCAATGTCAGTCACAAAAAGTTACATTTTGACTGTGCTCTGCAGAATGATGTTCATTTACTTTTTTTGTATAAGCTGTTTTGATTGTGGTATACAGCAAAAATTTAAAGTCATAACTCTTTATTATTTAGTTGTGTATAAATGCGACCTTTTATGTTACAAATTTTTCAGAATATGCGTAAGTCCGCAAGCATCATTTTTGTATTAGAGCTGTAGCTACATAATTCTGTATTTTTGAACAAAAGCTGTTTGTGATTTTGCTACAGCAAAATGTTTTTGTTTTTTTGTCAAAAGGATTATATTATTTTGCTCATTGCACATAACAGGAGGATGTTGGTTAGAAGTACTGTATATTAATAAATGTTAGAGATTCAGAATATGCTGAAGTTTGTATTAATTTACTACAAGTATGCTGCTAGTACAGGCACACATTTATTTTCCTGTTGGTTCTTTGCAATGTTGGGACATATGTTGGCAAATGTAACCTGCATTTGACTTGCCAAATCACTTCCATTTGTTTTTATTAATACAATTAATATAAGTATTGGAAGTAAATTCTTTATGGGTCGTTATTAATACTTTGCTTTAAAAGTACCAAGTAGTCACACAAAAAAACATGCATCGATAATCGTTTTAGCATCGCAGCCCTCTGAATCGTAATCGAATCGAATCGTGAGGTGCATAGAGATTCCCAGCCCTAGTTAAGACACGGTATGAACGCAGCATAAGCTCGTTGTTTTGGTTCAGGAGGAACTGTAAAAGGTGGCTGCTGTTTGTTTGTGGTGCTTGGTGACTGACTGTCTACAACTGTATCATCTCAAACACGCTGATGATGTGTGATGTCTGCGCGAGCAGGTCCGCCCAGGTTTTGAAATGCATGTTGACAGGCATGTTTTGGTCCTGAGACTTCCACAGAAGATATAAGTACATGTTTTAATATTTAGACCATTTCTATTATTGATTGCTATCAGGATGTGAAGAGAGTTTCAACCAGTATAAGAAAAATTTTAATGAAAAGAAAAAAATGTGCCTACCCTACCTGGCTTTAATCGATAGTTGGTTAATGGTTAGCATCCCTATTTAGGACTGTTGTTTTGTGTGTTACCTGAGCGTGTGACAGTTTTAGCACGAGGTAGCGTGGCCGCGGTGTGGGTGTCGTCTGTGCTGTCCAGCTGCAGCTCGTCTTCGTTCTGAATCAGAGTCAGATCCTGCATGCTGAAACTGCGCAGCTTCTCTGATAACACACCCTGACCCTGCAGTTCAAGAACACAAAAGACAAACATTACAATTGCATATTCTTATTCAAGATGCATAACAATATTACTGTGCGTAATTGTTCGTTGCTGAACACAGTTTGAATAAAAGACAAAAGCGTATTGAACAGAGAACTTGACACTACACTACACAAAGTAGTAGTGTAGTTTAATACCATCATTCCACAGCAGTTAATACAGAAACTGGACCTGCGTGGCCTAAACAACTCTTTGTACAACTGGTTGCTGGACTTTCTTACTAACAACACATCCAGCACCATCACATCGAACACAGGGGCTCCCCAAGGATGTGTTCTCAGCCCCCTGCTTTTCATGAATGTTCACCAAAGAACAGCACAAATCACTTCATAAAGTTTGCGGACGACACAACTGTGGTGGGTCTCATCAACAGCAATGATGAGACCAACTACAGAAATGAAGTGTGCCAACTGGCCAGGTGGTGCAGCGACAACAATCTCTCTCTAAACGTAGAGAAAACAAAGGAGATTGTTGTGGACTTTCGGAGAGCTCACACCCAGCACCCTTCTCTGACCATCAACAGTGCTGCTGTGGAGAGTTCCTGGGTGTGCACATAACAGAGGACCTCTCCTGGTCTACCAACACTCCATCACTGGTTAAGAAAGCCCAACTTTCTTTATTTCCTCCGCAAACTAAGGAGAGTTAGAGCCCCAGCACCCATCATGTGCTCATTCTATCGTGGCACCATTGAAAGCATCCTGACCAGCTGCATCACTGTGTGGTTTGGTAACTGTACCACTCAATACCAGAAAGTGCTGCAGCACAGTGAATGCAGCAGGAAAGATCGTCGGTGCCACACTATTTTCCCTCAATGACATTTACAATACCCGATTAACCCGAAAAGCACTCAGCATAGTGGGCGATCCCACCCACCCCTCACACGCCTTCTTTAGTCTTCTGCCATCTGGGAGGAGGTTTCGGGGCCTGCAGGCTCGAACTACCAGACTGAACAACAGCTTCATCCACCAGGCTGTCAAGAAGTTGAACTTTCTTCCCTCTTAGCTCTCAGCCCTTCCCGTGTGCCCTAGCCCTAACTGTGACTCATTGTCCCAATAGCAAATGGACACACACACATACAATGCACTTTTACAATAGCTGCCATCTCTTTTTGCATACTGTATGCACTTTATAATATATATATATTTAAATTCTTATATGCCTGATGTTTTTTTTAAATGTTTGTATTGTGATTTATTTATAGTTTTAATACTAGTCTGTGTTATGTTGGGGTTTTACACCATGGGTCTGAGGGAAACAGAATTTCAATCCTCTGTATGTCCGGTCCATAGTAGAATTGACAATAAACTTGAACTTGAAAATATACAGATACATTTCTTTCACCCAAAGATGAAAAATCTGTCATCATTCACTGTCATGTTGTTCCAAACACAAAAGACTTTCATTCATCTTTGGAACACAAATGAAGATCTTTTTAATGAAATCTGAGAGCTTTCTGTCCCTCCATAGAACCATGAATCTGATTGGTTCTCACACGTCAAGCGAACACGCTTGACCTTCCGTTTACCACAACTGATGTGTGAGTTGATGAATATTTATATGTGAGGATTTTACTTGCCTATATTTTCATTTGCTCCACCACAAAAAAAGTATATTATATTCTTATTTCAGAAATAAATATTATTATATGCTACTGATCAAAAGTTTGTGGTCTCTTTTTAAGGGACAATGTGTAGTTTTTTAGGTATTTTATTATCTAAAATCAATATTTTTATTCATATTATGTCCTCAATGGTGTACAAATACCTCTGCCAATTATCTGACTTATCCTCGTAAACAAAGAATTTATTATCTTTTTATACATGTGACGGGTAGGTCCACGGAGGCTTCCATGTCGTTCCGCCATCTTGAAAAACTATAATAGCAGATAGGGTCAAAAAGTACTAGGCCAACCCGTTTCCACAACGCGTTTTCGTTCAGAGCCAGCTTGAGTTACGTGACGTAACTGAAAGCATCAGAAACGGAGGAGCAGAGCAGTGAGAGGCTTGTCACTGCCCCGGCAAGTCAGTCAGTAATTCATACTGTAACATTCATTTGTTCGTTGTGTCAAGTTGCAGTTTGTTTGAAATAACAAACCTGTTCACCCAAAGGAAAACTCGACGAAGTGCTATTAGAAGACATCCTGTCATAGCTTTTTGGTACATAACAGCTACCGTAGATGCAACACGCATTTGAAAAAGCAAGGCGCTGGAGAGCACAATTAGTTTGAATGCTTAATATAATTTCACCGCTAGATGGGAGAAATTCCTACACAATGTCCCTTTAAAGAAAAAAATACTTTAATTTCACCTTTGAGGCAGCTGTGATGGCTGCAGTAGCTGCAATGTTGAGTCCTCTCTTCCCAAACCGCATCATGGTCTCATAACTGCGGTCTTTAGCCTGGGTTATGTACTCATCAATTTCCTGTAACACACACATACGTCATGGAAACACAAATCCATTACTCTGCCTCAAGTCCCTGATTCTGGAGTGCTCAGGAAACCTGTTTGAAAGGAACTACCTCTAAAAATAGTTTGATTATATTCATTAAGCAAGTTAATTTGTACCTTTTCTTTATTGGAGAGCGTGGGGTGCACAAACTTGCGGTACAGCACGCTGGAGCCCTTGGTGTACGGGGACAACAGCCAGACAACAAAGGCAATCTTAAGCTCAAAATAAAATGGAAACCTGGCAAAATGGGAGGTCAACATATTAACGATTAATGCAACAAAAGTAAATATAAATGAATAATCATTAATAATAAGGATAGGGATAAAGATGACCATAATATTATATCACTATAAAACAAATTTTGTAACTTATAAAATGTAAAAAAAAAAAAAAAAAAATTATATAGCAGGATAAATACACCTAAAAAAAGTCAGTTGACTGACCAAGAGAGAAGCATATCTGTGATCGTCTCTGCTGTCGTAAATATCGCAAACACTATCCAGTACATCATCCATTTCACCTGAGGAAAGAAAAACACACAGATGTTATAATCTAGCACGTGTGCACATGACATCAGCACACATCAGGTCACATGCTCTTGCTGAATACAGCCTTGTTGTGCATTATGCATGAATGCTTGCTTATCAAAAAAAAAACAGTCGCCATTGCCAATGGATGTATTTCTATCTGTACTGTTCAGAAGATTAACACCCAATTAAGCAATTATCAAATGACACATCACTATGTTTGTCTAGAAAAAATCTTGTGCATTTATAAATCCAGGTCCACAAGAAAACAGAATAAAAGGTTACGAAATGTCCAAACCTTTTACTAAACATGTCTAAATGAATGGAAAGCGGTCCTGTTTGTAATACAGATGAGACTAAAAATGGTGTCCGTGGGAGCAAACTGCTGCCCTAGTGGTTTCCATAGCAACTAGTAGCCTGAGACTCCAAGATAAATCGTTTCCAAAAATAGTAGGATGCATGTATATATTTCACACAAAAAAAATGTAATCCTCAAATCGCAGGGAATAACAAAAGGTCATTATCTAAAGTTATCTTATTTTGGCATTTTACATGAATAGTGCCTTTTTTAATAATTTAGTAATGCACTTAGTTTAATAAATGTAAATATGATCCTTTTCTTTCTGCATAGCATAAAGAAAAATAAATATTCCACTTACACAAATTGAATGGTTTAGTCAGTGAATCCATCAGGCTCAACCTTTCAACCTCGGTACCAAACATATAGTATAAATAACTAACAACCAACATTTGTTGCCAAACTAGCTATCAAAATATTTATATATAGATAAAATATAAGATATAGCCATAGTATATAAAACATATATATATATATTTTTTTTTTTCCAAATGTATATGATATAGTAAAGTTAAAAATATATATATATACATATATATATATATATATATATATATATATATATACACATACAGGTGCTGGTCATATAATTAAAATATCATCAAAAAGTTGATTTATTTCAGTAATTCCATTCAAAAAGTGAAATTTGGATATTATATTCATTCATTATACACAGACTGATATATTTCAAATGTTTATTTAATTTAATTGTGATGATTAAAATTGACAACTAATGAAAATCCCAAATACAGTATCTCCGAAAATTAGAATATTACTTAAGACAAATACAAAAAAAAGGATTTTTAGAAATGTTGGCCAACTGAAAAGTATGAACATGAAAAGTATGAGCGTGTACAGCACTCAATACTTAGTTGGGGCTCCTTTTGCCTGAATTACTGCAGCAATGCGGTGTGGCATGGAGTCGATCAGTCTGTGGCACTGCTCAGGTGTTATGAGAGCCCAGGTTGCTCTGATAGTGGCCTTCAGCTCTTCTGCATTGTTGGGTCTGGCGTATCGCATCTTCCTCTTCACAATACCCCATAGATTTTCTATAGGGTTAAGGTCAGGCGAGTTTGCTGGCCAATTAAGAACAGGGATACCATGGTCCTTAGACCAGGTACTGGAAGCTTTGTCCTGTTGGAAAATGAAATCTGCATCTCCATAAAGTTGGTTAGCAGCAGGAAGCATGAAGTGCTCTAAAACTTCCTGTTAGATGGCTGCGTTGACCTTGGACCTCAGAAAACACAGTGGACCAACACCAGCAGATGGCATGGCACCCCAAACCATCACTGACTTTGGAAATTTTACACTGGACTTTAAGCAACGTGGATTCTGTGCCTCTTCCTCCAGACTCTGGGACCTTGATTTCCAAAGGAAATGCAAAATTTACTTTCATCAGAGAACATAGCTTTGGACCACTCAGCAGCAGTCCAGTCCTTTTTGTCTTTAGTCCCGGCGAGACGCTTCTGACGCTGTCTTGTTCTAGAGTGGCTTGACACAAGGAATGCGACAGCTGAAACCCATGTCTTGCATACGTCTGTGCGTGGTGGTTCTTGAAGCACTGACTCCAGCTGCAGTCCACTCTTTGTGAATCTCCCCCACATTTTTTAATGGGTTTTGTTTCACAATCCTCTCCAGGATGCGGTTATCCCAATTGCTTGTACACTTTTTTCTACCACATCTTTTCCTTCCCTTCGCCTCTCTATTAATGTGCTTGGACACAGAGCTCTGTGAACAGCCAGCCTCTTTAGCAATGACCTTTTGTGTCTTGCCCTCCTTGTGCAAGATGTCAATGGTCGTCTTTTGGACAGCTGTCAAGTCAGCAGTCTCCCCCATGATTGTGTAACCTACAGAACTAGACTGAGAGACCATTTAAAGGCCTTTGCAGGTGTTTTGAGTTAATTAGCTGATTAGAGTGTGGCACCAGGTGTCTTCAATATTGAACCTTTTCACAATATTCTAATTTTCTGAGATACTGATTTGGGGGTTTTCATAAATTTTCAGTTATAATCATCAAAATTAAAAGGAATGAACATATGAAATATGTTCAGTCTGTGTGTACTGAATAAATATAATATCCAAATTTCACATTTTGAATGGAATTACTGAAATAAATCAACTTTTTGATGATATTCAAATTATATGACCAGCACCTATATATATATATATATTTAAAAATATATAATATAAAGCAGGCCTATACATAGCATAGTATATAAAATATAATAGTATATTTTTGTCAAATATTTATGTATAAAATAAAGTAAATAGTATATATAGGCAAGTACATATATACATATCTATTTATTTATACATATACAGTATATATATACATACATATAATTTTATAGTATATTTATAAAATATAGTATATAAAATATTATATACAATATACTAGCTTCATATATAGGAGATTCATTATTTTCTGCAAAAGCGACCAACCTAAAATAAAAACTTGTCCAATTAAAAGCAATATAACTGAATATAACTATAACATTACAAAAGAGTAAAAATCAAGGACAAATATCGTATTTATCGTATCTATAAATTGTAGCAGTACTGAAATACTCACATACTCCTTGACGTTTTTCGTCTTCACAGCCTTATAAGAGGAATAGGCTGGGTAGAGAGTCCCGAAGGCCAGGCTGCATAGAGAAAAGACCCTTATTGAACACACTCCCAGCAGAAACAGGCAAGCTCATCTTACCATTACACCAACTAACTTCAGCAGCTAAAATTTCACTTGCACCATTACCTCGAGTTACAGGACACAATTACAACACTTAAGAGGCTGCCTATTTTAAGTGTTAGAGGATGGCTATCTCCAGTTCATTCAAATCTAACCAGAACAGAAATAAACAAGTTTTTGAATCAAACAACCAATACTAGTGACTGATCAAATTATACAGAGGCTCTGCACTTTAGTGAAAAGCAAGCTCATAAATCGTATCCCAGTCAATACTAACCCTACTGTACACACACCAGCATGTTTCATGACGCTATTGGAAGCAAACACTCTGAATCTGAGAGCCATTAAAAGTAAATCATTTATGAGCGCATGAAGACGGATCTCCACACAAAAGGACCAGATTCCACACAGATGCCCTACATGTGCAGCATGAACTCAGACACGTGCCCTCGTGCACCTACACACACAAACATGCCATTTTGTGCTGAGGCGACAAAATCTGAACGTTCTGCACTAGCAGATCCAGAAGAGGATGACAGGATACAGGACAGGCCACACCTACCCACTGCAGCTGGCACGAGTGCATCCGGATCACTGTGTTCTGTGGCATAAAGTCACCATGAAATCAAAGTTGGCAATTCTTATTTTTTAATGGAATATTGCAGTGTTTATTATCAATGGTTTATCTGTGCGCATATTATATATATTTTTTAATTACATGCCCTTGAAATCTTTAATCAAAATAACTTCCAGTTAACTTCAATGAACTTTTGCAGCGACATCTCTTCTCTGATGATGTGTTTACTGACGTGAGGTCGGGGCAACCTGTCACTCACACGGGATCGACCGATAGCGAAACACAACCATCCAATCAGTTCCCCATGGACAAAATCAAGTCCCACCCTACATTTTATCTTGTTCGAGAAACCGCTTTACACAGTAATACATCACCAATAGAGAAGAAAATTATCGGAACTTCTGTTTCATGCTTACTTCAAAAACATGCTTTAAAGGGACAGTTCACCCAAAAATGAAAATTGTCATTTACTCAACCTCATGTTGTTCCAAACGTTTATGAGTTTCTTTCTTCTGTTTAACACAAAAGAAGATTTGTTCAAGAATGTTGGTAACCAGAGAGTTGACGGCACCATGGAAGTCAAGTGCTACCGTAAAATGTCTGGTTACAGAAGAAAAAAAACTCATACAGGTTTGGAACAACTTGAGGGTTAGTAATGACAAAATGTTAATTTGTAGGTGAACTATCCCTTTAACTTATGGTTGTTCGTGTGATGCATTATATTCTGTAAATGTGTACATATAGACCATGAACGATGTGTAATGCAAAATGAAGCAGGAGGACAACGAGGCAGTCTGGCGCGTGGCAGCCCTCTGTCCCATTACAACTAGCCTGACTCCCATAATGCATCTGCTCACCACAGTTAAAGCCACAGCAAAGAGCATTCCATGAGATTCAGCAAAACCACGATAATGATGCCTGATGTTTGTTTATTAATGGCCTCGATCCAGACAACAAACAATGAATTCAACCTCTGCCATTTGCGCCCAAGCAGTCTTTGGGACAATTTGTTCGGCACATGGATATAGCCTATGGCCTAAGTGTTTGATGTAATCGATTAATCGTGGAGTTAGCAATCAGAGTATGATCCAATGAGAATCAAAATCACCTGACTGTAAATCCCACTGAGGAACCCACCGAGACCCAAACATCACAAATGAGTCATATGGAACAGATTATGTAACGTTACCAGCCGGGACAAATCAGCTGGGCAGGTAGGCCTTCTTAATGAAAACCCCATCTCAGAAGTCTTTGATCACAGTTTGTGATTAAAAAAATATTCATTTGAAATTATGATGACATCAGCATACAAAGGAGATGATGTGATGGGTGTAATGCTGTAAAGTGTGTACATGACACCTGGGACGCCTAAAATCTGCCCATATGTTTGTTTGTTTTTTAACATTTCTATATTACACATTGTCTATTGAAGTGTTTGGTACATTAAGACCCAAGTTCATGCCTAGGGCATTTTGATCCAGGTGAAAATCACACAACAAGCAAGACAAATGGTTAACCAACCTCGACTGGATGAAGTCATCGCTTTGTTTTATTAATTTAACCCTATATGCAATTTATACGAGTAGCTGAATATCTTTAGATCCCTATAACTGTTACTATTAAAGCACCTCCCTGCAAAAAATAAGCAGAATTATTTATATTTCCATTGAAAGGTCTCATGTATCCGCAGCAACACACAACACATAACGTTACACACGCGCGCGTCGCATATACACTCACACCACCATCCGTGAAATGATCCACGACACCATCTTGATCTCTGCGAGGACTTTTCCTTATTTTAGTCGATCATTCAACATCTCCATTCCGACCACACGACACGAGTGATTGTTATTATCAGGAGGGATCTCAACGGGTGTTGTGTGTCTGTGTATCAGTATAGCCGTTATGATGACGGGGAGCCGCTGCATATGCGCTCAGTCTGTCAGCCCGTGTCTCTTAAAGGGACAGTGACATCTTTACACCAAGCGGCAACCTCCCTGTCTCTCTCTTGAAACCAACACGGAAGTGAATTAAACATGCAATTCATTGCCTGGCCGCTTGAGGCTGGCAGCAAAAGTGAGTCAAATCTGTATCTCCCCCATGTTAAAATGCCCAACTTTACCGCAGAAAAAAATATGTTTACAGCCTGGTGTCTTAAGTTGTTTTGGTCTATACAGCTAATTTTGCCCTTCATGACAACTGTGAGGGGGGTGATTTTTTTTTAGAACTCATCCGTTTAAATTAATTAAGCCTTAAAATGCTGCATAATCAAGGGCGTGGCCACTTGAGTGACAGGTGGATTGCCGCTGCTGTCACTAGCCGTTTGTCTGCTCTCTGTTAGCCATCATGTCACCTTAGCTGATTCCAGCTGCTAAACTTGTCATCTCTGCCGTATTTGTACTTTTTTCGGGATTATTTCATACAATTTATTACACGCCGCCCTTATACCTTCATTGCTTTTTGGAGCTCAGATTTAAAAACGTCTAAGATATAACGTTAGAGGCCACACTCGTTCTGCGGTGCCGTTGATCTTTCGGAGCAGATAGACTATAATATGCTTATTTAACTTTTTAGTGTTCAATAAAAAGTACCGTCAGATTAAATCCTGCAGGTGTCAGTGCTTTGTCTTCGTCCCTTAAATGAGCGCGGATTTCTAGTGCATTACTTGAACTTCTTAGGTAATATCTATCAGAATTGAAATCGACTGAAAAAGCTCTCTACGAACTTGACGTGCAATGCCCCACTGACTGACATGTATGCGCATGCCATGAATCACTGTCACACTCACACATACGCTCAGAGCAAATATTGTAAGTTACTGAATGAGAATAATAATGCATCACAATACACATAGTCTCACGGTTAGTTATGTCTTTTAACTATTATAGTATTTCACGCAAACATGAACTTTAACTACTGGCTTTAGGTCTACTTCTTCAAGTCAGCTGTAATTTTAGCGCGAGGCCAGTAGCACATTAGCTCCTTAGCCTCAGCAAACTCGATCACGTCAAGCTAGGCGGGCGTAGTTTCAGCATCCAGGCACCTCAACTCCACACACGTCCCGCCTTTTTGCCCATTTTCGTTTACCTGGGACTGACGCACTGTGACGCGCTTCCAAGATGGGGACGGCCGACTCCGCCCACTTTAGACTTCAAAAACGCTCTTCAGAAACCTACGGGTGACGTAATCGACACTACGTCCATATTATTTTACAGTCTATGCTTTACACCTGCTCAGTTTATTAAAAAAACAAATATTCATTTATCTGTTTCATTGCTGCCCTGACAAATATTTGACATGGTATCCATAGTTTCAGAAAGGTACTAGTACATGGCAGTGCCATAGAGAGAAAGAGTTGCGACACTCCCATAGACCGCCATAGGAACTTTAGAATGCGGAAGTAACGCGTGTCGTGGAGCAGCCAATAGTTCCAAAACACTGATAGTTCCAGCATGGAACCCCATTCATTTTCAGTGTTTCCGAAGTACGCTCGCTGGTAAAGTAATGAAATTACTTTATTTTTTTACTTTTAAACACATTAGCCGACCTCTCGTGAATCTAGTCAGTAGTTATATTTTATGTAGCCAGTTTAAGTTAATGTTTATTAGAAGATAATAGGTTAATTGCAGCTATTTACGTGACACTAACGTTAGCTAACTTACGGTAACCTGATGTATATAATATATAATATTATTAATAATATATATATATATATATATATATATATATGTATATATAATATAATATATATAATATATATAAATAATATATAAATTTATATATATATATAAATATATATATATATATATATATATATATATATATATATATATATATATATTTATATATAATATATATAAATACACACACACACAAACACAATTCATTTATTTAAATGGGTTAGGGTTATGTGTGTATATATGCATATTTGTCAAAATGTGTGTTTGTGTAATACATATAGGCCTACATAAATACACATGCATTCATATATATATATATATATATATATATATATATATACAATTAATATATTATGTGTTTGGGTTAGGGTTAGTAATGTGTGATTGATATATATATATATGCATGTGTACCTTTACAAAGTACATCGTATACATGTATTTGTGTGTGTTTTCTGATGAATGGTTTAGTCTATGATTAGGGTAGGATGAAGGGGTACATTAGCCATACTGAAATGAATCCCGTTAACAGTTATTTAGCTACGTATTTAGGAACATAGTTAATTCACTCATTAACTATCTCTCCGGTTTCATTTTATGAAGTTAATATTTACCGAACATTGCTGCAAATATAGTCGTTGCTTTCTACGTTATGGGAGCAGTCCATTCCCTCCTAAATCATTAATTTGTACATGCACAGCGTAATTATTTATATTTTATGTTGGTTGGAATTCTGAAGGGACCGCCATTGCAGACCTCTTTGCGTGATCACGAATGTAGGCTAATGGCTGAATCGGAATTTATAAGCAATAGCCTAATACAGCCCAGTTGTGCTAAAATAAATATCATGAGACGTCCATCATCAGATGGGCCGCTAAAGCCAGTGCTACTACCCATGCGAACATGAACACTAAGCTTTTGCCTCCAAAAAAACCCTAAAACTTATCTAAGTAATATACAGTATTTCGTTGTCACCCTGCCTCTCCAAATGCAAAACTGACATTAACTAAATGCAATAATGCAGTAACAGCTGAAAAAGTACTTGGGTGTGTGTTTTATTTTTATATTTACCGTTCAATAATGTAATCGCTGCTGTCTGTCCCATAGAAGAACATGACAGCCAGCGTATGTTTTGGAACTATTGGGGCTTACATGAACCACGTGACAGCCATAGCGGCGACATCAAAGCGTGTCGCAACTCTTTCTCTCTATGGCACTGGTACATGGTTATTGCTAGTGTTATAAAACCAACCATATTGATCTAACAATGCCAGACACTGTAGCATACCTGTCAACCCTCCCGTTTTTTCCGGGTTTCTCACGTATTTTAGCTCTTTTCCCACTGTCTACCCTTTTTTGTATTTTCCCGTAAAATATCCCATATTTTTACGCTCTGATTGTGTTAAGAACACGTAACTATCTGTGTCTGTGAAGTGGCTTGCACTTGGGTTGCTAGACCTCCAGTAAAGCAGGTGGCAGTATACAGACAGACAGTAGCTTAGGCTACTATCAAAGAAGAAGACAGTTGCAGCGGTGGGCGGGAGGAAGAGGGAAAAAGTAGTGGGAAGTCTGAACTTCAAGGAGAGTAACATTAGAGTAGATGAGTGTGATGAGCGATGATGGATCAGGAGGATGCCGACAGCCAAAAACACAGCATTAACCACCAACCAAAACCGAGGACATTAAGTTGATATTTGATTAAATGGGAGACCAACTTCCACTACCTGACAAGCAGCCATGTAGGTCCAAATTATGCCTACTGCAAAATTTGTTGTTGTAATTTCAGTGAGAATCGTGTAAAAAAAAATCCCTTATATTGGGGATGGATTCCGGGAAATGTCCCATATTTTCAGTGTTCAATGTTGACAGCTATGCAACATGTGTATGGGGACATGTTACAGGGGTTCAAATGGTTCAAACAGAAGGGGAAAAAAAATTGTCCGGGAGAATGGGATTTCTTTTTTTAGATATTTTTCCATGTGCGCACAAAGGAATGAGGAGAGGAGGGCAGCAGAGTCCTCACCACTGGTCTCATTTGGAATAAAGTCGTCGTCACTGGATCCGTCCAGTGTTGGGACTTCATCGATGGTTTTAGCCAGCCTCGACTCTGCACACATCCGTAAGAAAGGACGGAGGAGGAGGAGGAGACCTGCGCCTGTCTATTCAGAGTCGGTTCATGTCATCGCTGCCCAGTCAGAGACTGTTCTCGTTCCGTCTGCCCAGTCAGAGACTGTTCACGTTCCGTCTGCCCAGTCAGAGACTGTTCACGTCACGTCTGCCCAGTCAGAGACTGTTCACGTCCCGTCTGCCCAGTCAGAGACTGTTCACGTCACGTCTGCCCAGTCAGAGACTGTTCACGTCCCGTCTGCCCAGTCAGAGACTGTTCACATCACGTCTGCCCAGTCAGAGACTGTTCACGTCACGTCTGCCCAGTCAGAGACTATTCACGTCACGTCTGCCCAGCCAGAGACTGTTCACGTCACGTCTGCCCAGTCAGAGACTGTTCACGTCACGTCTGCCCAGCCAGAGACTGTTCACGTCACGTCTGCCCAGCCAGAGACTGTTCACGTCACGTCTGCCCAGCCAGAGACTGTTCACGTCACGTCTGCCCAGCCAGAGACTGTTCACGTCCCATCTGCCGAGTCTGTGACAGATCTAGAGATGCCCATTTGTGGGGCCGGCCAAGGCAATGATGGACTATTTGGAGCGTCTGGCTCTGATCCTGGACATGCCTGTGTCTGCTGTTCCTGAGCCGGAGCCAGTGTCTGCTGTTCAGTGTCTGTTCCTGAGCCGGAGCCAGTGTCTGTCCCTGAGCCGGAGCCAGTGTCTGTCCCTGAGCCGGAGCCAGTGTCTGTTCCTTAGCCTGTTCCAGTGTCCCCAGACAGGATGGCCGCCGCCGGGTCGGTGTCTGTTGCTGTTCCTGAGCCGGTGTCTGTTGCTGTCCCTGAGCCGGTGTCTGTTGCTGTTCCTGAGCCGGTGTCTGTTGCTGTTCCTGAGCCGTTGTCGCCCTGGCCGCCCGAGGGGCCTTCACCGCCCTGGCCGCCCGAGGGGTCTTCAGCTTCGCCCTGGCCGCCCGATGGACTGTGTGCTTCGCCCTGGGTGCCCGATGAACTGTCTGCTTCTCCCTGGCCACCTGATGGACTGTATGTTTTACCCTGGCCTCCCAAGAATAAGCGGTCTGTCCCGCCCTGCTCTGTCCCTCCCGTCCCGCCCTGGTCTGTCCCTCCCGTCCCGCCCTGGTGTTTCCTTCCTGTCCCGCCCTGGTCTTTTGGAGCGTCTGGTAGCCGCTCCGTAGGGAGGGGGTAATGTCACATGTCAGTCCTGTCTTGTGATCCACATGGGTGTTTTGTTATTTTGGACCTTGTGCTCTTGTCATTGTCTGGTCCCTCCCCCTTGTTATCTGATTATTGGTTTATTTGTCTCACCTGTCCTCCTCGTTACCCTCCTTGTTTGCCTCCCTATTTAGTCTACCTGTGTTTGCTGTCCTGTGCTTGTTCGTTGTTATTGTTACGTGTGTTAGTCGCGTGGAGTTCTGTGCCTGTCCTGTTCGTCCATGTCTGTGTTGGATTAAGTTCTGAGACCTTGGATTTATTTACTTGGTTTGTTTATTTTATGTTTTATCTTTATTAAAGCTGTTCATTTCACTCCGCACTTGAGTCCTCTTTTCCATTCTCCACTACCCACCGTGACAGTCCCATCTTACTGTGCGCACACACCCGACCCCACTCTGTTTCATGTCTGAATGGACAAATACACACAACATTATGTTTAAATATCAAATTTTGGAGAGTATTCACGTTAAATATCTCGGTTATGTCTTAAAGGGGTGGTAAAACACACTTTTTTTGAAGGCTTGATTGTGTTTGTGGGGTGCACTGTAACGTGTTCATGCTTCGTTTTTAAGAAATTGCATTATTTTTCATATATTTTACCTTTATTCTACACTGCTCTGTCCCTCCTTGTAAAAACGGTCTGATGGTTTCCAGGTTCTACGAAGCCAGTCCCTCAAAAATACACAATGGGCTCAGATTGGTGATTCGCTAAGCGCCTAGTGCACGTTTTTCGGAAACGTCACGCCCTTACCTTTACCGGTAGTTTGTACTTTGGTGTATTATAAACAATGGCGTCAATAAAACCAATCGGACACAGAGAATGTTAGTGAAGATGATTGAGCAGAACCTGTTCAAGAACGGCTGTTAAACAACGTTTCAGAAAGGTTTGTTTTTTGTTGTTGTCTCATTACTTTTTAGATACGCTGTTATTTAATTGTACTAATTATTATAGTATTACAAAAAATAAGCTTATAATTTCATATCGTTCTAACAAATTATAACACAGTCCTGAAAGGGATTTTGAGTAAAGACTGCGGATCTATAGTGATCGTTACTGTATGGCACCGTTACTTTTGTATTTTTAGAACAATTGTAGCCAAATATCTGTCGCCAGAACTATTAACCCAAAACGAACCCTAAACATTGGCTTTATACAGTAGCCAAATCAAACACAGAACCATGTTTAGCATGCCTGTAGATAAACAATACATAAAAGATCTAATCAAAGAATAATTTACACTAATTCCAAGTTCGCTGATGAGATTAAAAAAAAGTTTGTAACGTTAGGTGTTTGTCGGATAACGTTAAGTATGAATGAGCCTTTAACAAACTGGTTTGCATAGCCAAACAGCGTTGTCATTTGTTTACTTCCTTGCTACAATTGAAAAATTAACAATACAAACTATTACAGGAAAACACATTGACGAAAAATAAATCATACTTACAGGTTGTGGCCCGTAAACAACACCTTCTGTTCTTAAAGTTGGAACTGCTCCATTATTTTTTAGGACAAGCTGTTGTGCGAATCCTGCATTGAACTCGCAAAGATTGTGGAAGCTTTCCTCCGTAAAATGTGCAGCACAGATAGCGAGATTTGGGTAATAATTATGAGGGACCGAGTTAATAAATTTTAACCATTGATCCCTAACTCCCTCGACCCTAGGAAGGCTGAACAAAGTGGACCTGCAATCCAGATGAAAATAACATTGCCGCATTGCGGCAACAACACTCCAGCCTACTATACCACAACAACTCTTCTCCAAAGCAATATAAAATGGCCTCGCCCCCCTCATTTAGTATTCTCGTCGGAGGGGTTTATGTAAATATTGGGGTTAGTGATGTCAGCAACCCTGGAGGAATGTTGTGTAGTCCCTACCGGCCGTTGCTGTAGTCCTTAGAAATGAATTTCTTTAAAAGCAAATATCTCCCTTTGCTTTGAACTTTGAGCATTGTAACTTTGCAGATGTGGTTTATGCTCAAACAGCAACATTACACTCTAGCTAAAGTTAGAAAAGTGAAATCGTGTTTTACCACCCCTTTAAACAGAGTTGTCATCCAGTCTCTTTGGTAGAGAGAGAGAGAGACGAGGAAAACAAACGAGCATGCAAATGGAAATTATCGCGGCCGGAAAAATTATCGAGCTCATTTTTTTATCGTGCTATTAATTGATTTATTGACTATCGCGACAGGCCTAATCCAGACTAATGACAGCTAGCCGTGAGGCATGAGCCGTGGCTAACAGCTGGCAAGCTACCTAGTCAGAACAAACTACCACCAAAATCATACATTTAAATTTTTTTTTATAATACCTACATTTCCCATGATTAAATATAAATCCTTGGTGGCCAGGTGCCGCACTTTTACGTCTTTTATCCATCCAGCCACAGCATATATGCATCGGTACTCTTGAAAGCCTTCAAGCGATCCCATCTGTAACTTATGGGGAGGGGTTATGCACATGATTTCCATTACACGAGGGTAGATGTTAAAACTTCATGCTGATTTGTACTCGGCTTTCGCCAAGATAAGCATCAACTAAGACGTAGCTTTACAGTAACCTATGCTTCTCCATCCATTTCCGCTTCTTTCCAAATGGTGATGTGAATCTCCTTCTGTCTGGTGTTAATAGCTGCAGTGTATTTGCACACACAATGGCTGCAACCACAGTGCGGTCCCCTCATGACAACCGTCTGGATTGAGCAGAGTAGGCGACATCTCTAGGGTCTTCAAGTGGGCAACCAACAGCCTCATCAGATTTTCAAGAATTTTTGGAAACCGTAGCATGGCGCACTGTACACAGCCAGCCAGATTCCTTCCGTCTCAACCACAGCCAGTTGCTGCTCCTCTCTGCTGCTTCAGATAAGTTCTTTACTGTGCGACACAACTCTTGGCCACTGAATCAGACGTCTCTGAGGAACCGGGTTGTGGAGTGTGCCACAAATCCTCGACAACCCACTTCCACTGGATAAACCCGGACTCCCCATCCTCGCTGTTCTGCTTCAGTGGCCAGCTGAGCATACCGCAGTTTCTTCCTCTCATATGCCTCATCTACAGCATCCTCCCATGGCACTGTTAACTCTATCAGTTGAACAATGCGTGCTGATCCAGACCACAAAACAATATCTGGTCGGCGGTTAGTGGTGGCAATCTCAGGTGGAAAAATAAGCCGTTGATCAAGATCAGCCAGCATTTTCCAGTCCCTAGCAGCTTCCAGTTGTCCTGAGCGAGAATTGGTTTTAACACCTTTTCTTGGTGGTTGCTCGCCTGGGCGGAGGAATATTGTCTTCTGTGGGTAATGTTTTGCTAGAACAGGTGGCAACTTATTGGTCATGTTACGCTTGTCTTCCAATGCTAAAGCCAAACATCGGAGTACTTGGTCATGGCGCCAAGTAAACCGACCTTGGCTAAGAGCCACCTTACATCCTGTCAAAATGTGCCTTAATGTGGCAGGTGATGAACACAAAGGACAAGAGGGATCCTCTCCTACCCAGAGGTTTAGGTTCTGTGGTGATGGGAGAACATCATATGTTGACCTTATAAGGAAACTGATCCTACTCTCTTCCATTGACTAAAGGTCTTGCCAGCCCATCTTGCGTTGTTCCACACTCTCCCATCTCATTCACTCTCGCTGCTTGGCCTGGGAAATGGCCTTTATACACCTCATCCTCTCCTCCTGCTTTCGCACCTTGTTGACTACGGGCTTCCTCCTTTGAGCTGGGACTGCCTTGTGCCATTTAGGAGGAGCTAAACTGAGCCCAAAACCCCCTCTTCCATGCTTTACCTGCCCCACGATATCACCAATTTGAAGGGCAGTCTTTGCCTCTTCCACGGATTTCTTTGCTGACCACTTTCTACCAGTTTTTAACACAGGTGCTGCCTCCCTTACACATTTGTTGCGTGACTCTACTAAGGTAATTTCCAGTCTGACCTTGGCGCACTTAACCCCTCGGTTAAAGCAGAGACTGGCAGCTGCAATATTCCTTTACTATAAAGTACCACTCTGCTGAGGCAGCGTGGAAGTCCCAACCATTTCCTGATATATGAACTTATTAACGCTTCCAGCTAATCCACTGTTGTCAAAGAAACCTCGTACACAGTCAGTGGCCACAGCAACCTCGGCAGTAGACCAAACTGAAAGCACCAGAGTTTTAGTTTCCCTGGTAGAGCGCAGCTGTTTATGCTCTTCAACCCTTCCACTGCTTGTCGTCTAACTTCTCCCACTCGAACTGTGTCCTTTAGATCCCCATCGTACCATCTCCCAAGACTCTTCACTGGCTTCTCAGAAATCTGTTGGTATTGCCTCACCATTAATGAATGTTTTATCTACCACCTTGCCTTTAATTATCAAGATGCTCCTTGATTTAGAGGGCTTAAATTAAATTTTGTGCCCATTCAATGTTATCGGTTAACTTACCCAATAACCGATTAGTGCAGGCTACCGTTGTAGTCATTGTTGTCATGTCATCCATGTATGCTCTGATTGGTGGTAGTGGCATCCCAGAAGCCAAGCGCTCTACTCCTACTACCCATTTTGATGCCCTAATGATTACTTGCATTGCCATGGTAAAAGCCAGTGGAGAAATGGTGCATCCTGCCATTATTCCAAACTCTAAGCATTGCCATGTAGTGCTGAATTCTGGAGTTGAGAAACTAAATTGCAAATCTCCAAAATAGGCTTTCACTAAATTTGTTATCGACATCGGTACCCTGAAAAAATCAAATGCTGCCCAAAGAAGCTCATGTGGCACTGAACCATATGCATTAGCCAAATCCAGGAATGTCACATGGAGCTCCTTCCTCTCCTTTTTAGCTGATTGAATTCGTTGCCAGATAACATTGATGTATTCTAAGCATCATGAGAACCCTGGAATGCCTGCTTTTTGAACTGAAGTGTCAATGAAGCCATTCTTTAATAGGTAGGTTGACAATCTCTGAGCAATAATGCTGAAGAAAATCTTACCTTCGACGTTTAATAGTGAAATAGGACGAAACATGAAAATGAATGAATAATCCAAGAAAAGAAAATTCTGATGTCATGAGCAATATACCTGCCAACAACTGCTGCTGTGTCTGCCAGCGTTTAAGTCATGCGCATAATCTAGACACCTCGCGAGTGCATAGACAATTCGTGCGCAACTGCGCATAGTCACGGTATCGGTTTAAGTTGGAGAAAATAGCCGCAGGGGAACTTACGTTTGAATAAATAATAAACATAGCAGTTTGAACTCTTCTCCACTTTATTATACCACACATCAGATCACTAACCCCTAAAATCCACTGGATCCGTCTACGGCGCGGAACGTCAGCGCCACGTTTTTGATGCGTCCCTAGCTCGGCGTCAAAGTCCACTGGAAGCGTCTCAGAGGCGTTTCGGCAGCGGAGCGTTGGTCTCCACAGGGTGTTTTATTTTGAAAATCGACCGGATCCTCTATGCCGTTCTGTGTCTGACTTCCTGCCCGGTTCGATGTACTCTGTGCAGCTTGACGCGGCAAGCGGCGAAAATAGACCTGCTACCTATTCTCTGCGGAGCGGAGCGGAGAGACGCTTCTGGGACACGCTGCGTCCGCAGCTGGTGAACTTAAGAGCATTGACTATAATGGCCGCGATTAGCTCCAGCATCCGCGACGCTGACGTTCCGCGCCGTAGACGGATCCAGTGGATTTTAGGGGTCACTCCAAAAACCCGCGACACTCCAGTGCACACAACCCATTCCTATCTACGGCAAGCCCAGAGGGGAAAAATAGATTGCATACAAACATACGATTTCCATTACACGAGAGTAGATGTTAAATCTTCATGCTGATTTGTACTCGGCTTTCGCCAAGATAAGCACCAACTAAGACGTAGCTTTACAGTAACCTATGCTTCTCCATCCATTTACGCTTCTTTCCATCTGGTGACGTGAATCTCCTTCTGTCTGGTGTTAATAGTGTATTTGCGCGTCAGCACACACAACGGCTGCAACCACAGTGCGGTCCCCCCATAACAGCCCTCTGGATTGAGCGGAGTAGGGAACATCTCTAGGGTCTTCAAGTGGGCACCTTCCGTCCTCAGTGTTTCATCGACTAGCCCACGACACCTCAAGAGGGCTCGACAGTGACTCTGGCGTCCCAGAGTCACCCCCCTCCGTCCCCCACTCAACTCAGCCCAGCTTACTGACCTCTACTTCCCTCTTGCTGCTGAGACCTAACCACAATCTCACAATCTCTCCGCAACCCAACCATACGCGCCAACCCGTTTGACTAAGGCTGTCGAGCCCCACTGGTGCGTTAATATGCAGTTTCAGTGGCAACGGTTCCGTATGGCATACCACCTACCGCAAAACACAATATCTGCCCAACCACCCGTCATTCACGCAATATACACAGGAACGTAATGACTGTAAATACTATACAACCTCTACAAATAAACCAACAGTGCTGCTGAGACCTAACCACAATCTCACAATCTCTCCGCAACCCAACCATACGCACCAACCCGTTTGACTTGTAGGATTACAAATTTATTTAAATGTTTAATTTAGATTTCCAATACAATAGTATTTTATATTGAGAAAGTTTAGAAATGATGAGACCAGGAAATCTCTGCAAACGGTAGTGGTTCCCAGCGGGATATTCCTGACTGTCCCATCTCAGTACGAGAAGGCTAGGGTTTTCCTGTTCTCGTTGTTTACCGGGTGAAGAGTCATGCTGAGCAAGTTTGAACACCTGTTATTTTATTACTGAGACCATTTGTCTCATCTCAGTACGAGAAGTCTGTCTTTCCTGTTCTCGTGTCTCATGCTGAGCAGGTTCCACAATCTGTATACCTTATTTACATTTGCTTTGTTTTCAGAGAAGTCTCCACCTATATGCAATCCCTCCCCCTTGAAATGTATATAAACTACAATGTAAAGTTCCCTTAGTTAGACTTGATTGAGATGACTACAGCGACGAAATAAAGAACTTATACCTCAACAATCTCCTGGTCTGCAACTCTATCTTTTCTACACTTGAGAAGAAGAAGTTCACAACAGATGGTGCCGTGAGCCGGATGGAGCTGAAACACCTGAATCCAGAACTGAATCTCAACAAAAGATTTCAACAAAGACTGAATTCCAGACTGAATCTTGAAACTTCAAGCTAAAAAAAAAGAATCTCAACAAAGAATGAACTTCTGACTGAATTCCAGACTGAATTTTGAAACTTCAAGCTCAACAAAGATTTCAACAAAGAATTATCTTTCTGACTGAGTTCCAGACGGAATCTTTCCGTACAACTAAAGATTTGGTGAGTTTCACTCTATTCAAAGAACAACTGCAGACCAGTACGAATTTTGTGCCTCTGCGCCGTCAGAGAAAGAGTTATCAGACAGCTGTAGTGTTTGATTACCTAAAGTTATCCTTTAAAAGTTGTCTTTTAAAGATGAAAATATATCCTCTGTTCAGGCAGGGACGTTTTTAACATCACATGTTAAAAAGATATCCTCTGTGTCAGGCAGGGAAGATTAGTATTATTTTGCTAATTATTTGTTTTGTTGTTTGTTACCTTGTGGTGTTACCCTCTAAAAAATTTCTTTTAGAGAAGAGAGTTTGATCCTCTGAATAGTCAGGGAAGTTGTTGGTATCCTCTGTGCAGACAGGGAAGATTTTAGCATTCAAGTTAAAATATTGTTAGCCTCTGTGCAAGCAGAGAAGAGGTAGTCTTACAGGCTATTTATTTTGGTTACCCTTTTAAAAGTTTTTCTTTTAGAGAGGAAAGTTTGATCCTCTGTTTCAGGCAGGGAAGAGTTAGCTATACATGCTAGTAATTTTGTTTTATCCTCTAAAAAGTTAGGAAGGTGAAAGATCCTTTCCGTTTCTTTCAGGGAAGATTAGCGTAACGTGCTAATATTTTGTGTTTCATCCTCTGTTTCTGGCAGGGAAGTTAAATGTGATGTGTTGGTAACAATGAAGGTTTATCAACAGTTTGATCTGTGACATAAGTGTAGACTCTTTTGATCAGAGAAGTTTTAGTGTCTTTGTTTGTGTGGTAACAAAGAAATCCACAAAATGATTAAGAAAAGTGCTAGACTAATCTCCACAACTAAAAAAGGTGGTCTTGCTAATCCTTTGTGGTCAGATACCGAATTTAAAACACTGTTAGGAGAACAGATGGATCTAATAGTCACTGAAAAAGTTAGACAAGAACTAACACAGAAATATGAGATTCATCCAGATAAGATTTGGTCTATTGAAGAATGCAAGAAGGTGTTAGGTGCATGTATCAGAAAGAAAAACATGAAAGGCATAATCTGTTGCCATAGGGAATTTAGCTTATCCATTGCACAAGAACAATCTAGGTGTATAGCTAAATTAAAAGAACAGAACAAACAAATGCACACTAAGGTGGGCCATAACAAGGCCTCAACCAAATGTGACTCAGAAGACCAACAGTCAGATGAAACTTATCCTGACTTAAAAGCATTCTTTGAAACAGATGTCCCATCAGTAACTGATAAGCCTGTAGATTCAGTAAAGGTTTGTGTTGCAAGAAGATCTCAGGGAATTGAGGGAACTGAAAGTGTTCCCACCAACTCTTCTGTTGTCCAAAACCAAACTGTTGCCAAAGCACTCGGACCTAGAGATATAGAAAGACTATCCCAAAGCTTACCTTCAGTACGCACAGATTTTTCTGAATTTAGAAGTGCATTGATCAGTAAAATGCGTCTTTACGACATGTCGTTGGCAGAAGTCACACAGCTGATGTCACAAATTCTAACTGAATCTGAATACAACAGTTTTGAGTCTGCTGTTACTTCTGAACTACAACATGCCAGAAAAGATGAATTGAGAGAGGGAGTTCTGAAAGCGTTGAAGAACATTGTTGGACCTAAAATTGACTGGTCGAAGATCACTAGTTCTTTACAGAAGAAGGGTGAAACTGTTAGTGAATACACTCAAAGATTTTGCCAGTCAGCAGCAGCATACAGTGGTATAGCTGGCACTTCAGAGAAGGTGCTAGAAGATAATGGTCCCCTAGTTCGCACATGGTTTGATGGTCTGTTGTCAGAACATAGAAAAGCATTGCCTTTCTTAGACTTAACATGGTCCACTAGAACCATACAAAACAACTTAAACAGTTTGGCTGCATGGGAAAGAGACTCTGATGTCAAGGAAAGAGTAAAAATTGCAACAGCATCCTTTAAGGTCAACACAGAGAATCAACAGAAACGCAAATGTCCTAAGAGAGAGGGCAGTAGTTGTTATTATTGTGGTAAACATGGACATTGGGGAAAAGAGTGTAGGAAAAACAAAAAGAACTTTAAACAAGTTAACAATGTTACTCAGCTCCTACTCAGTCTGCTTGCTACTATGAAGCAGCCCCTCCCCTCATCATTAAACTGGGGCAGCTGGTTGACGTGTTAACCATTTGGGCTGTGAGTGCTTTATTTCCCCACTAACTTGCAACAGAGATAAAAGACTTCTGTTTTTGTTTAATAGAACAAAAGGAAAGTGACTATCTCAGTTTTTCCTTTGGGGGACTCTGGTTAAAGTAGACTCACAGCCTTAAATGTTATTTTACTGCACAGGCCTTTCATCATTAATAGTGTTAGGTCAGACTGTAAACGTAAAAAAGCCCTCATGCAGTGTCCACAATCATGCCAAATATTGTCTTACAGCGTGCACCTGTCACAAATCCGTCCTCATGTATGATGTCTGCTATGACTGAAGTTTTGTTAGAGGATGAAGGAGAAATTACTCACGATTGTGTTACGCTTACATATACACCTATGAGTGAAGTAAAAGAAAAAGGTAACAGACGAGCAGGTTATGCAGTAACGTCCACCACGGAAGTGTTAGCTTCAGGACGTCTTCCAGATCATTTTTCAGCTCAAGCTGCAGAACTAGTAGCCCTAACAAGAGCATGCACGCTAGCTTCAGGATCAGTTGCTAATATCTACACAGATTCCAGATATGCTTTTGGGGTAATTCATGATTTTGGTGTCATTTGGCAAACCAGACAGTTTCTAACTTCTGCTGGATCCCCCATTAAGCATGCTGAATTAGTGAAAGATCTAATGTGTTCCTTGAAACTTCCAAAGAAATTAGCAGTGATCAAAGTGAAAGCACATCTCACAACTAATACTACAGAAGCTAAAGGTAATGCTCTTGCTGATATGGCAGCTAAACAGTCTTGTTTCTATGCAACTGTACAAGTGTGTTCAGGTAGTGCAGCACAGAAGAAAATGATGCCTCCTGAATCAATAATTGATCTGTACAAAGACGTTTCCTCCATTAGAACCAAAGTGACATGGGCCACATCAAGTGATGTTGATTACAGCAGCTGCAGTATTGTGTCAGGGAAGGAAAACCTAGACTCATGTGTCACACTGTAAGGTTGTTCCTGCACCAACAGGGATAGGTTAGGACACAGAACCAGTGAGGAGCCCCGGGAAGAACCGAATGCAATAGGCTTCGGGGATTAACCCTGGGGTGAAGACATCCCTCATAGGCCCTATCCTAGTCCATCCTTACCTCACTGTTCTTTAGGTGTCAAAGGAATTAAGAAATAGGGAGAGATGGAACGACAATAGCAGACCCAGAAAAAGTTTACAACCCTAGTGTTTGAACAAATACTGCTCTACTGCTTAGCAGACTCGGAAAAGTTTACAACCCTAGTGTTTGAACAAATACTGCTCTCCTGTCTTTTGTTTTCTTTCTTACTCTGTGCAGATACCACTGATGACTTCCCGAGACCCATACGCACTGACCTCGTCATCTGCGTATGAAGCCACAAGAAAACCTCAAGAAACAACTTGAGCCACTTCTGAGCCAACTATCACAAAAGGATAAAGAAAAGAAAAAGAAAAAAATACACAACGCAGAGACTCACATATGAAACGTTCAGTCATCCATCAACATGATCAAGATTATCGTACCAGTAACATCACAGACACTCTCGCTTCGCACAAGATAATGATCTTACAGAACAGAGTGGCCTTAGATTACATTCTAGCAACGCAAGGAGGAGCCTGCACCATCATCAGACCTGAGTGCTGCACCGGGTTAATGGATCCAACAGAGAACTTGAACAAAATCCAACAAGACATTCTTGATCTTTCAGCAAAATTACACCAGATGACTGAAGTTAATTTTTCATGGTTCGGAAACTTGATTGGGAAACCTTGGCTGTGAATAAAGGAAATAGCAATTCTGCTGTTATTTCTTCTAATAGCGTACTATCTATGCGTCCACAGTATCAAGTGTTTCATTCAACAAATGACTCACGCCCCTCACAAAGAAATGACAGTTCCAAACAGAAAAGACTATTACCCTTAAGAACTTCACGGACCCTAAATTTGCATGTTTGTTTCTGTGTCAGCATGCAATTGCAGAAACAGCAACACAGAAGCATGAGCCTGTAATGATCTCAAGTTACAAGAATTTAACTTTTAAGTGTCTAAATTTGTATTTTGTGAGAGTTATTTAGAACTCTCAAAGGGGGAAATGTAGGATTACAAATTTATTTAAATGTTTAATTTAGATTTCCAATACAATAGTATTTTAAATTGAGAAAGTTTAGAAATGATGAGACCAGGAAATCTCTGCAAACGGTAGTGGTTCCCAGCGGGATATTCCTGACTGTCCCATCTCAGTACGAGAAGGCTAGGGTTTTCCTGTTCTCGTTGTTTACCGGTTGAAGAGTCATGCTGAGCAAGTTTGAACACCTGTTATTTTATTACTGAGACCATTTGTCTCATCTCAGTACGAGAAGTCTGTCTTTCCTGTTCTCGTGTCTCATGCTGAGCAGGTTCAACAATCTGTATACCTTATTTACATTTGCTTTGTTTTCAGAGAAGTCTCCACCTATATGCAATCCCTCCCCCTTGAAATGTATATATGAACTCAATGTATACTGCCTTAGTTAGACTAGACTAGACTTCACTTGACTTGGGTACTAAGCAGACTACAGCAAATAAAGAATCCTGCTTAAATAAGTCTCCTGGTTTTCGCTTCTGAGTTTTTCTACACTGAAGAAGGAAGAAGTTTACAACAGACTAAGGCTGTCGAGCCCCACTGGTGCGTTAATATGCAGTTTCAGTGGCAACGGTTCCGTATGGCATACCACCTACCGCAAAACACAATATCTGCCCAACATCCCGTCATTCACGCAATATACACAGGAACGCAATGACTGTAAATACTATACAACCTATACAAATAAACCAACACCCTTCAAGTTTTCAAGAATTCTACGAAACCGTAGCATGGCGGCCTGTACTCAGCCAGCTAGAATCTTTCCGTCTCAACCACAGCCAGTTGCTGCTCCTTTCTGCTGCTTCAGATAAGTTCTTTACTGTGCGACGCAACTCTTGACCGCTGAATCCGACGTCTCTGAGGAACCGGGTTGTAGAGTGTGCCACAAAACCTCGACAACCCACTTCCACTGGATAAACCTGGACTCTCCATCCTCGCTGTTCTGCTTCAGTGGCCAGATGAGCATACCGCAATTTCTTCCTCTCATATGCCTCATCTACCGCATCCTCCCATGGCACTGTTAACTCTATCAGTTGAACAATGATTGCTGATCCAGACCACAAAACAATATCTGGTCGTAGGTTAGTGGTGGCAATCTCAGGTGGAAAAATAAGCCGTTGATCAAGATCAGCCAGCATCTTCCAGTCCCTAGCAGCTTCCAGTTATCCTGGGCGAGAATTGGTGTTAGCACCTTTTCTTGGTGGTTGCTCGCCTGGGCGGAGGAATATTGTCTTCTGCGTGTAATGTTTTGCTAGAACAGGCGGCAACTTATTGGTCATACTACGCTTGCCTTCCAATGCTAAAGCCAAACATCGCAATACTTGGTCATGGCGCCAAGTAAACCGACCTTGGCTAAGAGCCACCTTACATCCTGTCAAAATGTGCCTTAATGTGGCATACAACGAGCGCCAGTACATCATTACCGATAGTAACAGACTTTGTTGGATTCTGTCATGTACAATCCAACAAAGTCTGTTACAATAATAATAATAAAAAAGATTTTGAGGACAGTTACACTGTATTGAAACAGTTGAGAAATAATAATATTTTTACAGTTTTCAACAATAATTGTCATTGTTGAACCCTTGCTCTTATTATTTACATTTACATTTACATTTAGTCATTTAGCAGACGCTTTTATCCAAAGCGACTTACATTTGAGGATTAAACCAAGCGAGTCATCGTGGAGAGGCAAAAACAACGCAAGAAGTGCTCAGAATACAAAGTTCAAACATTGCTCGGAGTAGCATAAACCAGACAAGCGAAGATTTCAAGAGAAAGGGTTTTTTTTTTTTTTTTTTTTTTTTTTTTTTTTTATGTTAAGTGCTCACGGAAGAGATGAGTTTTCAGTTGTCTTTTGAATGCTTTCAGGGATTCTGCATTACGGACGAGGGTGGGTAGGTCATTCCACCAGCATGGAACCGTGAATGAGAATGTTCTGGACAGTGATTTTGTGCCTCGCTGTGAAGGCACCACGAGCCGTCGCTCCTTGGCCGATCGTAGGCTTCTGGTAGGGATGTAGACCCGTAGGAGCGAGTGAAAGTAGGAGGGAGCTGAGCCGGTGGACAATCTGTAAGCAAGTGTCAGCGCCTTGAACTTGATTCGAGCAGCGAGTGGTAGCCAATGCAGGGAGATGAACAGCGGAGTGACGTGGGCCCTTTTGGGCTCGTTGAATACAAGACGAGCAGCAGCATTCTGGATCAATTGTAAGGGTTTAGTTGCACATGATGGAAGACCAGCTAGAAGAGCATTGCAGTAATCAAGCCTAGAAATAACCAGGGCCTGTACAAGAAGCTGTGTTGCATGCTCAGTTAGGAAAGGCCTGATCTTCCTGATGTTGTGCATTGCAAACCTGCATGATCGAGCTGTCTTTGAAATGTGGTCTGTGAAGGTTAGCTGGTCATCAAAGATTACTCCAAGATTTCTGACTGACCTTGATGGGGTGATTGAGGATGAGTCTAACTGGATAGTGAAGTCGTGCTGTAGAGACGGATTGGCAGGGAGAACAAGAAGCTCAGTCTTTGCCAGATTGAGCTGCAGGTGATGTTCCTTCATCCATGCCGAGATGTCCGCCAGACAGCTAGAGATACGTGCAGCTACTGTGGGATCGTCTGGTTGAAATGAGAGGTAGAGCTGGGTGTCATCAGCATAGCAATGGTAAGAGAAACCATGTGCCTGTATGATGGGTCCCAGTGATGTGGTGTAAATGGAGAAGAGGAGGGGTCCAAGGACTGACCCCTGGGGAACCCCTGTGGTCAGTCGATGTACTTTGGATACCTCGCCTCTCCATGCGACCCTGAATGACCTACCTGTGAGATAGGACTCAAACCAGTGGAGGGAAGATCCTATTATGTTTCTGATTTCTCAGTTTTGTCATTATTTCAGCAAATCATTTATATGTTTTGAGAAAGTTTGTTTTAAGAAGTTTCAAAGAGTTAGTAAAAGAGTAAAGTAAAAGTTAAAACTTTTTTATTTAAGTAGGCATCTATTTTTTATTAAGTATTTATTTTGTATTAATACATAACCTCACTGTATTCATTTATAATGTATCATTATTGCGTGACATTTGTGTCAATAATCGTCAAGCACAGGTGACTTCTCGTAGTGGGAGGGGGCCCCCAAATCAAATTCTGCTTAGGGCCCTCAAAAGGCACGGACCGGCTCTGATTATCACAAATAAACAAAATATTTTGATGCACGTCATTCATATTAAATCGTATATTCCACCCCATACCCGCTACAATTGAGAATCATTTTACACATTCCACTTAATAAACAATAAAACAATATACAATAAAATTCATAAACAACTTATCTCATGGTGTTCTTCTAAAATGAGGGTGAGCCACATATCCGTGAGTACAGTTTACAAACCGGTGGGAACAGATTGCGAAAGCGTGGGCACGGTTTATGAATTCGTGGGTACAGATTGCAAAAACTACAAAGGCACGGTTTACAAATCTGAGAGCACGGATTAGAAACTCGTGGGTATGGTTTATTAATCCGTGGGCAAGATTTGTTAAACCGAGGGAACAGTTTGAGAATTCGTGAGTACAGTTTATAAACTGAGTGTACGGATTGCAAAACCGTCGGCGCGGATTGTTTTTTTTTCCTCCCACAGGTGACTTCCCGGGCTCCGTATTACATTCATAATTTGCAGCTAAAAAGTCCATAACTAGGCAATTTTAATTTTTTTATTATATGCCATTCTGACTTCTAAACTTTTCTTTTGCATTACCTGTTGTGTTTAAACTAATGTTCAATGTTTTTAGAAGTGAAACTACAACCACACTTTTTAACAAATAGCCTATATCATTAGCTCAAAATGGTACATTTGTATTCAACGCGTCAGATCATAAATAGTCATCCTGCTCCACATTTTGATTGTGTACTACATTTACTTTTTTTGATCTTATCTTTACAAAAATGTTTTTCTGAAATCCAATCTCTTCTGAATTTTAATCTCCTCTCAATATTTTCACTGAAACACTACTCAAATTAATAAAATAATTGAATCAAAGCATGTGCATTGTGGACCATCAAATAAATCTATATTGCATAGCAATATCATCCAGGGCTCTTTTTGGTTTCGGTCTTATAAAATATGTATCATGGTTTTGGAATACACCATGATCTTTACATGGTAAGTCCAAAACCCAATGGTAAACCCATGTTACTCTCTGGTATTTGTTGAATGTCATATGTATAATGTAAAAGTAGGCCTATGTGAGACTATTTTTGGAAAGAAAATGTTGGTTGCGATCTAGGGCGCCTCCTACTTCCAAGTTCATGAGGTCCCCTGGGGTCCCCATTGCAAAACGCCCCAGTTCTAAACTATAATGTCGGTCGCCTTAAAACCAAACCAGGCAAAATGTGACCAGCGCATATGAAGAAACTGCATCTACACAAGCCCATTCGGGGTGCTGTGCTGTACTGCGTGGCCTCAGCAGGCCCCAGGGCCCAAGGCCTTGACCAAACCAGCCATGTGCTCATTCAGGAGAGAGAGGACTCTCAACCACAACAGAATCAAGGACAACCTCAGGAGTTTGGCACAATGTCTTCATTCAACGCAGAAGAAGTCCCTCGAAACTCCCATCATTTGCTTTGCGTGTCCTCTCAGGCCCAGGGCCGGCAGACCACAATCTGCACTCCAGCCATGAGAACAGAGTCGAACTAACCACGCAAGTTCATCATATCTTCTTCATCCAATGGAGAAGAAAACGATTGCAACTTCAACATTTAACACTCACGGAACCATCACTTCAATTTTCAACAACTTCAAGAATTGTGTCCACTGCAAAGGCCATGCAAGTATACTTTTGATAAGATGCTTTGGAAATGAAATGCTGATGGTTCTTATTCCATAGTTAAATGGATCTTTTCCATAGTTCCACTTCCTGCCTCCGGTTTCATTCACTTCCCCGGAAATTAATATTTCTTAGAATTAATAAACAATTAATAATAAACAGATCTACCTTATTGGACTTAATTTTAACTAATGCTCCCCACAGATATTCAGCATCTGGAGTCTTTTGCAATGACATTAGTGATCACTGTGCAGTTGTCTGTGTGAGAAAGCAAAATTCCTAGAACTCCACCACGTTATATTTTTAAAAGATTTTTTAAGCATTTTAATGAACAAGCTTTTCTACGCGATCTCTATCATAGTGATCTGGGTGCAGTTTCCAGTATGCCTGATGTTACATTGGCTTGGGATTATTTTAAATTGATATTTTCATCAATTTGTGATAAACATTCTCCAGTCAAAAGATTTAGGATAAGTGGAAAAAATAACCCTTGGTTTAAAGACACCGTTTCCACCTCCATAAAACAGAGCAATGCTGCTTGGGTTAAGGCCAAGAAATCTAACAATCCCCTAGACTGGATCACCTACAGAGCTTTACGAAATAAATGCACAAAATTAATCAAAAGTGCAAAACGTGATTATTATTTGTCTACCATAAATGAAAATATAAATAATCCCACAAAGTTCTGGAAATTAATTAAGTCAACTTCAGTACCAAATCAACTATTTAAATTTCCAGAGCATTTAAATGTTAATCATACTGTAGTCAAGGGCAGAGAAGTTATAGCAGATACTTTTAATAATCATTTTACTTCAGTAGGCTCCACGTCCGATGCCACTATTACGGGTGTTAATATCTTAAATGCTGATCCTATTCAATACTGCCCGTCAGAATCTTTTAATTTTGCACCCATAACCATTGCGCAGGTTCACAATGCCCTAACGAATTTAGACATTAAAAAAAAGGCAGGATTCGATCAAATCGAGCCTTATTTTTTAAAAGTGGCAGCTAATCTCGTATCAGAACCTATAGCCTCTATATTTAATTTAAGTCTCGTTTCAAATGTTATACCTAAATCGTGGAAATCGGCAATGGTTACCCCACTATTTAAAGGGGGAGACCCCTTAGATCCAACTAATTACCGTCCTATCTCCAGATTGCCAGTTTTAGCGAAAGTTTTTGAATCACTGATAAATAATCAATTAAAACAATTTCTATCGGCTAACAATATTCTTCATGATTACCAGTCAGGATTCAGAACAGGACATAGCACCATTACTGCAGCTATGCTAGTCTCGAATGATATTATATCCTCTTTAGATAGTAAAAAGTCATGCGCCGCATTATTCGTCGATTTATCAAAAGCTTTCGACTCCGTAGATCACAAATTATTGTTACAGAGACTTAGGTCTATAGGCCTCAGTGAAGCAGCCTTAAGCTGGTTTGATAATTACCTTTCAGAACGCACCCAATGTGTGTCTGTGGAAAACTATAACTCACCTTTCCTTCAAGTCAATATCGGGGTTCCCCAAGGATCCGTTTTAGCCCCTCTTTTATTTTCTATCTTCATTAATGATTTAGGCAATGGAATAGAGTCAGCGAAACTGCATTTGTATGCAGACGATACAATCATTCATACAACAGCACCTACTTTAAATCAAGCTCTGAACCATTTACAGAATGCTTTTCAAGTTTTGCAGCATTCATTGTCTCAGTTAAAATTGGTTTTAAATACAAAAAAGACAAAATATATGATTTTTAGTCGTGGCCGTTCCAAGGTAGCTGATATTTCAATCTCAACCTCTAATGGTATTTCTCTAGAAAGAGTCAGTTCCTATAAATACTTAGGAATTTGGCTTGATGAAAGATTAGCATTCGATGTACATATTGATATGTTGCTGAAGAAGCTTAGGCCAAAATTAGGCTTCTTTTTTCGCTCAAAAAATTGTTTTCCATTTGAGGCCCGAAAGAAATTAGTAGAGAGTGCTTTTTTATCCATCATTGATTATGGTGATCTCTTATATATGCATGCAGCTACTACTCTACTCAGAAAATTAGATTGCGTGTATCACGCTGCTTTACGCTTTGTTTCTGGTGCAGAGTCACGGACACATCATTGTATTCTTTATGATTCCTTAGCTTGGTCATCTCTACATCAAAGGAGAAAACTACATATGTACTTATTCATTGCAAAAGCTCTTTTAGGTAAGCTACCTTCTTATATCTCAAATCTTTTAATCTATTATACAAATACCTATCAAACTAGGTCTAGCTCTCGCCTCCGGCTAAAAGTCCCAAGGGTATTGTCAGAATTTGGTAAAAGTGCTTTTTCTTTTTACGCTCCTTGGACTTGGAATGAACTACAAAATGTATTGAAGCTAGATGCACTTCCAGCCCTGACCTCTTTGAAACGTCTTTTACTCAATGTTTTAAAGGAAAATTGTAACTGTTTTCCTTGACTCATTTTTATCAATGTTGTCTGTGAATGTGTAAATTGTGATATTTCTTTTCAATGATTCTTGTGTATGAACTTTTTTTTTTTTTTGTGCCGCCGTCTTGACCAGGTCTCTCTGGAAGAAGAGATAGCAATATCTCAATGTGATTCTCCTGGTTAAAAAATAAAATAATAAAAAAATTAAAAAAAATAAAAAAAAAATTAATGCTGAGTGTTAACGGGACAAACAGGTGGGTTGATTGAAATATTCATTTTACTACATTAAGTTAATTATATTACCTGATCCATATATTCATAATCAATTATAACCAGTAATTATTGATTATTAATATTTCATAGAGCTAATTTGCTACACTCTACATCAGACCTGTGATGGGAACCTAGAAAACTTCTTCAAACACAAAAATCAGCCCTACCTTCCATCACTCACTCAGGTTGGACTACACTTAGGAAACAAGGCTGATCTGTTAAGTTGCCAAATAATAATTAAGGGGCCATTGGCTCCTATAAAGGTTGGGGTTAGTGTCACTATTATGTTTTTTCAAATATTCCCCTTCATGCAGTGTGTAATATAGATGTTTGTGAATGTAAACATTCTGAATAGTTGTAAAGTCAAAAGTGCACAATAAATAAAGTTATTGTCTCCCAAAAGAGAGAATCAACTCTAAACCAACTAAACAAGTTGTTTGTATTTTGAATCCTAGTGCATTATGGTTCTACAGTACATCCCTAGAAAAACATTTGCATAATCCCCGCCTATGTTGTACGTTGTCCGCCCGTGAACAATTTGACCAGCCCTGAAATGTCATTTAACTGTGAGTTCAGCACGGGATATGCAAAACACTTGCTGAAATGCTTCTGCTAATCAGCCATGGTGGGCCACAACTACCTAAAACGGTGTCTATTAATTTAGATCATCTGTCATTCTTACTACTTTGAGTAAAGATGGAGCAAGGTGTCATGAGGGTGAAGAAGGGAATGAACCCAATCGCAGACAGTAGTCACAGCACACGGTTTATTATGAACAAAAAGGGAAAACAAAGCCCACGAGGGGGCAAAACAAGACAGGACTAAGGTGACTAACTAGACAAAGATACTGACAAAATACTAGAAGACAAACAACTGATACAAAAAATAGCTCAACAGGACGATTATTCTTGACAGGTTACTCACAAACTTGACACGGATTGACAATGAACCGACACTGGACAGCAAACACGAGGGGATTAAATAGAGACATACTAATGAGGGAGACAGGTGATAATGGGGAAGCAATAATGACTAAACAAGGATAACAAGGAGGGCGGGGCTAGATGACGAGACAACACAAGCACATGGCCCAACAAGGCCACGTGTTTGCACATAAAACATGGGTCTGTCATGATCCTGCCTCAAGACTTAAAGAAAGACAAGAACTAGATGGTAGAATCATGACACAAGGTTCATATTAGTGCTGGGCACAGCTATTGATACAGTTCCCACATATGCACTGCAATGAATTAGAAATATACACATGCTGTTGATGGACATACACACATGTTAATGCTGATGGTGAGGAATTACAGCTGCAACATCTCATAATGTTCCATAACTGAGCAGCGTATCACTGAGAAACGTCCTGCTCAAGTTGTCCTTGGGATGGAGGTTCGGGTTGAATTACTCGTTCTTCCAATGTTTCATCAGAGTTATGGCAATGGGCATTTAGCTTCTGGCACACGCTGTAAGCAGTAGACCAATCACCACAGACTGGGCCATCTGGCCAATCAGAGCAGAGTAAACTCACGAGGGAAATGAGGGATTAAGAGAGACTAATTAATCTGATGAGTTGTTTGGGAATCATTGAAAAATGTGGGGATGTGCAATGAATATTATGAGAAAATGAAAGTGTTTTTTTTACCTTTGATTTGTGTAAACCCGTTGTAGGAGACTAAAACAAAATTAGGAGATGCGTTACAAATAACGTGAAGTTCAGGCAGTAACAGAAAACAGCAAAGATTAAAAGATTGAGAATAAGAATCCATATCAGTATCAATTAAAAACAAGAATTGTTAAAAATTATTTAACGTCCACACAGCTGACATATTTATCTATTGTAGTTTATCCACATTGTGTACACGAAATAGACAATGCCTTCCTGCACTTTTACAGTACTTGAATGTTCATTCATTGACTCGTCTCCGTTGTTTTCTATCTTTCTCATGCTGGCACAGCCGTCAGCATTGTTGATAGAGATGAGGACTTTGAAAAACTAGACGAGTCAGCAGTCATTAACATGCTGAAACAAGGCGTAACTAAAACCTTCAATGACTTTTCCAGCAAGATCTTCATGCATAATATCGAAGAGAAACTTGAAAGGGCCTACAGAGTGGATGTTGTATGGAACTGTAATAAAGTTACCAGCTTAAATTCCCAGACAAGACAGAAGTGGGATAAGGTGACAAGAACAATAGTGGATGGAAAAAACAACCAACCAACTGGAAAGGCTTCCTGAGAGTGAAGGAAAACAAAATAGATCTCTCTCACTTTCTGGCCAGGAACCTTGTGGAAATGTTCACTAGAAAAAAAAAAGGTTTCCACTTGTTCTATCATCTCACTCACAAGAATCAGATCAGATTGCCCCATGCATGCATGAAGAGGCAGATACAAGGATGCTACTCCTTGTGGCTGCAAAAAAAAGGGTTTAATAAGATTACCCTGCACACTGGGGACACAGATGTTGGGTGTCCTAGCCATTGCAAATGTGTCAGAGCTGGACGATGCAAAGTTGTGGGTCGCATTTTGGACTGGCAAGAACTTTAAATAAATACCTGCCTATGAGATTGCCAAGTATCTGAGTCCTGACAAATCAAAGGCCATTCCTGTGTTTTCGATACCTTCACTAAGCGTGACACAGTATCTGCATTTGCAACCAGGGGCAGGAAAACAGCATGGGATTACCTGGAATCCAGATGACATGGCAACAGAGGCCTTCATGGCTCCGTCAACGGATCCAAAAAGCATTCCAGAGGAGGTCATTTCCATTGAGGAGCGCTTCACAATTCTCCTCTACGATCAAACCAGCAGCCAACTCAGCATTGATCAAGCTCATCTTGAGTTGTTCATTAAGAAAGAAAGGGGAACTAAGGATGCAATGGTCCAGCACCTCAAAAGAGCAGTGTACTAAGGATGACACTGTTGGGGGAAAGCACTTGAGGTGGCATCAAATACGCCATCTCCAACAGACTGAGGTTGGATGGACCCAAGCTTTAGGAGACCATTATGGTCAACTCTTCCATAAACAAGCCAGTCCATCCTTAAACTCTGAAGTTGTGGCTGCAAGAAAGGCTGCTGGGTGCATTGCAAATGCAAAAAATGCCTCCTTAAGCCTCCACAGCTGTGTCAATGTGGAGTCTGTGAAGGGAGACAGTAAAGAATAGGTTCAACAACAACAACAAATATATTTTTAAGCAAATATTTGTGTTCGACACATTCTTTTTAAGCTATGTTGCTAGGTCAAATTGAAGGCCAATGAGGGTCTTCTGATCAACGGGGAAGGTCTTTGCGTGGTACTGTCTTTTCTCTCGGCAAAGTATTTTTAGTTAAATGCAATACATTTTCTCATTTGTATTTCGTATATCGTTATTTCATCTGACTCCATATATGAAAAGGTTTTAATGATATCTGTGCATCATTAAGTGTGACCGAATGTTTTACTATTTTTTTTAAACTCTTGAATGAAAATAATGTCGAAGTCAATTAGAATAATCAAATGTAATAATTTATTATGTCAGGTATCATGCCAATTTCATAATCAGTTCAAATATAATCAATACAATAACACCAAATGATCTGGAATAAAGAGAAAAGATGCAAACCCGACATTAGGAAATATATGAAGCTGAGAGTTTCGCAACTCTCAGCCTCACGGGTGGATCTGAGGTACAGAAAAGGCCCTGAGCTCTGGTTGCATTTCATTATCCAGGGGCGGAGTGGCAATCGGGAGAGTCGGGATTTTTCCCGGTGGGCCGGTAGTGTTTCGAGGCCGCGAGGGCCGGTCTGATAATAGTTATACATTGCTAGTTCTTAGCAACACCATCCGGCGGCCTGGTGTGCGGCCGCTAGCCCGCTGGTCAAACTGTACAGCCTCTCTGCTCAACCCGTAAATAAATGTATCGATCCGCAGAATCAGTTTCAGTTCTTAAATGGACTAGTGGTAGCTCTTTTACCAAGCGTGTCAGAGGTTGCGGGTTCTAATCCGCACTCATATAGTTTTTTTTTTTCTCTCATCAAAACTGAATATGTTCATCAGTGGTTACAGTCTATATCAAGCAGGGACATGTTTGTGTGCATTAACTGTCTGCATTTTATTAAGTGATTTCACCGGAATGAATAGAGAGTCTCGCAACAGCGATAGATTGAAGCGCACGTCCGGGTAAAGACTGCGCGCGCCGCACGCCACAAGAGAACTCTGTATCCATGACAACCGATCGCAACGTCAACGAGTGCTCAGCTTCATTTAAAAAAAAAAAAACACACATTTTAGTGCTAGATCTCTAATTTAATAGCTAATTAAATTAATGCTCTCCTAGTTAACTTGAGATGTTTTATTTATTAGTATTAGTAGGCTACATATGTGCCTCAATGTTTCAAAAAGTGGTGGGGGACAATATCGATCCTGTGATGTGGTGGGACACGACTTCACTGGATCTAAACAACTCAATCTACCTATAGATGTGACCAGTAGTGGTGGCTTTCTTAATCTTTTTAAAATAATTTTGCAAGGGTTCTTGCAAAAAAATATTTTTGTTTTACCAAAAAATACCCCCCTAGGCCGGTGGTCTACGAAATTTCCCGGTAGATTTTTTGGTCCCACTCCGCCCCTAATATAGACAGACCTAATTTCAAATGTAAAACATGAGTTCACAGTGGAAATTCACCTTAGTTACTGTCCCATACTGGGGGCAACCATTTTCTAACAGTGGAACACTGTTAACACCTTTTGAGAGCAGAGGGCCATTTGCCTGGAAGGCACACCCTTCTGTGTGCAAGATATTTCTTAACTATTAAGAACTTTATTCCCTTTTGGTTTAATTCTTTGGGAATGAGACATTTGTACCAGTCGCACTGAGACATTTCAAATCATACCGAACATGTATAAAACTGTATAATAGTTCACAGTAAAACCATATATATTTTGGATGAATATCAGATGATTTCAGCATGAGGGAAAAGAAGTGGGGGGAGAAAGGGGGGTCAAGGTAAAAGATGTAGATTAGAATGATTCTGGGGTGAGACTTGCGTCTCAAATGCACGAGATTGAGTTCAAATGGTAATTTCCTTCGTTCTTTTAGAGAATAGCCCTCTCTTATAGTTCTTACAGTTTTTCCAGTCTTACAAATGTATTAAGCTTTTTAAAGTCTAGACAACATGCATGCAACAAACATGATATTTTAAAGTCTAGCCTAGGTTCTCAGATACTGCGATTGCCTTCTCACACCACTGAATCCACCATTAACTATTCACCTGCAGTTTATGATGTTATATATGGTATCGTTGTAATCCTTGACCATCAAAACACATACAGTAGAGGTATACATCACATTTTACATGTTTTCATGTTTTCCATGTTCTACATGGTCCGTAGAACGTCCGGGCTGGGCTGAAACGAGCGATGGGGCAACATTCGTGACCCATAGTCTTCGCCCTTATGCGCCTCAGAGAAACGCTCAGTAACTGACTCCACGGCGTCACCAAAGAGGCCGGAGGGAGTGATTGGAGCCTTTCTTTTTTCAGCCAGATGAGCCCTGAACTTGCACGCCTTGGTCTGCAAGCTGAGATCCGTGACCAGATATGAAAGGACAGGCACAGATGAACGGCGGCGGTCTCCTCGACGGGTGGCATGAGCACAGAACCGTGGGCTTTTTTTGGGGGGGGTGACAAAGCAAAACCACTACAGCAAACCCATTCATATGATGGGCGAGTCGGATTTTTATAGAAAGGTCCCAGGGGCCCCGAATTCCGCATGGTGACCCCTGCTTTAGGTTTGTCCAAGTAACAAAGAATTTTGTATGAATACTTTCACAAAATTTAATGTCTAAAATTACACAAATTTGATCTCTTATCTTTCATTTTCTGAGCAAGATAGAGCAAAGTCATTAGTATCTTTGTAAACTACAAATAATAGGCGTGTCAAGATGGCGGAGTGACAAGTCAAACTTTACACAGGCTCTGATATATTTGTGTATAAGGCCGTTTTATTCCTGGTCTGTGGGTATTGCATTTACTTGCTTTCAAGCTTTTTGTTGCTACTTTCGTGTGAACTTTTGTTTTTTGTAAGACGTTGCACTCGCTGAAGTGATATGGCGGGGAAAACTGGAGAACATGCTTGTGTGTCAACAGATTCAGGTGTTGTCATGGAGGAAACAGATGTGATGGAGGTTGAAGTGTCGTCTGCTAAAGAAACTCGACAGCAGACAATGCCTCACACCCCTATAAAAAGTCCTGGGCCCAAAAGAGCGAAAGCAGTGCAGGAGAAGGATGAGATTTCCACTAGCGTTCTTTACGCCGCCATCCAAAGCCTCAGTCGTAAGTTTGACGAGAATTCAGAATATATTCGCGCCTTTGAATTCCAACTGAAGGAAAACACTAATGCAATTGTGAAAATTACGGAGTCTCTGGATGCCAATACGACGGTGGTAAAAGGCGTTAAGGAGGATGTGGATAAGTTGAAGTCACAGGTGACTCATTTAAACAAGGAAAACGAAATGTTGAAACAGAAATGCGTGGAACATGACCGGTATAAACGCAGATGGTGTTTGAGGCTTAATGGGGTTCCAGAAAGAGAAGACGAGGATGTCAGAAGTGTCGTGATTGATATTCTTTCAAAGATCGTCCCCCACTCTCCTGAACAACTACAGAATACAGTGGACACAGTTCATCGTCTTGGCAAAAAAGTGAAGGGCACAAGACATCGGCAAATCATCATTCAATTTGGCATGAGGACTGTGCGCGACGTGGTTTGGAAGATGTCAAAGAATGCACCGGTTTGCATGGAGAGAAAAATCCGCTTTAGGGAGGATTTCTGTAAGGATGACAGGGAGGCTCATGCTCGTCTATGGCCCAAAGTTGAGGAGGCAAGAAAGAAAAACTTGAAAGCATACCTTCGCGACGGATACGCAGTGATTAATGGTCAGAGAGTGACAGCTTAATCCACGTTAAACGCAGTATTGTGCCTGACTGTGTCTGAATATCAAGGCACGTAAACATCTTAAAGATCATGCGATTGTAGGGGACCAGGTACTTCATTCAGAATTCTATATACAAAGATAAAACCGAAAATTATTACTTGAACGTTTTTTCATTGTAGTCCAGGACTAATGTTAAGTTCATACGTTATATCGGCCTTAAATGTGTTACTATGCCTGTGCAAGAGGTACGATATTTGAAAGCTAGTAGTTTTTTATTTTATTTTTATTATTATTCTTCTCATTCAAGTTAATGTTTTTTTCTCTGTTATCTTTAAATGTTCGAGGTATTAGGTGTAATGTTAAACGTAAGGCACTTTTTCTTTTTTGTAAGGAGCAAGTAAAAGTCAATTGTTTCTTTCTTCAAGAGACTCATTCAACTGATGTAGATGTGAGATTTTGGAAGTCACAATGGGGTGGAGAGGTTTTTTTTCTCATGGAACTTCCCACTCAGCAGGGGTCGCCTTTTTGTTTAAACGAATGGACAGTAAAATGATTGCAAGTTTAGGCGATAACGAGGGTCACTGGATTATGGTGGTTCTTGAGGTAAATGAATGTAATTACATCTTGATCAACATCTATGGTTACACTAACAAGGCCGCAAATAAGTTGTTTTTTCAGAATATGGCTACAAGAATTGATGACTGGAAGAACACATATTTTACGGACAAAATTATTATTGGAGGGGATTTTAACGCTGTTCCAGATGAATAGGTATCCCACTCCTTTTAACACTTTTTCTTATAACCCCCTAATCTATAACATATCCCAGTTTCTTGATCTCATTGATGTTTGGCGTGTAAGGAACCCACTTAAAAAACAATTTACATGGGGGTCTTTTTCAGGGCGCATTCAGCGTTCTAGATTGGATTTTGGGTTGATAACTAGTAATCTTCTTTCTTCCTCATTTGACTGTGATATTTCTCCTTCAGTTTTAACAGATCACAGTGCTATTTCACTTTCTCTTAGGAGCAATGGCAGTTCTCCATTTACCAGAACTCATTGGAAGTTTAACAACAGTCTCTTAAAGTGTGAATCATTTTGTAAATCTGTTTTGTTAATGATTAACAATGTTAAAACTATGCCTGAATTAACTTCAATTGGAAAATGGGAATGGGTTAAATTTAACATTAAAAAATTGGCAATTAAAGAAGGGAAACAAATTGTAAATTTTAGAAAATCAAGGCAAATAACAATTTTATCAAGACTTAATTATTTTAGTAATAAAGATATTCTTAGCGAGAGAGAGCAGAAAGAACTTCACTCTCTTCATTTAGAGCTGGATGCTTTTTATACTGAAAAGGCTAAAGGAGCATTCATACGCTCAAGAGCCAGGTGGATAGAGGAGGGGGAAAAAAATTCTTCATATTTCTTTAATTTAGAAAAACATAAACAAGCTTTAAAAACAATTAATAAACTAAGCATTAATAACTGTATAAGTGAAGAGAAAACAGATATTGATGATTACATCTATTCCTTCTATAATGATTTATATAAATCAAAATTTACAAAAAGAGATTGTGATTTTTTCTTTTCATACTTAAAAGATAAAGTTCCTATAATAGACTCTAATTTTAGAAATATGATGGAAGCTGACATTGAGATTTCAGAATTGGACATTGCAATTAAACAAATTTCTAATGGCAAGTCCCCAGGTATTGATGGCATCACAGTAGAACTATATAAACATTTTTGGCCCGAAATAAGAATCTTAGTTTTTGAAGCACTAAAAACATGTATAGGTAAAGGTGAATTGTCATCATCAATGAAGCATGGCTTAATTATTCTAGTTCCAAAGTATAACAAGGATAAATTATTTATAGACAATTGGAGACCAATAACTCTTTTGTGTAATGATTTCAAATTGCTTTCTCATGTTTTTGCAAATAGACTTAAAAAAGGCATCGGTGAAATTATCAGTGAAACACAATCGGCTTTTATCAAAGGGAGAAGTATACACAGTCATATTAGATTAGTCCATGATATGCTTGATTATAATTATTTAATTCCTCAGACAAGTTTACTTCTATTTCTAGACTTCTTCAAGGCATTTGATACTCTTGAACACCCTTTTCTGTTTAAATCACTAGAAATGTTTGGCTTTGGTCCTATGTTTTGTAGAGTGATCTCCATGTTCTATAATGATATTTTCAGTAGCGTTTCCCTTAACTTAGGTTCATCACCCAGAATTCAAATTAAACGAGGAATCCGTCAGGGATGTCCTATTTCACCATTACTTTTTAATCTTGCAGTCGAATTGATGTCTTTATTTATAAAAAAAATGGAGGACAATGTAGGCATAGACATTCTCGGTAGAACCTTTACTATAAGCCAATTTGCAGACGATACCCTTTTATTTCTTAAAAATAAAGAGGCGATTTTCCATTTCCAATTCCATTAGTTATTGATCAACTTGATATTTTTTCAAAGGCATCAGGTCTGACCCTAAACTTTAAAAAGTGTGAATTAATGGCTATTCATAATTGTGATTTAGAAGATATAGAGGGCATTCCAGTGAAAAAGGAGGTTAAGTACCTTGGGGTTATGATTACCAAAAATGTTGTTAATAGAGAACATTCAAATTTTAATTGTAAGATAGAAAATATGAAGAAATCCCTAAATCACTGGTTATCTCGAGACCTATCCTTATTGGGTAGAATCCTCTTGACTAAAATTGAGGGAATGTCTAAACTTATCTATTTATCGCATGCTTTGTATACTGCCCCAAAAGTAGTTAAATCAGTGAATTCAATTTTATTTAAATTTATATGGAGAAATAAAACACATTATCTACGTAAATTCCACATGGTTAAAGAGTATGAACATGGAGGTTTGAGAGCCATTGATTTTGAATCTCTTCTTGGTACTTTCAGAATAAAATGGCTGAAAGAGTTTTTAGCAAAGTCACATTCAATATGGTACCATATTCCCAATCACATTTTTAATAATATTGGCGGCCTTGAATTTGTGTTGAGATGTGATCTTGATCTCTGTAAAATTCCTCTGAAGTTATCAAATTCTCATAAACAAGTATTGCTTTTTTGGAAAATGATATTTACCCATAATTTCTCCCCTCACAACTCCACTCTATGGAACAATAGGGCTATAGTTATTAATAGGAAATCTCTGTTTAAAACTGATTGGTATAGTAAAGGCATTATTTTTATTCATGATTTATTAGATGATAATGGATATTTCTTGTCTCATTATGATTTCATTAATAAATATAGAGTTAGAATTACAATTAAAGGTTATGCTACGGTATGCAATGCTATACACATTGGATTGCTAAGAATAATCCAAAGTAGTTTTTTTGATCCTTTATCTAGACCTGTAGTTTCCCTTCCCTCTTTAAAAGTATGTAATGTAGACCTCTTAGACAGTAAGTGTAATAACAAACTTATTTCCAAAGAACTCAAACGTATTATCACTGGTGATTATCAGTGCTATTTTTTGGGAGATGTTGAAACCTCAGTGAAGGATAAAGCTTTTACCTGCTATATGGCATACCCAGTTGCTCCGAAGGTCAAGGAGACTCATTACAAAATTATGTTTAAGGTTTACCCAGTAAATGATTTTATGCAGAAACGATTTCATTTCGAGGTGGAACCTTGTGGCTTTTGTTCTTCTGGTCCTGAAACACTCGATCACCTATTCTTTTATTGTCAGATTACTTCAAAATTTTGGTTTGATATACATAGCTGGCTGTCAGTAAAAATGGAGACAATTCCTCCTATAGCCCTACAAGATGTGCTCTTTTTTAAGTGTGATTTAAACTTACCCTTCATTGATGTTGTAAATTTTGTTTTATTGATGGGTAAATATCATATCCATACTTGTAAATGGAAAAAATGTAAGCCCTCCTTTAATATATTTCTATGCGATTTTACTCAAATGTTTCAGAGCTTCAAATACTTCAAAAAACGTAAAAGAAAGTCTGAAGCTTTATGTCTCTCTTTATCAAAATATTTACTTTTTTAGTATTTTCATTCATTTCATGTATATCGGCTATGTGCTTGTCTTTACCCTTGCTCCTTCACCCTTTTTTTTTTTTTTTTCTTCAAATCCAAACTCTGTATTTACCTAAATTGAAGTGTCTTACAGTGTTGTTTGTTCCCTGTCTTGTTCTGTACATTCTGCAATAAAAAAAAAAAAAAAAAAAAATATAAAAAAATACAAATAATAAGCTTTAATTTGGTAAACCACACATGCCTTTACGACATATCGAATGCGCAGGGCTCTTGAGAGAAGAAAAATCATTTTCAGCCTCTATCTCCAGTCTTTTTGTGCTCACTTTCAGCTCCAGGGGATGCGAAAGTGGACTGAGTTTAATGGCGGGGAGGGGCAGTTTTTTCACGAAGGCCCTAGAGTTTCATGCTTCGGGGGCCCCTGCAGAGTCAGAATCTCATATCTTTGAGGTACCACGACCCCTGTCTACGTACGGGGGCCATCCCATGGGCCATTTAATGGCGTAGCGGTTTCGAGGATGCATGCCCTTTTTTTCGACCTTTCGACCCCTGAACGAGGTCGTAGGTTCACCAAACTTTTCCACCCACTCCAGAGAGCCGTGGCAAGATGGAAAATGGCAACCCCTACTCGATCAGCCATTTCGAAGCGGTGTCCGTGAAACCACTACAGCAAACCCATTCATATAATGGGCGAGTGGGATTATTATAAAAAGGTCCCAGGGGGCCCTAATTCGGCAAAGTGACCCCCGGGCCTGCCCCAAGCGACATACCGAAAGCGCCGGGCGTTTGAGCGAAGGCAAAGTATTTTCAGCCTCTTATCCTTATCTCTGCCTCATATCTCTTTGACTTATATACTCTTAAAGCCCTTTGAGTGATATTTGGCTATAAGAGGGGCACTTCTTTTGGCAAGGCCTTTGAGTTTCACGCTTCGGGGGGAGAGTCAGAATCTCAAATCTCAAGGTACCTAACTCTCCGTCTACGTATGGGGGCCGTCCCACGGGCCATTTAATGACGTAGCAGTTCGCAGACGTGTGTCCCTTTTCCGACCTTTCGACCCCTGAACAAGGTCGTAGGTCCACCAAACCCGCACCAGGGGGCCGTGGCGACATGGAAAATGGCGCCACCTAGTCTACATGCCATTTCGAAGCGGTTTCCGCGAAACCACCATGGCAAACACATTCATATAATGGCCGAGTTGAAGTCTCAAGGGCCTGTGACGACTGAGTTTCGGGGTCCTACGACCTTCCGTCTTTTTTTTTAACTTTTGTCAGCTTAAGACATTTTTGAATGGGGACTCATTCGTTTTAAATACTAAGAACGTGTATTAAACCACCTCTACTGTCAGATTCATAGGGGCTGTTTACACCTGGCCACTTCATGAGTTTTCTCAGATCAGATAGTTATCTGATTTATCAAAACGATTTCATTTTCACCTGGTCACATAAATGTGTTTTCGCAAAACGGATATACATCCGATCTGCAATTCCCGCGCTATATGCAGATTTAATGGAGTTAAATCTCACCGAAAGCAACCGGTAAGATCTTTTCGTTTCTTTACTTTTAATGATGATGATTGTGTGTTAAGCGTCTGCGACTTACTCTCACTTTGATTTGTGATAGTTCGCTCGTTGGCTTGATGAATAGATGCTCAGCTGCTCATCTGCGGTAATGCGTGTTGCAGTAGCACCGTCATATCTGGCTATAACATTACATAGGCTATAGCCTATAACACACTCTCACATGTTGATTTTTTAGCAGTAGTAAAATTTACATATGTGGTTTAAACAACCAGATGCATTTACACTTGTCCAGTTTCGTCTGCGGCCCAGACCTCCTCCTGAAGTGGTTTGAGCGATCGGATTCAAATCCGTCTCGAATGCGTTTCGGAAAGCATTTACACCTGGCTTTTTCACGAACGGATAGCTATCCGATCACAGAAAACGCATCAAGGGGCCAAGGCACTGCACTGTTTTCTAAGCAATTTAACAGATCAGCCTTGTTTCCTAAGCGTAGTCCACCATGAGAGAGTGATGGAAGGTAGGCCTGATTTTCGTGTTGGAAGAAGTTTTCTAGGTTCCCATCACAGGTCTGACAGGTGATGTAGAGTGTGGAAAACAGTGCAGAGTCATTTTTCAGTGAGTTTTGTCTTGGATTGTCCTCTTATTGGAGCTGTTTTAATAAGAGAGAGCTCGTTCCTCTTCAAAGGTGGTGATGGGTTTCGTGCCCTGCATCTCTGCAACAAAGAGTTTGTACTGCTCTTGGCCCACCTCTGAAACCCGAACAGCATCCACAACAGCTTGGTCTGTTAATTCTATTGAGTCCAGCTTCAAAAGGTCGTTGCTGTCCTCTGCGAAGGGGATCCCATTTCTTCAGTCACTTCAAACAATGCACAAACATGACTTTTGAATCAGGACAGTTAAGAGATATGATACAAAATGCAAAATTTTATGGCGGAAAGTAAAAATGTCGCCACAATGCGTTTTTGCGATGGCTCCATTTCTGAAAATGTTCAGAGCCGCAAACTGTACCAAGTTTCACGCTTTTATGAAAAAGTGAACATTTTCACATATCACCTGGACCAATAAATTTACCATTTTGAGCTGATATAGGCCATTTTTTAAAAAGTGTGGCTGTAGTTTCACTTCTAAAAACACTGAACAATAGTTTAAACGCAACAGTTTTAAAGGTCAGAAATAAAAAAAATGGCCTAGTTATGAACTTTTTTAGCTGCAAATGACATTTGAAATTGAAACCGTGACTGCAGCTGAAGATTTAGAACGTGTGTCAGTGTGACGTCACAGACATTGAGCTTCATCTCCTCATGAGGGAAATAACTAGTACATCTAAAAACTCTGTAAAAAAAAAAAGTTATAAAAAGGGATTTTGCTGGACTTTATTTTCCCAATATCTTTGTGAAAATCTAGTATCTCTTGCTGATTTGCTTTTCAAAAGATAATTTTTTATAACCTTTTATATGTTTAGAGCCTGTGCAGATATGGCTTCTTTATTACCCCCTTTAATTTGTTTGTGTGTAAGCCCTTGTTATATTGTTTAGTTGATTGTAAATGGAATGCCATCTTATATTTTAGGTTCTCTTAACCTCTTCATATGCGCTGGTCACAGTTAACCTGGTTTGGTTTTAAAGCGACTAACCCTAGTTTAGACCTGGTGCGTTTAGCATTAGGGATCCCAAGGGGACCTCATGAACCTGGAAGTAGGAGGCACCCTAGATTGCAACCAACATTTTCTTTCCAAAAATACTCAGGCCTACATTTATGTTATACATGTGACATTCAACAAATACCAGAGTGTGAAATGGTTTTACCATGGGGTTTTGGACTTTGGCCCAAACAAATGTCTTCTAGTGTTTGTCGATGAAGCCGCTTTTTGCCGCTTGCTTAAACCCCTTTCCTGATATCATTCAATGCCATTCTACTAACCATATCCTCAAACCTTGCTATGCAATATAGATTTATTTTATGGTCAACAATGCACATGCTTTGATTCAATGCTTTTATTAAGGAGCATTTCAGAGAAAATATTGAGAATAAATTAATCATTTGATTCAGTAAACTTTTTAAATGCAAGCAATACAGCTGTAATTAGATCTAGGATTAATCTGTTGACCCAGTTTTAACCCACACTTAAACCTAACCATACCATCAAATCTAACCTTACCTATATCCCACCTCAACAGCAAAAGTGTTTTACATCAACACAAACTATTTATTTGGATGTAGTTAAAGACACCAAATATAAAGAGTTGCCCAAATATATATATATATATATATATATATATATATATATATATATATATATATGTATTTATATGTATATATATATATATATATATATATATATATATATATGTATATATATGGATCTATATCAAACATGTATATTTATTTATTTATCTTAAGTTCATAAATCATAAATCACAAGTTTTATAAATCTCAATCTTAAGTTTATCAAGCACCGAGAATACTTTTTGTTCAAAAATGGCTTCCATAAATGGAAATAGTTGAACTTCATTTCAACTATTCATTGCCTTCTCTATGGGCCTCGAGTCAGTTCACTAGTATAATAGTGTAATTTTCTGTTGTACGTCAGACGCATCACACACGACCAGCGCCGGTTGTGCTGCCTTGTCGAAAAATGCTACCGTAGCGCGAATATATAGCAGAGTCTGTCGATTTGTGCTGCCTTCGCAAAAAAATGCTACCCGAGCGCGAATCGATCACAGAGAATGTTGATTCATTCTCTATTGTTTCCATAATTGTGTAAATTTCACAATATTATGACATCGTTATTTCATTTAAATCAGGGTAGGTGTATGGGGAGCATATTTTGATGTTTTAAATGAACTAGCAATTAGGCTATCACTTTTGATATAACAAGTAAAAATGACATTATTATATGAAATACAATTATAATAAAATTCTAAGTTAAGAGTACAGTATACTGTACTGTTTTTATTTTCAAAACGGTGTGAAAAGTAAAAATTATCATCAAATATTCATCTTTGACCTGTCAAAGTTTCCTACAAGTCTCCACAGCAAAGATGCATAGATTTATGGGCGTGGTAAGCAGAAGAAAAATTAGTCTGCACATGCGCATAACCAGTAAGTAGCACATCTCGATGGGTAGCATGAATCGTCAGAACACCTGTTAATATGAGCCTACGTGTGACGTAGCTCTACGCAATCACACTAAGTTAACTGACTAGAGGCCAATTGAGAAGGTTTGTTTATTAATTATTTTTGTTTGTGCAAACAAAAAGTATTCTCGTCGCTTGATAAACTTAAAGGAGAACTCCGGCGCAAAATTAACCTGCACAACCCTTTACTGTAAATTTACAGGTAAATTCCTACAGTATTGTGCTGTATTTCCATAATACAGTATTAGGCTGTATCTTTTACAGAACAGCTGTAAATATACAGCACATTTCTGTTTTCATCCTGATAAATTCTTAATACAGTATCATACTGTAAATGCATTGCATTGTGGGATTGATTTTTTTCGCGCTCAATTCAAATCAAACTTGACGCGAACAGACAGTACAGGCAAACTTGATTTGTCACCGGGACTCAACTGCACAGAATAATCATTCCTGTTATCAAGATAAACTGTCTATTAATTTGTGAGCATTTTTTAAACCTTTGCGAGCTTCGGTTCGTGTTTCAAACAATAGTTGCCTGTGACGCAGTAGAAAATGGAGGACGTTAACATTATATGTAGACGGGTGGAAGAATTTGTCATCTGAATAACTTGCTCCAGTGACGATAAGTGAGGTTTAGAGTTTGAGAAGATGGATAATTGTTCAACTGAGTGATACGGTAAGTCAGTATATTTTTTTTGCGTTCGCATTTCTACATTGTTTCCACGAATTTGGTTTGATTTTGCGAACGCGGTTTACTACCGCGCAAAAAAATCGTTCTGTTCCACCTGTTTAACTTACCAAGTAACGTTAGCTAACTTCGATATTTCACATAATAGGCAACATTTACCGTGTTATATGCATGGCCTGCTTTTGATATATTTTTTTCGTTTAAGGCTTTGTAATCTGATGACGGTCCAGTGCTAATGTAAGTGCTTTTAAGTATTACAGTTATAACGTTAGTCAATCTATATGGCAACAAAAATGCTATGGCCAGACTCAGTTCTGTGATCGTGCTTTTGAATCGTTGTCAGCATATTGCCAGCACATGAAAATCAATGTACCTGCTGTTTTCAAATGTGGTATTCCTGATTGCCATGCCATGTTCCTACAGCTAACGTTACTCACACATCAAAGAGAAGTTAGACAGTTATCCTTCAAACAGATAAGTACAGATTATTCAACAAATCTCATTCATCTGTAATATGTTTTATGTTTTGGTTCTGTTGATTATGGTTGTGCTGTCCTTTTTTTTAAAAAATTGTTTCAGGAAATTGCAACTCTGATGTCCAGCAATCTACATTTGAGAGTCAAATTCATCAGAGAGTCCACGCCTTATATTTATTGGTATGTAACCATTAAAGGGGTAGTTTTACCCTAAAATTGTAAGCCATTATTTACTCACCCCACTGCAAAAAAAAGTTTTTCTTAATTAGTGTTGTTTTTTCTTCTTGTTTCCAATCCAGATATCTACAATTCTTACATGAAACATTTAATAGACAAGTAGCTGAAAATGTCTTGTTTTCTGAAAGAATAAGTCAAAATTAAGTGAGTGTATGCTTAAAACCAAAACCAAAATAATATGCCAGTGCTTGAAGGATTTTTTTTTCCAGAAAATAAGACAATCATTTTTACTTGTCTAGATATTTCGTCTGGAAACAAGACAAAATACTAATTAGGCTAAGTAAAGTATTTTTTGCAGTGGGGTGTTATCGTATGACTTTTTTTCTTTTCTGACCACTAAAGGAGAATACAAAAAAATGTCACGCTTGCCTTCATCCATATAATATCAGTGAATAGTGCCTAGCGTCACGATTTTGAAAAATATGCAAAAGTATCACAGAATGATCCCATGCAATGTGCCATAAGTGTTCTGTGGGTATACGATAGGGTTTGATGAAAAATAAAATGTAATTTAATGTGTTTTTTAATGAAAATCTTCTGTGCTCAATGCATGTTCATGATTATTATGCCGCAGTTGTGAGAAATTGAAATTCACAACAAAAAAATACTATATTTATAAAAAAATATATACTATGTACATTCATTATGAGATTAATCTATCCTGTCTATCACAAATCTATCTTGTGTTTGTTGTAACAAGTTTTCACGTTCACATCTGTCAAGTACTGAATATCAATGGCCAAGGTCAGGATTTTCATTATTACTTTACATTTTGGTTTGATTTTTACCGAACCCTTTTGTATACCTCAGAACGTTTGGAATATACGGCATTCGTCGAAAAGAAAAAGAAAGAACGGTATACTGCATTAGAACAACACCAGATGAGTAAATGATTATGTAATTTACATTTTTAATTTAACACTATGGGTGACATACTTTAAGGGTGGTCATCTCTGTCTCTAAGCCAAATGCAAACACATTCATTTAAAGTAAAAAAGAAGTTGCAAAGAATTCTTTTTTAAACTAATTTTAGCTCATCTTGGCAGAACTCTGTTAGCTGTAAAAACCTGTCCTGGTTTATAAAAATGTACAGTTTACTACATAAATTTGTGAAATGCCATAGAATTCTTAATCCTAAATTTATGTGCTTTACTAACAGTCAGTCCAGTGGTCTGCATTGTCTGAATTTGTCTTTTAACAGTGGAGCCCAAAACAGTTATTTTAATTATTAATATTATTTTTTTTTTTTCAATTACAGGTCAATCTTTAAGCATCCAGTGCTGGATATTAAGTTTGGATATTAAGGTGTGTGTGAAGGATCACAGGCCTAACTTCTTCACTGTTTGCTTCCTCCTATAACTTCAGCTTGCAGTATCAGGAAGAGGCTCCATGCACCCTTGAGTTTGTTCAGAGGTTAGTCATTATCATATTTTCCATTCATATATATTAGACTAAATTTTGTCACTAACCTTGTCTTGACAGTATTTATTAAGGACTTGTTAAGGATTTTTTTGTTCACAAACGTTTTGTCAGCTGACTACTTTTATGAACAGTATGGCCCTGGTTTTTATACAGGGCTTAGCTTAAAAGGATAGTTCACCCAAAAATGTAAATTCTGTCAGTATTTACTCTCCCTCATGTTGTTCAACCCCGTAAGACCTTCGTTCATCTTCGGAACACGAATTAAGATATTTTTGATGAAATCTGAGAGCTGGATCACTCCTCCATAGGCTTCTTCAGGGATTGAAACTTGTTCCCCAAAAAGTTATCAAAGACATCGTTAAAATAGTCCAAGTGACTACAGTGGCTCAATCTTAAGTTCATCAAGCGACGAGAATACTTTTTGTGCGCAAAAAAACACAAAAATAACGACTTTATTTCAACTATTCATTTCCTTCTCTGTGGGCCTTGAGTCAGTTCACTAGTGTAATAGTGTACGCTTCTGTTGTTGTACGTCACACGCATCACCCACATGACCAGCATCGGCCAATTGTGAGCCTACGTGTGACGTAGCACTACGCTAACTCACTCGAGGCCCACAGAGAAGGAAATGAATAGTTGAAATAAAGTCGTTATTTTTGTTTGTTTTTGCGCTCAAAAAGTATTCTCGTCGCTTGATAAAAATAAGATTGAGCCACTGGGACTATTTAACGATGTCTTTAATAACTTTTCAGGGCTGGCAAGTGTCAATCCCTGAAGAAGCCTATGGAGGAATGATCCAGTTCTCAGATTTCATCAAAAATATCTTAATTCGTGTTCCGAAGATGAATGAAGGTCTTACGGGGTTGAACAACATGAGGGAGAGTAAATACTGACAGAATTTTCATTTTTGGGTGAACTATCCCTTTAAGCCAGGTCTAGGCCTTAATACAATTAGGGCATTTAAGCAGCTTTTATAAAAATGTCTCATAAAAAAAAAAAACATTGCTGGTGTGCATCTTGAGACAAAACAGTGACAGTCACATATTTTAAGATATGTCAGTGCAAGTTGTTTTCAGTTAAAAGATTAATGAAAATTCTGTCATTAATTAATCACCCTCATGTCGTTCCAAACCCGTAAGTCCTTCGTTCAACTTCAGAAAACAAATTAAGATATTTTTGATGAAATCTGAGAGGTTTCTGTCCCACAGCAATGTCCTTGCAAGGCCCAGAAAGGTAGTAAAAACATAGTTAAAATAGTCCATGTAACTACAGTGGTTCAACCTTAATATTATGAAGCAACAAGAATACTTTTTATGCACAAAAACCCCCCAAAATAACGGCATTATTCAACAATCTCTTCTCTTCCACGTCATTCTCTTAACGCTGTTGACGTAGTGTAAACAGTGTCAAGTCACCTTCATTTATAAAGCGCTTTTAACAATATAGATTGTTTTAAAGCAGCTTTACAGTGATAATAGGAAATTAAAGTAACAGAGATTGTTTTGGCTTTACAGCAGATCTAGAATAAAGTTATTGTCCAGCTAACGCTAGTTTTCATTATTGGCTGACGCTGGTCATGTTTGTGATGACCCAGGAGTTAGCCAATAGTGAGCCTACGTTCTGACTTAGAACCCAGAAGCGCTGCACTGTTTACACTGTCAACAGCTTAGGAGAATGACATGGAAGAGCAGAGATTGTTGAATAATGTCGTTATTTTGGGGGGGGGTTTGTGCAGAAGTATTCTCATCGCTTCATAATATTAAGGTTGAACCACTGTAGTTACATGGACTATTTAACAATGTTTTTACTACCTTTCTGGGCTTTGACAGTTGCAAAGACGTTGCTGTCAATGGAGGGACAGAAACCTCTCAGATTTCATCAAAAATATCTTTATTTGTGTTCTGAAAATTAACAAAGGTCTTACGGGTTTGTAACGACAAGAGGGTGAGTAATTAATGACATCATTTTAATATTTGGATTAACTATTTCTTCGAGCCAGCTCAAACATGCATTTTAGTCTGGTAAATGTCGTTGAACATTATCATGTAGTCATGTATGCAATAAAACCATTGCAAGGACACTCTCTCTCTCTCTCTCTCTCTCTCTCTCTCTCTCTCTCTCTCTCTCTCTCTCTCTCTCTCTCTCTCTCACTCAAAATATACACAGTCAGTCCATAATATTTCATTGTCTTTTTTTCTTTTCTGCCTTTTAGATGCTTGTCATCAATCCTGAACGTGGATCAAAAACAAAGAAAGGACAAGTAACTTCTGCGAAAACTGGCCAAGTTGTGCAAAAAAAAGAACACTGCCTAGAGGTTTCCTCACTTCTGCGAAAACTTGTGGACTTTGAATGGGATTTTGTTTGGACTTTTATGGACTTCAAAACAGAAACAGCAATTCACTGCCATTATAAAGCTTGGAAGAGCCAGGATATTTTTATAAATATAACTCTGATTGTATTCGTCTGAAAGAAGAATGTCATATACACCTAGGATAACTTGAGGGTGAGTAAATCATGGGCTAATTTTCATTTTTTGGGTGAACTATCCCTTTAATTAAATGCTAAGTGCTACCTGTTTGTTGTTCAGTGTAAAAATTGTATTTTATGTTTTTTTTTAAAATTCAACCTATATGTTCTCACAAGGCAATTTTCTGATCTTAGCTCTTAACAAAAATAAATGTTTTAAAACCCAGAGAATGTTGGTTGCGCTTTCCTTATGACTACTCTTGTGTGACTTACTTTAAAGTATAATATGTTTAATTATGTAAGCAGTATTCCCTGTAAAAATACAATTTACTGCTGTAGACAAGTTTAATACTGTAAAAGTGTGTGGTATATACTGTATTTGGTAATTACAGTGGAGTACTGTAAATGCTGTTTACAGTACCAGTTCTGTAAAAATACAGTATGTGGCTGGCAACCCAGCTGCCAGTATTTTACTGTAAATTTACAGTACAATGTTTTACAGTACAATAGTGTAAATGCTGTTTACAGTACCGGTTCTGTAAAAATACAGTATGTGGCTGGCAACCCAGCTGCCAGTATTTTACTGTAAATTTACAGTATAATGTTTTACAGTACAATACTGTAAATGCTGTTTATAGGACTAGTTCTGTAAAAATACAAGCCGTTTCTCAATGTCAAGGATACTTCCTTGGCAGGATTGATCCTTCCAAGTCATTTCCTTCAGAGGCTAGGCGAGGCTCCTCTTTAGCATTCGGAGAACACGTAAATGGAACAGGCTAGCAAGTGCACGTCATTACCTCAGTGAAAAGGTCCGCTTTTGGCGCTGCAAAAATTCAAAAAGATCAAAAAGTTGTGATGTACACTAACGTTCAAAAGTTTGGGGCCAGTACGATTTTAAATGCTTTTAAAAGAATTCTCTTCTGCTAACCATGTTAAATTACTTTGTACAACTTAACTGGTTATTTATAAAAGAAATGCCGGTGACGGCAACCAAGCTAAATGACTGGTCCGGTTCAGTAAGCCACCAATAACGTAATTTGTGTATATTTGTATAATTTGTAATATGAATACGGTAGTAATTTGTACTGGCATATAAATGTTAAACTTTACTTATATGTACAACGGTTATAACAAATGTATGGTAACTTACATTTACAAGCATATTGCCCCGTTATTGCTCCGACTACGCTAACATCTGACATTTTTTATTTTTTGAACAAGTTAGCAAAGCTGGGGCATAGGATTGTGGGTGATTTGAGAGCGTGAAGGCTGCACATATGCATCTTTTCCTGTGTATGGGATATTTTCTGAACAAAGGACTCAGTCCTTGGTTGAAATTCTCAGGATCCTCGACATTGGAACAGTCCTTCGACGGATGTCGATGACGTAGCATCCTCGAAATAACGGCTTACGAGGATCCTTCCTTGACATTGAGAAACACCTACAGAGTATGTCTCTGGCAACCCAGCTGCCAGTATTTTACTGTAAATTTACAGTGAAAAGTTTTACAGTGTGGGGTGTAATAACACATTGGTACCGAGTCGACTGTTCTCTGGGATTTGTTTTCATGATAATCGAGTGTAAAGAGTTTTATCTCTAAAAACTGTTTAGCTTATAACGCTAGTATATGGGGCATATAATATGCAAAAGAGATCGCTAGTTAATACCACTAACAAGGCTCAAAATAGGCTCAAGTAGGCTATAAACGCAGGGCTCTTTTTGAAACTTCATAAAACCTTCCTCTGAGATTCTGAAGGCAACAATCTTAAAAGCAAGGTGAGTTTTTGGAACAGAAACCTGAATAAAATTAGCTTTTTCTTAAATACACTGAGAATCCACAGTGTGCAGCATTTGAGTGCCGACATTTAACTTTACCCCTCATTTTAGGTTCATTTCAGGTTCATCATGGCAATGCTGAGAAGTCTTCTGCTTCTTTTCATTATCTTCTCCATGGGGAATGCAGGAGGTGAAAAACGTACTCGGTTGCTAACGTAACCTCGGTTCTCTCTCGAGAGGGAACGAGTACTGCGTAATATCTTACGCTATGGGGAAAACCTCTTTTCCACGAGATATTGAAGCCAAAAATTATCCTTAATTTTGAATTAATGTAAAACACCCCCCAATCGGGGCGCTTCGCGCCCATTTCGTCACGTCCCGCCAGAATAGGCGTGGCCTTGGCCTATAAATACGCTCGACAGGCTGATACAAACTGGTTTTCATCGCTGAAGCGAACCAGCGCTGTTGTATGCGTGAACGTGAACTGGGTATAAGTAGGGGTTATTCAACACCCATGGAGCTGTTCTATCGATCAGTGAGCGATGCACAAGCAAAATTCAGCATTCTGCACCGGCGCAGCAGGGCAGATAGTACTGAATTCTAGACCGACAGCAGCTTGGCCCGTAAGGCGGGAACCTCTAGGTTATAAAACCTTATAAATGTAGACGGCGAGGCCCAGCCTGCCGCCATACAGATATCCTGCAAGGAAATCCCGCTAGACCACGCCCACGACGAAGCCACTCCTCTCGTGGAGTGCGCTCTGACACCCAAAGGACACTGCAGGCCCTAAGAAGTGTAAGCCAGCGCTATGGCATCGACTATCCATCTGGATAGGCTCTGTTTTGATGCGGCCAGACCCTTGGAGCGTCCGCCGAACAAAACAAAGAGCTGCTCGGTCTGTCTGAAGACAGACGAGCGGGATACATAAGCTGTCAATGCCCTGACAGGGCAAAGGAGACTTGCATTCTCCTCCTCATCATGAACCGAGAGGGTGCACAGGGAAATAACCTGGGCCCTGAACGGTGTGTTGAGGGATTTGGGCACGTACCCGTGCCTTGGTTTGAGTATGACTTTTGAGTTATTAGGCCCAAACTCCATACATGACGTGCTGAGAGCCCTTGTAAGTCCCCTATGCGCTTCACTGAAGCGAGAGCCATAAGAAACACCGTTTTGAAAGACAGATGTTTCATGTCTGTCAAATGGATTGGCTCGAATGGACCACCTTTCATGTCTTCCAAAACCATAGAAAGGTCCCACACAGGGACTGAGGGGGTTCTGGGAGGATTCAGCCTCCGAGCTCCCCTAAAGAATCGCACGACCAGGTCGTTTTTCCCCAGTGACTGGCCAGACGTCGGTTTTGCAAACGCCGCTATGGCCGCCACGTATACTTTGAGTGTGGATGGGGTTCTACCCTTATCCAGCAGCTCCTGAAGGAAGGAGAGCACTTCCGTAACCCCGCAGTCTACGGGTGAAAAGCCCTGGGTCCTCATTTATAACCATTGCGTACGCACAAAACAAGGGCTGAAAGAGGCGTACCCCACTTCCGACGCACAAGTTGTGATTTATAAAAACAAACTTGACGGGAAAATTTGCGCGTCTGCACTCAAACTCTGACCCATGCGTACGAATATTTTGGAGATGGAGCAGTTTGGCGACACCGATGGTGAGCTGGAGTTACGTCTTTTTGGTCACTTTAAGACATGAAATCTAAAGAAAATTATACATATACAGAAAGATGATACAAATATAATTTCACTCACCAAGCCTATCACATTAAGCAAACATCCATCCCTTCTTAAATGTCCGCTCCAGCGAGCACGTTGGGCCGTTTAGTGAAACTGACGCATAGCATAACGCATCTAAAACGAACCGTAAATCTTCATTATAAGTCCTAATCATAAATACAGTTCATGTTCATAATAACAGTTTAAATAAATAAAAGAATGATTTAAACTTTGTTTTACTTCTGTTGTAAAGATTTAGATTAAATATGCCATTCTGATTAATGGAGTTAAACACTTAAATTACATGAAATCATTAGGCTACTAAGAAGTTACAACATTTTTTATATTCAATAAATATAAATATTTGTAGTGGATGCAATTCTTTCGAACACTTTTCCTCTGGCGCTTATGATAATATCAGATTGTCTGAGAAAATAGTTTAGTGCAACTAATAATGCACAACAAGGTCTATCTGTTTCCATTAAAAACATAAATCAATTAAAAATACTCTTTGGCCAGTGGAAAAGATTGAGAAAAACTTTCTCCGAAATGTATTTTACACTATTTGATTGATTTATTCAAAAACAAGGCAAGGATAGGCTACTAAATGATTTGTATTAATGTAACTAATGTGACAGCACATCCGCATTTCATATTTTCCTAATGTCTTGTATCTTTAAACATGTTATCACGTGGATGAATAATCATATGCAAATGATATGCAGATGAGGATATGCATAGTAAAACTAGGCGTTGTAAGCTCCATATATGGTTGTTTCGGGGAGGAGACGCATGTGCGCACAATCTTCCGCTAACTGGGATTTATAAAGGGAATTCTGCGCAGGTTCTGGCGTACGCACGGTTTTATAAGTCTGAATATTTTTTGGAGTACGCCATTTTTGGCTTTCTGGCGCACGTACACTTTTAGTAAGGATCCTACGCACAGTTTTATAAATGAGGCCCCTGAGCTTGACACCAGGCAGAGAACACTGACCATTTCGAGGAATAGAGCCATCTAGTAGAAGGGGCTCTAGCCTGCGTGATCGTGTTTAACACTCCCTCCGGGAGATTAGTGGGTACCTGTTGATGGCCCATGCATGTAGGGACCACAGATCCGGGCGAGGATGCAAAATCGAGCCCTTTGCCTGAGAGAGGAGGTCTCTCCTCACCGGTATAGGCCTAGGGACAGTGCTGGTCAGTAGCATCAGGACTGGGAACCAAGTCTGGTTCGTCCAAAGCGGAGCCACGAGCAGCACTGGGCATCTGTTTTCCCTGATCCGTTCCAGCACTTGAGGCAGGAGTGAGACGGGGGGGGAAAGCATAGAGGGGGCAGCGGGGCCATACGCATGCGCTGCCCTCAGTGAAAGCAGGTTGTGCAGAGCCCAGACCAGGAGTCGTTCCATCAGCCTGTAAAGGTTTTGGGACCTGATGCCGCCCTGGTGATTTATGTATGCCACCACTGATGTGTTGTCCGACCGGACCAAAACATGGTGGCCTTTTATCTGGGGACAAACGCGCCGTAAGGCGTTGTCGACTGCCAGCATTTCTAGACAGTTTACGTGTAGAAGCCTTTCCCGTTCTGACCACTGGCCAAAGAATGGTCTGCCCTCGAGCAGCGCTCCCCATCCCGAGGTGGAGGCGTCCGTGGACCCACCTTCACACTCGAGGGAGTCCCCAGACTCAAGCCTGACTGATACCAGTCGGCCATTTTCCAATGTTCCAGAGCCGAAACGCATTCCATGTCGACCCTTAAGGCGAAACAGACCAGAGGTCCATGCCCGGGGTGGGACTCACGCTTTCAGCCACAACTGCAGTGGGCGTATGCGAAGCAGGCCCAGCTGAAGTACTGAAGATGCTGATGCCATCAGGCCCAGCATTTTCTGAAACCTTTTGAGCGGGATTATAGAGCCGCGGCGGAAGGATTTCGCGGCGTGCTGAATGTCCAGTCCGCGCTCCGGCGACAGACGTGCTGTAATAGACAGCGAGTCCAGCACTGCTGGGAAACAGCGAACTCTTCGCCCAATTGACTGTGAAACCCAGATTCTCAAGATGCTCGAGTAATGTGGTTCTGTGTTCTATGAGCTCTGAGTGCGATCGAGCTAGAATCAGCCAATCGTCCAAGTAGTTCAAAACTCGCATGCCCTAAAGTTTCAGGGGTGCGAGAGCCGCGTCCATGCACTACGTAAATATACGGGGCGCTAGGGACAGGCCGAACGGTAGGACTGTGTATTGATATGCCTGGCCCTCGAAGGCGAATCTCAAAAATCGCCTGTGACGTGATGCTATTTGTATTTGGAAATAGGCTTCTTTCAGATCTATTGACATAAACCAGTCTCCCTGGCGAACTTGCGCGAGGATTTTCCTGGCTGTCAGCATCCTGAACTGGCGCTTCACAAGCACTCTGTTCAGCTGTCGCATATCTGCTGTATAGCCCCCCTTCGCTCTGATCCTGGGATAAAGGTTCTATGACCCCTTTGCTCAGTAGTTTCGCAATTTCAGCTCGAAGTAAATGAGATACTTTGTTGTTTACCATGGTTTCGACACGCGCCGTGTAACGGCGGGGACGTGGAGCGAACTGTAGCGAATAGCCTCTTTTTATTGTGCTCAACACCCATTCTGATACCCCGGGAAGCTTTTCCCACGCATCTACGTAAATAGCTAGAGGTAGAATGAAATCTGGGCTCTGGGTTCTGGCCGCGGCATAGCGGCGGAAAAGTCACTCACTGCACTGAGAACACCGTCGGGTTGTACTGACTGAATGTGTGCTGGTTTCGTTTTTACAGAAACCGTGGGACACGCATCGTATAGTGTTTGTGGGCACTGTGACGTGGGCACATTCACTACATTTTTCGCACAATCAACATGAGTCGATTTTATTTGTGCTAGCCCTGAACTGAGGCAGACTGTGTCTGTGTGTGGGAATGGGCACTGAAACGTGGGCATTCTTACAACACTCATAACACAATTGGCCGTGACCGGAACACCAGAAAATACACTCTTTATTGGATATATCTGGGTAGCCGTAAAAACGGCCTTTGTGTGCAGGCAAGCGGGCGAACGAACCGGCTTGTTGACTGCTAAATACACTGGAACAGTCACATTGCATGGAACTGCACGAGCGAATCGTTTCGGTGAAAATCCGGCCGCAGCGGGATCTGAACACCGTCGCTTTCCTAGGATGGTTAGGAAGGCTTTGGGACCTCGGGCTTGATCTCAATCCTCGGCCGGGGCCCGCGCTGAGGGGGCGGCGTGCGGCAGAGCGAAAGCGCGGTCTCTGTTCTCGGGCCTGACAGCGCTGAGAAGCGGCGGGTGGTGTAGGCTGCAGCTGGGAGCTCCGGGCAGACGGCTGTTTCGAGCGACCTGCTGCGGAACTAGAGCGCTTCGGGAGGAAGTGCTTCATCGCCTGTGATGTCTTTTGAACCTCTTGGTATTTGTCCTCGAAATCTTTGACGGCAGATCCGAAGAGGCCCGCTGACGAAATGGGCGCGTCGAAAAACACAGCGCGCTCTGAATCCGTCATCTCAGACAGCGTCAACCAAAGGTTGGCCATGTTCCACCCCATCGTCTGTGCAGCAGATTTCGCAGCGCGTAGAGCCAGGTCCGTAGCACTTCTTAAATCCGCGATGCTGATCGATTCCACGCCTTCCTCGTCCATTTTACGGAGAAGGTCGGTCTGTAAGATTTGCAATATGGCCATTGTGTGCAGCGTTGACACAGCTTGTCCGGCGGCGGTGTAAGCGCGACCGTGCATGGCTGACATCACTCGGCAGGCTTTGGATGTCAGCAGTATCTGCGCTCGCCGTCCAGCGGAGGGCGGGCAGAGATGTGATGCTACCACTGCTTCCACTGGAGGAAGAGAAAGGTACCCTCTATCTTTCGCACCGTCCACAGTGGAGAATGCAGCAGAGACAGAGGTACGTATCCTGGCCGAAAAGGGGGCATTCCAAGACCTCGCGACTTCTTTGTGAAGCTCTGGAAGAAAAGCCGCGGGTCTAGAGTGTGACGGCAGGTGGTCCTTTTTGAGGAAGCATCCGTCCAGACGGTTGCGCGCTGGCTGCGCGGGCGTCACCCAGTCGAGGCCGAGGTTTTCGACGGCTTGAGAGAGCAGACGCATCAGCTCTGATTCAATGCCAGCCCGTTTTCCAGCAGGCTCGCGGGCAGCGGGAGGGAGGTCCACGGAGCTCGCCCAATCCTCACTGTCTGATGCCAGGATAGAACAGGCCTCGGCTGTTTCGTCGATCTCAATGGCGGAAGTGGTGGCAGATGGCGGCGGTTGTCCGTCGGTGAGCGACTCGAGCGATGCCGGCGAAGCTGGACCGCGCTGAGCACGGCGCTTTTTACGGCCTGTCGAGCGTATTTATAGGCCAAGGCCACGCCTATACTGGCGGGACTTAACGAAATAGGCGCGAAGCGCCCCCATTGGGTATCACGTCGCGCAGGGCCTCCCTCGATAGGCTGCTGCTGTTGCCGCAGGGCAGCCAATAGGCGCGCAAGCCGTCTTGCCTATGTCTGCATGCTGCCGCACAGCGTTTTACATTAATTCAAAATTAAGGATAATTTTTGGCTTCAATATCTCGTGGAAAAGAGGTTTTCCCCATAGCGTAAGATATTACGCAGTACGAGAGATACTCTCGTAAGAGAACTCTTGCTAGTTTAAATGCTGGGAATGTTCAAGATTCCATTTTATAATATTTGCACGATAAATGGAAGGATTTTTAGTGTCAAAAGTTCACTATTTTTGGCATATAATCACACAAATTTGAAATGAGCAAAATGAAATTCTGCTGTAAATATTCATAATCTGCATAACATATTGGATCCGCACTTGATTTAATAGGATGCCCACGTGGATGGACACCTTTTGGACTCCAGGGCTACAAGTACATCTCTCAATCGGTTCACTGGATCACAGCAGAGGTAATGTTTTAGTTACAACAAAGTTATAGGTGTCTTTAACTACATCTAAATAAATAGTTGTACTATAAATGTACTTACTGTGTTGATGTAAAACCCTTTTGCTGCTATTGAGGTGGGATATGGTTAAGGTTAGGGACAGGTTTGGTGGTACTGTTAGGTTTAAGTCGGGGTTAACTTAACACTGGGTCAACAGGGTTATCCTGATTTAATTATAGCTGTATTAATAATGGCAGGTGTTTCTTTTTTTTAAATAGAAGTACAATGTAAAAAAATCTAGGTTTACTGAATCCAAATGATTAATTTAAATTGTTAGTATGGACTAAAGACTCTTTAATGTAAGTGGGAATGTTTCTTTATAAGTGAAATTCTCTTTTGCAAACAAATGCAACAAAAAACCAATACAGAGCAAATAATCGATCAGAGCAGACTTTGTTTGCTAATGACTAAAATGTTTAAAGTTGTTTTCTGCTGGGTCTGTTGCCTTCCTCCACAAGAACTTGGGTTGGTGCTCATGATGGTGAACAAGTTAAATTGTGTCCCCTAAAGAAACCTATTTGTTTGTCTAAACTGAAATTTCTGCTTTAATCAAATGCAAAGTTGCTAATGAAGAGTTTGACTTCAAAGCTGAACTTAATTCGCATGTCTGACCACTAGTGCACTTTTTGGAGTCTTTCTCTTCACTTATTAGGACGGAGAGTGGCTGTGGAGTGATGGATCTGTGTATGACTATAACAACTGCTGCTCTGGACAACCTAACAATGCTGGTGTTCCTGATAACTGTTAGGAGATCAACTGGATCTGTGATTGAAAATGTATTTTTATATTGTAACTTCATATTATACGGTAATATTAAATGGCTCATTTGGGTTGCACCAAGTGCCTTAAGTTGAACACCACTGTAATGATCAAAGTAACAGATTTCATTATTCCCCCCTACAGCTAACCGTTGCTTGAACGATGCTCCCTGTTTAACCTCAATTAACTATATTTGTGCTTTGGACGCGTGAGATCACATGCAGTCATCCTGTTTTTCTGAAATCCAATCTCTTCTGAATTTTAATCTCTTCTCAATATTTTCTGAGACACTCCTCAAATTAATAAAAGCATTCAATCAAAGCATGTGCATTGTGGACAATCAAATAAATGTATATTTCATAGCAAGGTTTGAGGATAGGGTTAGTAGAATGGTATTTAATGATATCAGGGAAGGGGTTTGTTTTTGTTTCCTGCAATGGATTAAGCAAATTTGGATTTCATCCAGGGCTCTTTGTTTTCGGTCTTATAAAATAAGCATCATGATGCTGGAATTCACCATGATCTTTACATGGTATCCTGGCTCAAGTCCAAAACCCCATGGTAATACCATGTTACTCTGGTATTTGTTGAATGTCACATGTATAATGTAAATGTAGGCATATGTGAGTATTTTTGGAAAGAAAACGTTGGTTGTGCTCTAGGGTGCCCCCTACTTCCAGGTTCATGAGGCCCCCTAGGGGTCCATAATGCTAAACACCCCAGTTCTAAACTATAAGGTCGGTCGCCGTAAAACGTGACCAGCGCATATGAAGTTGAAATCCCAAAATATAAGATTGTATTCTATTTACCACCAACTTCCTCCACAATATAACAAGGGCTTAGACACAAAAACAAATTAAAGTTAAAATAAATTATTAAAAAATAAACCATATCTGCACAGGCTAAAAATAACCTTTAAGGGATGTTATCAAGGCTGCCACTGCACAAGGGTATTGGGAATATATTTTGTATTTTTCAACTAAGTCCAGCAACATCCCATCTTTTTTGTTGTTTTTTTTACAGGGCTTTTAGATGTACCAGGCATTTCCCTCAAAGAGATGAAGCTCAATCTCTGTGACGTCACACTGACACACGTCTATAAATGCTGCGATTCTTTCTCGAGCTCCGTCTGTCTCTCACTGCAGGACAGGGAAGGGAAGACTCAATACCGACGGTCGATTTCTTCTTGAGCTTCACTTAGCGAGTCTATGCCCAGTTCTTTGCGGGACTCCGTACGCTAAACGCAGTCCATGCGAAGGGTTTTACACGTTTCTGCTGCTTTCATTGTGCCGATCTGTGTGATAAAGCGCATAAAATGTCCTCTACATTTTGCAATAAACAAGTGACAAAGTAACGCAAAGTGCATAACATTTCAAATAGAATAAGTCTTTAAGTGCATCTTTATATAAATTCTATGCTATATATAAAAAGAGAAAAAGGTTTTGTTTATTTGGAACACTCAGTTGTCCAGCTTGTCAGTCACACACACTTCTGGTGTTTGTTTTACACTATTAGTTGTGTTTATGATTTAAATGCACAATTTTCAGATTTTTCCTACAAGTTGTATTTAGTTATAACTTATATAATTGTGATTATGCCACTGGCTGTCACCACGTTCCAGCGACCGCTTGGCTTTGCGAAAGCACAAGTCAAAAGTCATTTGTTAAACACTGATTACAGCTAAAGTTTCCCTCGTGCATCAAGAAAATCTCAAGGTAAACCGAACATATTTCAAAAGCTTTAGTTTATTGCAGTGCCATCCATGAACCACAAAGTGTCTTATAAAATAAAATAGTAAGCATTTAACAAATAGATAGCTAAGAAATCCGTTGTGTCATTTCCAAACAACAGGGCCAGATCCTTTCTTGTAAATCTTTATTGTGAAAAAAAAAAATTCATACACACTGCTAAGATCAATATATATATATTGGTACATTTTAATGAGCAGAATAGCAGAACATTTTCTGTTCTGCAGAACTGGAATTGTTGATTCTTGAATGACTGTTCCTCAACACCAGTCTAACTCCTGTTGTCAGTGAAATATTACCTAAATGGCATATTACAAAAAAGCAAAAGGACATGTTTTCATCAACAAACAAAAAAAAAAACCTCAAAACTAAAAAACTTTGGTCTAGTTCCCTTCCATGTTCATCTCCACCTCTTCTGGACAAGGTGGTGGGAATCTTTTAATCATTTTAATTTCTGTTGACCCCCATCTTAACTAAAAGCTCTCCTTCATTGAAGAGCACAGAATGAATGTTCTCTAAGGAGGAAACCCAGTGCTCACTTTTCACAGAAGTCATAGAAAAACCTTGTTGAAGGCCTTTTAAAAGATTCATGTCAGCTTATAATCACCAGCTCTCTGAACAGTCCAACAAACTTTAAACGCGGAGCAAAAAACAGACTTTTTAAATACAGAGAAAACGATTGTAAAACTAAAACAATGCTTTTGTAACACTGATGAAGCAGCATCTTCATCCTACCACAACGCTGAGAGACGTTCCATTATAAACAGCTTGCTTTGCGAGCGCACTGGCCTCATCCAAACCCAAATCTCTCCAACTAAGAGCGGCCTATCTTGGGCTCATGGGCTTTTAGTGTTCCCACAGCATCCTTCACAGCATGGTAGATGATGTTCTTCACCTGTGAGCAACACAAACACAACATTAAATCAACATAATGCTTGGCAAGCATAAACGCTGGAAAATTGATTTAAGAAAGTCACATCAGGTTTGGAAGTATAGGTTTGGTATAGAAATACCTGTAGCTTGTCCTCGTGGTTAGTGTGAGTGTTGGAAAGGTGCCGGAACTCTTGCGTCAGTCTAAAACAGTGCTTCACGTGTTCAGGAGAAACAAAGTCCTCTGCGACCTTGATACAGCTGTACAGATTGTGCACCTGGCAAAACCAAGATGAGGAAATGTGTCAAATAGGGGTGCGTCATATGTATCGTCTACGATAATATCTTAATAAAGCAATAAGCCCTGCGAAGCAGTGGTTTACAGTGAATTTAGAACAGCTAAGGGGAGTTTTTAGGCACGACACAAAGCGGACAGGTATGGAGTAACCGTTTTCACTTATTCCACATACCTGTCTAGGTTTGACAAATGCAACACCGATGCATTGACTTGATAATACTGTTGTAATGCGGTCACGGGTCTGTGTTTGTAGAGTTCTTTACAACTGCTTAGAACACGGCTCAACCAATCATAATCAAGGACCAGAACTATCCGATTAAGAATTGTTGTTTTAATCATGTGGAAGTTGACATAAATCATTCACTTTGTTAAAAACAAACAAAAACAGGCCTTGAGTGATATCGCTTTCACTTTATACAGTCGCCTAGTAGAATTCAGCTAGAATGACCACACAATTCCATATGAGTTTGTGTCTTATATTTCTATATGATATTGTACAGCAATATCACAAGCTGAATGTCAGCATGATTGTAAATGTGATCTTGTTTATTGAACCGTTTAAGAAAATCTGTAAATGAAAATTGTTGTAATTGTCACATGTAAAATATAGTATTTTTGCTCTTTTTGCCAATGAAAATAGTTCCAAACCAATCACAACACAACCGTCTCAGTGCAACACAGACTACGTTTACACGCAGCCAATTTTCGGCTTATGGTCGGGTTAAGGTCACTATTCGGGTTTCTGAAACATTAGGAATAACCCGTTTACAAGCGTGAACAGAGAGAGTTACTCCTACATGGAAATGCAATATCCCGATGAAAACGGCGGCGCACGGTTAGCGTCTGGACGTATGGACAACCTTAAGACGCAATATGCGTCATTTCCGATTCTTCTTCCTGTATCCAAAGACAATAACAGCAGCAGCACGCGGATAATGAATAGTTCGGGGCAGATACCGATCGCCTTTGTTTGCGCTTTGGTGCTGGTACTGACCTCGCTCCAAATGTATGCTGTGCTGCGTCTCACCATGTTTACTTCTGGTATACGGCACGCGGGTTTTTGTATGCGCCGAGAAGTTCCTCTACTCAAAAGACCAAGATTCCTTGCGAATAGAACATGCGCAGAACACAAATTATTATGGGGATATGCCGATACACGTTTACATGACCAAACATTCGTGTTAGAAAAGGGGTACCCCAAGTATCATATCCGGGTATTTAAAATCCGGGATATGAGCATATTCGGGTTTTTGCCGGTGTTTACATGGGATTCTGAAGTGCGCATTCGATGGACATTGACAGTGAAGCGACGTAACTGTTTCTTATTATTCTGATTATGCATAAAGGTTAGAAAAAAATGGTGACAAAGGAGCCCTTAATGAAAATGGTTATTTCTGTTACTGCTGTGAACTGAACAATATAATGAATATGAAAAACTTCAGAAGTCAGTTAAACGTACCAGCACAAAAACACACAGCAAATTGTCTAATTATTGCTATCGACAAAATCCCTGAAACTCCTGAGATGTAATTTTGTCAATATCGCACACCCCTTGTTTCAAGTGCATGATTTGAACTGAACTCTGGTGGACATGATCTCAGTAACGGAGGTGGTGATGGCGCAGTGTATAAGACTGTATAAGATTCGAATCCACTGTGAGACACCAATGTGTCCCTGAGCAAGACATTTAACCCCTAGTTGCTCCAGAGGCGTGCAACCTCTGACATATATAGCAATTGTAAGTTGCTTTGGATAAAAGCGTAAATGAATAAATGTAAATGTAACTAACCTGATGTGGCGCTCCAGCTGGGATGAACACGGCATCTCCCAAAAACTGCACAATGGACCAGCCCTGGACTCCATACTCCTCGAACAGCCTGCGGCGCAGCGTCTGGTCCAGGTACCAGCTCTGGTCATGGATAGGATCGTGGTCTGGTGGGTTCTCTTGTCCTTGTTCTTCTCCAACCTGCAATAAATAGGTGAAATTAACTTGAGTCATTCATACCGTATTAAAAACGTAGAAAGTTGAGAACATTGCCCAAATGTGACACTAAAAATGTCCTCAAGGCATTTGGGTTTGGAACCACATGAGGGTCTTCATTTTTGGGTAAACTAATAATTTAAAATCAAGAACATCAAACAAACAACATCATTCTTTCACCTTTCGCAGGAGCTCGCGGATCTTTTCGGCGTCTTTAGCGGCGTAGATGTGCCAGAGAGCTCCAGGTTTCTCCTTGATCTCGTAGACTCTTTTCTTAGTCATGTCATCCACATCACCCTCTTCAATGGTCAGCATCACCTCTGCAGTAATAACAGCTTGGTCAGTAAACAAACACACAATCATAACTTGTATTAAAGTCTCTATCTTTTTAATAAGACCACAAACTACAGCTGTACTATTCATATTGATTGTAAGAGCCTACTTTGTGTCTACACTATGGCTTTAAAATGGACAAAACAGCGCATGCTCATAAACACAGAATCGTGAGCAGTGATGAAGCTCACACGTAAAATGTAAGCCTGCAGTTTGCTCAATTGTGCTGCTTGTATTATGTTAAAAGGACAACCTACGTTTTCTTTCTGAGTCCACATGTCTTAGGAGCTGTAAGATTCTTTTTGCTTTGGAGCAGCGGGTCTCCATAAAGGCAAACATGCTGATGTATGATGCTCGGGGAGGCTAACAGCAAATTATAAACACTAAACAGTCAGCTATTTCAAATGAAAGATGAAAGTTGTGGTATTGATGTACCACAGGATAAGGAATCTTTTAAGCCTAATGTTTTTCAATCAGTTTCCATCTTTTTAAATAGAAATGCATTAATCTAATTATATAAAATGATACTGTCAGTACACCACAGTTAAACAAATGAACTAGTGTAGAAATGTGAAAGGCTTATAGATCGTTAAATGTTTATTTAGAGTCTCCCTGTGGTGAAAATCAAGCTTTTAATGTTGCTTTAATATGCTTTAAGACAAACCATGTGCAAATTCATAAGTCAACACCATTGCTGAGTATTTTCTCCTTAAAACTGCAGTGAACCAAAGACAGAGACATAGAACCACGAATACTAAATGAGACATGAAGACCTTTTTTTCAAGGAAAACACATTTAAATGTCATTTTGGTGATCAAAGATAAGGAATACAACTATTGACTACAGGGGGACTTGAACTTTTATAGACCCCAATAAAACATTTTTCAAATTGCCAGACCATTTAAAATTAAGATACAATTTGATTTGCCTTTATAGAAATATTTATTTTCTACAAAAGACGGTTATATACTGCTGTGGTATTAATTAAAAAAAGAAACATACAGACAGCACATTTTCTTTTAACCTGACAAAAGCTTTTAAGCACCAGCATCACAAAAAATGTCCATTTATTTGTTTTTTTCTAACATGCGGTCTTAAATATGACCGTTTGTTCTGTGTAGTATTTCTGCACTCCAGTACAGTAGATTCTAATTTCTACAAGAATATTAAATGATTTATTTATTACAGTGTTTACTTGGTTATTGGCCATTGGTGCTTGGGCTCAGATGACTGCTCCTTGGGGCTATAATTTATGATCTGAATGAAATACAGAATGTACAGTAACTATTTTGTGTTTACACATTGTTTAATGTTGAAGAAAATATTGAATGTTTAACGAATGGTCGAATATCAAACCAACTGAAGTTTATCAAAAATGCATAGCAAGAAAACTGCTTTTTATGTGAAGATCATAAGAAAATGAAGTCGAGCTCATGAGAAAACAAGAAAGAAAAAATAATAATGCATGGCCTCTTAGGGCTTCCGTAGTGTGCCACTGCTCCAATCCTACAGCTACTAAGACGTATGAACTTAGAAAGAATACTTTATTGCCATCCCATTCCCAACTAAGCCTGGTTTGAGTGTCTTTTTTCGGAGAGGCCAATCACAACAGAAAGGACATAACGTAATACAAGCAGCCAGAGAAGGCCAGCAGTAAAAGGTTTGGCCCCAGCTTCATGTCAAAACAGACTGGTTTGCGTAAAGTGTTCATCTTGCATGCGTGTTCAGATCTTCATGCGTGTGTACAGAACACAACTCGCAGTTCTGCTTGTGCGAGACCTGTCAGGACTCACGGTTTTGTTATTTCTCCTCGCACTGTGTTGATTTGTGCACAATCTCTTTTTTTTTTGTGATCTAGTTTGGGCTCACGATTTCTGCAGGTTTACATTTTACGTGCAAGCTTTGTCACTGTGCTCACACTGCTGTAATTCACCTATGCACTGTTCATGCGCTAGCGCTGTTTTGTCCATTTATATATTTCATCTGAATTGGACTGTAAATTTCATTTACAGTCCATATTGCACAGGACCTCTAAGCATAAGTCGGGCAAGTAGATATTTAATATTTTAAAGTTTGAGTGATTACAATTACCTAACTATAGGGCTGTCAAATTTAATGTTAACAAAATGTTTAACACTTCTTTGTTACGCTGTTAACACCATCCCTTTGTCTGACAGCGTATTCTGTTATTTTGGACAACATGCTCTCTCTCCCTGCCCCACAAAGACATCACCAAAACTAGAAAGAGACACACGCAGACACAGGCCTATAAATATAATTACTGTAGTTAGTAATTGTTTTATTGGAATTACTCCGTAGTGGAATTACATCCCTTTCTCTATTTGATTGATTTTAATAACGTTAATGTACTTGAAGTGTTTGTGCACAAAGCACTAAGAATATAAAAGTATCGGATCAGGACTTCATATCAGCAGATACTCAAAATTCAATGACTCGAATCTGATCAGGGGGCCCAAAAAACTTGATCGGGACATCCCTACTCTTTTCTCGCCGTTTAAGACTGCCGCAGTCACCAACACAGATGTGACTCAGGGTGCTTTCACACTGGCAGATTAGTTGAAAACGGAGCACAGTTCGCATGAAAAATTGGTAATGTGAAAGCTGTTTTAGCCGGGATACTGAATCCGAGGCTACCTGAAGGCGGTGGTCTGAGTTTAGTTGCACTCGAACTGCGGTGCGATTCACGTGAATGTGAAAGCAACTCGGACTCGGGTGCGCACTTGTTCAGAAATTAATGTGTGCAAAATTATTAAGCAAGTTGTATTTTTGAGGATTGATTTTATTATTGAACAACTACAGTGCTCTCAGTCAATCCAAAATGTGAATAAACCTCAATCCTGAATATTTAAGGAAGCAAAAGTGAAGTTTTGGCTTTCTTAGGAGAATATCTATGTGTGCACAATTATTGGGCAACTCTTAGTGTGCAGATTTATTACGCAGCAAAATGAAAAATGAAAACTCACCATCCCCATCTCACTTGTTTATTTTAATCTGTTAAAGAGAGAATGATAAAAAAAAACTCAATTTACAAATAAACATCTCTGACATTTAAAAAAAAATCAGTGACCAATATAGCCACCCTTCTTTTCAATAACAGTTATAAGCCTTCCATTCATGGAGTCTGTCAATTTCTTGATCTGTTGACGATCAACTTTTTGTGCAGTAGCCACCACAGCCGCCCATACACTGTTCAGAGAGGTGTACTGTTTTCCTTCACCGTAAATCTCCCGTTTAAGAAGGGCCCACAAGTTCTCAATAGGGTTTAAATCAGGTGACGAAGAGGGGCAATGTCATAATTCTTTCATCTTTAAGGCCTTTACTGGCTAGCCACTCAGTGGAGTACTTCGATGCATGCGATGGAGCATTGACCTGCATAAAAATCATGGTCTTCTTGAAAGATGCAGACTTTTTCCTGTACCACTGCTTGAAGAAAGTATCTTCTAAAAACCGGCAGTAGGTTTGGGAGTTCAATTTGAGTCCATCTTCAACCCGAAAAGGTCCAACTAGCTCATCTTTAATAACACCAGCCCATACCATCACCCCACCTCCACCTTGCCGTCGTCTGAGTCGAAGTGGAGCTCTGTGCCCATTACTGATCCAGCCACGGGCCCATCCATCTGGTCCGTCAAGAGTCACTCTCATCTCGTCAGTCCATAAAACATTGAAAACATCTGTCTTCAGATATTTCCTGGCCCAGTCTTGACGTTTCAACTTATGTTTTTTGTTCAGTGGTGGTCGGATTTCAGCCTTCCTTACCTTGGCCATGTCTCTGAGCACTGAACACCTTGTACTTGAACACCTTGAACAGGTAGGTTGCAGTTCTGGAATATGACAGCACTGGAGGATAATGGGTTCCTGGTAGCTTCCCGTTTGATTCTTCTCAAATCTTTGGCAGTTAATTTGCGGTTTTTTTCTCAACACGTTTCTTGCGACTCTGTTGAGTATTTGCTACAAAATGTTTGATGGTTATGTGATCATGCCCCAATATCTTAGCAATTTCAAGAGTGCTGCACCCCTCTGAAAGACTTTTTACAATTTTTGACTTTTCTGAGTGAGTTAAATCTCTTTTTTGGCCCATTTTGCCTGAGGAAAAGAAGCTGCCTAATAATTATGCACACCTTGATATAGGGTGTTGATCTCCTTAGGCTACACCCTCCCTTATTACACAAAAACACATCACCTTAAATGCTTGAACCCAATAAGCATTCAAGTTTACACAGCTTGGAGTTGGAGAAAATGCATTAAAAATGAGATATGGTCAAAATACTCACTTGCCTAATAATTCTGCACACAGTGTAAAGTAACCTGCACACATGCATTTTAGTTCCACAAAACACATGTGAGGGATGACAGTGGTAATGATTTACCTTGGATAAAAGCACGAGTGAAAGTGCAGTGTCATTGTGCAGAGTGAGTGCAATCTGAGCGGCAAATGAATGGCTCGCAATCCACGATCTCCTTAAAAGAGTCTGTTTGCAGTGAAGTGTCGTTCACTCTGCTGCGCATAATAGCACCAAATTAAAGGGTTAGTTCACCCAAAAATGAAAATTATGTCATTAATGACTCACCCTCATGTCGCTCCAAGCCCGTAAGACCTCCGTTCATCTTCAGAACACAGTTTAAGATATTTTAGATTTAGTCCGAGAGCTTTCTGTCCCTCCATTAAAAATGTATGAACGGTATACTGTCCTTGTCCAGAAAGGCAATAAAGACATCATCAAAGTAGTCCATGTGACATCAGTGGGTTAGTTAGAATGTTTTGAAGCATCGAAAATACATTTTGGTCCAAAAATAACCAAAACTATGACTTTATTCAGCATTGTATTGTCTTCCGGTTCTGTTGGGGATCCACGTTCACGAGTCCGCAGTGACGCTGATGACGTAAGACGCTGCTGACGTGTTATCTGGTGCGTCCGTGTATTCGGGTTCAAATAAATATGGCTGGGCAAAAAAATGCAAGTCTTCCTCTGTGTGGAAATCCTTAGACATGTTTGCAAAGATTGTTTTGTTTACAGCGTGCGTCTCCCTCAGACTGTAAACGAAGCTCGGGCGCACCAGACACACGTCAGCAGCGTCTTACGTCAGCAGCGTCACTGAACGCGGATTGACAACAGAACCGGAAGAGAATACAATGCTGAATAAAGTCGTAGTTTTGGTTATTTTTGGACCAAAATGTATTTCCGATGCTTCAAAACATTCTAACTAACCCACTGATGTCACATGGACTACTTTGATGATGTCTTTATTTCCTTTCTGGACAAGGGCAGTATACCATACATAGATTTTCAATGGAGGGACAGAAAGCTCTCGGACTAAATCTAAAATATCTTAAACTGTGTTATGAAGATGAACGGAGGTCTTACGGGCTTGGAACGACATGAGGGTGAGTCATTAATGACATCATTTTCATTTTTGGGTGAACTAACCCTTTCATAAAAAACACAATTTATTTCCCACGTCCTGTTTTCTGCCATGCAGCGTGCAAGTTTGTGAAGATATTCAGTGCATGTAAACACACCAGGGTTCGATAGAATCAAGTTGAGTGTGAAACCAGACGAACGGTGCAGGACCGGGAACAATCACGCTCGGACCGCAGCGAACGTGCCCAGTGTGAAAGCCCCCTCATGGATAACTGTCAGGTATTAGGGACTTATTACAACAGTGGGATTCCAATGATCACATTCATTCACCATCAGTTACTCACTCACTTGCAAAACACTTATGCAAACATAATGGAGCTGGGCTTCAGAGGATGTTAGAAAAGATTAATACCACGCACACAGAGTGGGAATATTCAACAGAAGAAAAAAAAATCTGATCAAATATTCCTGGAATAAAAAACAAATTACAATTCAAATATCTTTTAAAACATTTAAAAGAAAAAAAATGAAAGGATCGCCAACCACCACTGAAAAGCGTGAAAAAAAAAAAAAAATTCTTATAGCAGATAAGAATAAGATATTAAAGGGGTCATAATATTAGTCACCGCAGAACACTGCAATTTTCAACAAATCAGTTTGATATTAATAATGTATGAATCAGATTAACCAGTTCATTGAAGACAACTGACTCAAGAGCGATCCATTTGATCTAGTTGCAGCAGTTAACAGAATTTGTCTTAAGAACAGACCCCTCCAATATAGTGAATATAGCGCACAAGCCTGTGACACACTAAACCGATGGACGACCAATGTCGGGCCATCTTGAATGTCTGTGGGTCTAGTTTCTGTAGTGTGTTCTGCGCCGTTGGCACTAGTCGAACCCTGCAGCTTTTCTGCCAATTGAGCATGTTGAATCAAGAGTCATTGGTGAGAGAGTTCACTCTGATTGGCTGGTCAGCTCAGCGAACCAGTGCACAAGAAAAGTGAAAGTGAACAACAAAGTCAAGAGGGCACAAACAGTGCTCTGAGTGCCCATCTCATCTGAGATTTACAGTGAATCACTGAAAAGAGAAGAATTTTCTCGTTCTGCAGGGAACGAGATTGGTGTGAAAGTGGTAAGCAAGCGCTGCTTTATTTACGGTCCTCTTATTGGTTCTTCTTTTGAATAATGAATACAGACTCCTGCAATCTGCTGGTATGAAGAGTTATTTCCTCTCACACAGACACAGAACATTCAAGTAAGTTGGCCATTGGCTGTAGTCTTTGCAGCGTTTTCAACTTTTTGGCCCAGACGCAGGTGACGTCACAGTTCTTTGATGTTCATTGATGTCATTTGGTGTGTCTGGGTCTTTAACTATGTCTAGTGTTTCCCAAGCCTGTTCCTGGAGGCAAACCAACAGTGCACATTTTGTATGTCTCCCTAAAATTTTTTACAAGTCTCTACTAATGAGCTGATGATTTGAATCAGGTGTGTTTGATTAGGAAGAGTTTGAAAATGTGTACTGTTGCACTGCATCCCAATTCACATACTCTCGGTCCTAAATAGTATTCGAAATTAAAAGTAGTGTCCCAAATTGTAGCATGTTGAAATGAGTATTTCAAATTTGTCTGGATTACAGCCCTGCATTTTAGCATCATAGCTCACATGCAGGCCGAGAATCGGGCCCGTTATAGGCTTCTTTTTATATATTTAGTAGGGCTGCAACAACTAATCGATAAAATCGATTATAATCGATTATGAAAATCGTTGTCAACAAATGTCATTATCGATTAGTTGGTCTGCTTACGTCACGGGGAGCGTTTACTGGTACGCACACACACGCAAGGTCTCTCTCCCTCAGGCGCTCTGCCGAGCGCGCGCGCTACACGGTTTGGAGCAGTCTCTTCTGTCTCGAATGCGCGCTCTTGCTTGCGCGCTCTAGATTTCGGGAGTTTGAACTAATTCGCGGGCATCAGGGAGCCGCAATCAATATGCGGGAGACTCCCGGGACTTCCGGGACTTCCGGGATGTCTGTATTTTGTCTCGAGCATCAGGTTGTGCAATCAGTTCGCTCGCAACGTAAGTGATGGATTAAAATAGCGCTACCGCAGAAATAGGTTAAATTAAAACGGTGTTTACAAAGTGAAGCATTAAATACAAAGGCAGTTAATAACAGCAGCAGTAAAATATTGTTTTTTAGTCACTGTACTCAGTGGTTTTCAGCGAATGCTTGTGCACTAATGCATAATTTCTCCTGTCCTTTACTCAAGCCTGTTAGCTTGCTGGGTAACCTTACCTCCATTCCGTTCTCTTTTTATAGCATTTGTCTACTAAGTTTTAATTGTTTTTCAAACGCGATCTACTGCGGCTCTACATTCACACAATTGTTTTCAGTCTTTCTATATTTATTTAATCAATTTATCCTTATATTATATTCTTTTATATATTATATATATAATATATATTTTATATTCTTTATCCTTATATTCCTTATATATAATTAATTTTAAATAAAAATTAAATGAATTATACATTTTAGAATTTTTTAGTTTGTTTTTAGTTCAGATATTCACATCTGAACAACATGTCTGTGTAAATTTGTTTTAACAAAAATTGTGTTAAAATATAATATGTTGGATATCATTTTTTTAACAATAATCATGTTTGTCAACTTGCCATCAGCAATTATCATTAAAAACAATGCAAATATTGATATTAGTAAAACTCAATGTGTGGCTTTTGCACTTTTTAAAGTACACTTTTACACATAAATACCCTGATTTACGGTTTTATTTAGTTATAATAAAAAAAAAATCTAATTTAATTTCTATCCGATTAATCGAAAAAATAATCGTCCGATTAATCGATTATCAAAATAATCGCTAGTTGCAGCCCTAATATTTAGACATTAATTAATTAAAAGAAACTATGGGATGCCCTGCGCTGGTGGAAACAACATAAGAACATGCTGCCGCAACTGTGAAGACTGGCTCGCATGGTGCAGTAACAGCGAGTGTGACTTCAGCGCAGCTGTGAGATTTAAGAAGGAAGGACTGCATTAAAACCTTCCACTGTGGATGCTGTGCTTTTTCTCTCACGACGCTCTGTAGAGGCTGTTCTTCTGGCTGTAGCTATATTAGGAGAGGGTCTCATTTTCCGTTAGGGATTGGACTTTTTTCCATTAGTCTAACCGTTGGAAACTCTTGGAAATAAGAATGGCCATGTTCTGTGGTGAAGCCCTCGAGTTCTTGATGCATAGTCTAGGTGTAATGTAAGACAACCTGAATTTTTTTTTTATAGATTGTATAGCCCGTTACGTTTGCGAGCGCCATTGTGAGCAGCAGAGCAGCCTGCCGCAGCTTGTCAAAGTGCCTTTTTACTGTGGTGCTGATAATCAAATAAAATAACATTGTGATATGCTTGAAGTTTTTTATATCTGTGGATTTTATTGTAAGCAAGTCAAGTGTTGTTTTGAGAGGCTAAATTGATCAAACATGTGGTCAACTCAGTGTCGGCTACTGGCAGAGATGGGGGACTCGAGTCACATGACTTGACTCGAGTCAGACTCGAGTCGCAAATTTAAGGACTTGAGACTTGCTTGACTAAATTAAGAAAATGACTCGACTTGACTTTGACTTGAGATCCAATGACTTGAGACTTGACTTGACTTGAATGGTATGACTCGAGAATGACTTGATATACATTTATCATCGCAACATCAATTGATGAACAAAATGAAAGCAACGGAACCATTGACGCCAGTCATCAGATTCTGCGCGATTGCGTGACACTGCACAAGCCCAGAAAAAACATACATCGCGGTGAGCGCGCTAAATACAAAAGCATCTCCCAGCATCGTTTCTTTTTGGATATAAACACTAGAAATTGAATATATTCATACAAGAAGATTTGCTGTACGCATAATAACTGGCAAGGGATATCGGACGACCATCACAACCTCGAACAGTCGAACTTCATTCACCACGTCTAAAATTAAGCTATGGCTTGTTTAACCTGTTTGTTATAGTTAATTTGACTATCTTTAAATCAAGAATATTGGTCAAAACAGCATGCCTCTTTATACACAATTATGTTTTCAAATGTAGCTTAATGTTGTCAATATTCAAATGATAATTAATGATGTCATATGTTTTGTATAACATTTGCCACATTTCTTTTTAAATCATGCTTTAAAGCCAAATATGTCGTTCTTTCCAATGACAAAAAACAACATAGAAAACTGTTAATGTTTTGTCGTGTTTTATGTTTCTCTTAAAGCAGGGTTAGATGTTATCAGGGGTTACATCTATTAGATGTTATCAAAATGCCAGCAGAATTAATATTGCACCCAAAATTCAAAATGTGGTGGAAAAAAATGCCCTAGTACGAGTTATTTTCATAATTATAACATATATTAAAAAAATATTTCCAGAATATTGACGCGATAGCAAATGTGATAATGATTTTATAAAACAGTTCAGTAAACAGAGTGAATATTGTGATGTGACATTTAGACATAGCCTAATATTCCAAATATTTTCTGTTTTTGCTCGGTTTCTCTAATGACAATAGTTCCAAACAAGCCACAGAAAGAGTTATACGTATTTGTGATTCAGTGACCTAGTTGCTTAGTTCCAGAACGAATCTGCCGTTTTGAACATAAGTTAAATGAATGCTTATATGACTCGTACATTAATACGGTAATTTGGCGCCACCTATTGGCGGTTTTAACTTCATAATTAAAAATATATAACTTGTATTAGGGATGCCAGTTTGAAGAACTGGTCGCATAGGAATTATACTTGAATTGTGAATTGTTTAATACCTTTTAATGGTCTTCAGCAATGTTTGAAGCATATTTTTTTTTCATGCTTTAATGTTGGCCTAATTTCAGTTACATTTAGATTTTTATTGTAGTAACCACTCAGCTATATGTGGAAATGCATATATTAAAAAAAATAAAGTTGCAAATAAAACCATAGTCCACAACTTCTGTAGTTTTAACTTATTTTAATATATAAATTCAGTGAAATCGTCAAACGTTTGTATGACTTGCCAGTGACTTGTGACCCAAGCTACGACTTGACTTGCTTGACATAAGGCAGTGACTTGACTTGACAAAAAATTTACTTGGACTTGCTTTGAGACTCAAAGGATAAGACTTGAGACTTGCTTGTGACTTGCACATGTGTGACTTACTCCCACCTCTGGCTACTGGTCATCACAGGCTCCAGTCGGACTCGGGCTGAGAATTCAGATAAGCTGTCGGACAAGGGCCAGGTTAGGGTCCCGGGCTAGCGCCCACATTTGAGGCCAGTGCAGGGCTTTAACCTGGATGGTCTACTTTTTCTGGTTAGACGTTAGAATCTGAAGTGCTGATCTGTGGATCTAATGGCTAATATTGCCCACAACCCATTGTGCATTGGACGAGGATTCAAAAAGAACTACAAACACAAATACATTTTAAAAAGTGTTAAACTACAAACATGGTGAATGTGCAAGACTGACGGGTTAAGTAGAGTGGTGTAGATAAAGGGGTTGAGTGATTCAAAATCAGTATCCAACCAGACAAAAAAAGATTTATTCAATGTTTCCACATTATATTTCATCTGCAACAGCATTGTGAACTTTATGAAGATACGTTTGGTCATTAACTTTCAAATGTATCATTATGCAAACAGAGGAGAGTCTCCCGCATGAAAGACCCAAGATTAGCAGATCAAAGTGCTTTATTTCTCTCAAATACAGTAGGAAATTAAATTAAATGTGGAGGATTTTAACTGTGACAATGATTGACAGGGCAGTTTAAACAGGGACAGGATGCACGGGACTAATCGACAGAGAGGTCTGTTAAAGACGCAACTAGGCAAATTGGGACGCAGCATTAGTGTGCCTCCACGAACAGGGTTGGGAAACACTGGTATATACTATTAGATATTACTGTGAACAACTGTTGTAGAGTTGGATGAAGAATCTTTAAAAAAAAATCTTGTTTTGTGTTGCACAGCTGAACTAGAAGCACATGGGTTTTAAATGTAGTGAGTTTTAATTTTGGGGTCAACTATTCCCTTACAAAACTCATTTGCAGATTAAAAATATATAACTTGTATTAGGGATGCCAGTTTGAAGAACATTTCTGAAAGTAATGTCAATATATTAGAACAGAGGAAATTGTGGTTTTCTTTATTAAATGACCCCTTTAAAAATAAAGCTAACTCAATCAAATGTTCTGATGGCGCGTCAACACAGTGAAATGTAACAACAACAAAAAAACACTACGGTCACTATGTTTTGGTGTCCTGGGAAATTCTGAATGGAGTACAAAATGGTGCACTGAGAGGTGCATTGTCCATAATTTTACCCATATATTGGTGTTTTATAATAAACGATCAACAATAATACATAATTTTATGTAAAGAGCAGTAAGAGATGGGTTAAAGCAATGGGAGTGTAGAACAAGAGAGAGCGAGAAAAGTGGGAGGGGCATGCCTGAGCTGAGACAAATGAAAAAAATGCACAGACCTTTAAATCCAGCGAGGTCTGCTTCTGTAAATGAGAAATGGTGCCACAATCAAAAGTAGTAAGACCCCAAGAGCACAGGTCGTCCTAAAGATTTTAACTGCATCCGGCCCACTGGCCTGTGAGTGGCTTGGATGCTATAATTAAGGTGCTACAATTGCTCATAATCTGCACAGATTTTACCATAAGAGACCTCGGTCATCTAATGACACCAACAAAAATGCAGCTATGAGGGAAAGACATTCAATATGTCGTACTGTTCATGAACGATACTGTACGTCTTTTTCCAAATACAGACATCACCTCGGACCTTACAACATTTTGAACAACCTTCAACTGTACTAGTGGAACTACATCTTGAGGGAGGCTTGGGACTATTATTCACCGATTTAAAATATTTTAACAAAAAGTTAGGGTCTGAATACTTTTGCAGGCACTATCTATTTTGTTCTATTTGATTGCCATTTTTCCTATCTAAATATATAATCTATGGGTAGATTCTCTAAGCTTATGCCTAAAGGGACAGTTCACCTAAAAATGAAATTACTTTAATCATTCCAAACCTTTCCTTATTCCACAGAACACAAAACAATTTTAGACAGAATGACCAATTCAACGTTCACTTTATGAGGAAAAAGACGCAATGAAAGTGACATCAAATTCTGCCCCTCCTTTCGTATTTCGTCAAACGGGTTCAGAACAACATGAGGGTGGTAAACAAATGACAATTTCCATTTGTGGTTAAACTAACCCTTTTAGCACAGGACGTGTTTTACTTTTCAGGGAAATTAAAAAGCTTGTGAACACGGTATGGATTTTACATTTTTGGTATTTCACTGAAAGTTTGAAACCATTATTGGTGATACTGATAATATTTGCAAATGAGACAAAATATAAACAAAACACTTGATTTAATTTTTTTTTTACCTTGAACTAATGAAATTTTTTTTTTTTGGCAAGAGTAATAGACTTCAAAATTACTCAAAATACCCTTCCTTATACAGTACAGGAACAGACTCTGGGACATACAAACTAAAATATTACAATATGATTTAGCAATATAAGTGAACAGAAACAATTAAGTAAATTAGCAATAGAAATGTTATATTTTGAAATCTAGCAAACCTCCTTGACACACATACACAAAAGCTTAATGCTTACCCTTTTCTTGTTCACTTTCTCCTTCTGGGACGCCCACATACACCATTACGTTGACTGCATCGGATACGTCCAGATGCAGGTTAGTGGTGCCAACCTTCCTGTCTTCTGTGGAGATCAGACCTGAGAGAGACACGGCGAAGGAAAGAGGTTAACAAAACGCCTATGTAATCCTCTTGAGTACTTGAGTGTTTTTAATGAAGATCCCTTACCATAGGCATTGTACATTTTAGGGCCCAGATCTGGTCGAACGAAGAAGTTTGGAAGACGAGAGGCCAGGTTGAGACGGCCGTCTCTCTTTGTGTACTCTGGCAGAGGAAGGTTGTCCATGAGATCATCAAACCTGCAAGAACATAAATAAGCCAAATCATAAAAACTGCTAAACACACTGGCTGCTCCTAGTTAGATACAGCACAGATGAAGATACCAAGACGCCAAATGGCATCAGAAAACCTACCGAGTGGGCATCATGTCTCTGAAATCTTCTCCAGGAGGCCAGTCTTTGAGTTTTAGTACCATAGGTTGCCCATCTCCACCTTGCAACCGTTCTAGAAAAGAAAGGAGAGTGTAATAGACCTCCAGGTTAAAGTGGTTTTATGGTTGGTTTACTGGTGACCATAAAATAGTTAAGGATGTTAACAACTATGCAACAATCAATTAAACTGTTGTTATAATTTAAAAAACCAAGCCAAGTTTGAGAATACAGTCCAATCTTGCTAGAGTTTTAAAGTCTAGAGATGTTAAAGCGTCTGTACTCACTGGAAATAACCTGGAAGCCATCCCAAAAGTCTCGGACTTTGACATCAGAGATGATGGCGCAGTTCCTACAGTTGACCAGGTCTACATCCTGGTCTCCAAACTCCAGGCTGAAAGCCTCAGGCTTCCATAAGTTACCCTTCAGCCTCCTGTGTATGCCCGAGACCAGCACAGGCTAAACAAAAACAAAAAAGGTGTTATTAGCATTAGCATCAGCAGAACACAACTGATAAAACAAAAGTACTTCCATTTGACCATCACTGCTCACCTGTCCTTGTTTCCAGCACTCTCTGAAGATCTTCCAGTTGTTGGTGTTGCTGGGGTCCTGTAGGCAGAGTAAACGGCCATCACACAGCCAGGAGTGGGAGGTGTGGGGGTCGAGTACGCTGAGGCCCATCATCCCCTCTCTGCGAGGAACAGTCCCAGACTCGCCGCCTTCTGCTGACCCCGACCCACGCCGACCCTCTGCCTTCTTTGTCTCGACTACTGATGCAATGATATGATCCAGGAAATTAGGAAGACCTCCCTTCATTTTATCAGCCTGCTAAGGAAGGAAAAACAAAACTATATTAATAAAAATCAAAAAATAATGCAAGATAGATGTAAGTTAAAGTGCTGATACTTACACCAGCAGTGGAGAACACTGAAGGGAAGGGGACTCCTCCCTCTGTGGGACCTTGCGGGAGCTTTCCAGGGCCATAGTTCAGCAGATCTCGGAGGCTAGTACCCTCTGCTTTGGGTTGGGACGGGCCGGCACCCAGCAGCAGACTATTGAAGAGCTTGGGGTTGGACCCCGAGGGTTTGGGAAGGGTGCTGAAGGAGTCCAGGCCAAACGGAGCGCGAGGGTCACGACCCATCATGGAACGCAGAGACTCTGAAAAATGATAAAGCAAGAGGGAGAGCCTGAGCACAATGATATCTGCACAGAGCCCTTGCAAAGATTCACCAAGAAGCTGCAAATTCAAGAGATTCAAGAGATTCATTTATGAAGTATATAACCAATCCATCAAATGTTATAATGCGGAAATGTAGTCACAGATTTACTCTTAATGAGTTGGGGACAGCAAGGGGGGGGAAAAACAGTATTAAAGCTATTCTTATCTACAATATGTAGATAAGACTATAATCATGCATATTTTTGGATAGAAAGATAAATAGGCTTATCAACTTAAATTAATAAAAAAATAACACTATGTAGTATTTTACTGTTACTTGAAACAAAATAGTACAGATCAACCCATATGAGTTACCAATATGGGTACTTTTTATATATGTTGAAGTGTCTGATAACCAGTGCAGAACCAACAGTTAATAGTTGTATTTGTTTTTTGCACAATGGCAACAAAATTATTAGACAACAATAATAACAAGGGAAACTAGCTCACAAACTATTTTTAAATGAAAGCTAAAAACTTATTCTAGCTTTTAACTAAAATTAATGTAAAATTACTTTCTTGAAATTCCTTTTGTATTCATTGACTTTTACACCTCATTTTTGCATTTTGTTTTTCTTATAATATAAATACATTTTCATTTCCATCTTTTGTTATGCATTACACAAATACTAATTTCATCTTTTTTCATATTAGAAAGTGGGTTTCATGTTATATTAATTATGGTATTTATTTTTATTCGTTTTTATGTAAAAAAAACTTTTTATTGTGAAGCACTTTGATCTGCATTTCTTCTACAAAAGATGCTATACAAATATAGCTAATTATTACTATTATTACAGTTTTAAAACAATAAATATTTTAATAATAATAATAATGTCTTTGCATACATATAAGAAAAATTATCTATAAACATGATAAATATAACAGTCCACGGTAATTTGGGTCAAATGTAAGTTTTAGTAAATGAAGCAAAAACCAGTTGGGTTGCACTTTATTTTACAGTATGTGTACTTCCCTAAGAAAAAAACTGGGTAACATAAGGTAACTAGACTACAGGGGTTAAAGTTAGGAGAAGGTTCAGGGTTAGTACCTAGTTATTGTAATTACTGTAGTAAGTACATGGTGAACAGGACTGTAAAATAAAGTGCTACCCGCAGTTGAGAACCACAGTTATAAAGTACCTCCACATTGTCTCACCTTTAGGCTCCTTTTGCGTGGCCAGGTCAGCCAGCCAGTGCAGGGCTGAGGAACTGGCCTTGCTATCCTTTGTGGCTGGTGTCGGGGCAGCAGGAGGGCTAGACGCGCTGCTGTTTGTCCCACTCGTGCTTGATGTTGTGTCAGCACTGCCCGCCTCTTCAGCAGGTTCTGTTTTGACCACTACACCTGCTGCAGATTCCCCATTGGGGCGGGTTGTGGCTGAAGTGGTGCTGGCTCCATTACCCGAAGCGTGAGCTGTACTCGTCTGCACCAATTAAGAGATAAAAGATGAGATATTGCAAGAAGAGACTAAATATTGCAGAAACATATCATGGCTTTTTTTCTAAAGGTATCAAAAAGAAAACTTGCCTGTGAAAGGCCATTTGGAGCACTGGGCCGCACCAAGGGTTTGTTATGTCGACTAATGCAGGGACAGTTCGCTTTGATCCCCCATTTACCTCTGGCTGAGTGTACCATGTCACCTATGCTGTACAAGGCTAAAGGGGTACAAGGAGAAAGTATAAATGTGCCCATAGCTCCAGTTACCTTGATTTCACTTCACTTTAAATCTACATTTAATAGGAATAAATGCACTAACCTGTGCCAGGTATAATTTGAGTGGGCATGAGGTTCTGTGGTTCGTGTGGCTGGCCTTTAGCACACTTCAGCCATGAGAACACCTCTTCATCAGGACTGTCATCAACTGAAAGAGTGGAAGGAGGAGTCAGAGACATGCTGTAATGGACGACATGATACAAGATAGTGGTCTTGTATCAAACAAAATGATCGTTTGGCTAGTCATTCTTGTTGCATGTCTACCTTCAGGTGGCCTGTTCTTGCGTAGCCGGTAGCAGTCAAGACAAACACCGAAGCCGCATTTGCGACAGACCCAGTGGATGTTGAACAGTGTAGTTTCACACACATCGCACATTTCTCTCACTCCTCTCACAGCTCGCTTCCATGCCACTTTTTCTGCAAAATCACAGAGGATTATCAGATTTTATGCAAGTCCCTAGCTTAAAATAGTCACTAGCTTTTCGCTTTTGTTGTTCATTTATTTTAGTGTTTTTAATATTTTAGTTAACATTTATAACAGGACAAATGATATATTTTTTTATTTTAGTTAAAATAACTTTTTTTTTGCATTGCTAGCTTTTATTTTAGTAACAGTCTCAACTACTAAGTCCTAAAGTGTTCACACTAAAATAAGTGACCTTGAGCTCCTAAAAGGTGCTGCATAAATAAAAATTATTATTATATTATGTTTATTGCTGATAAAACAACACATGGAAAAGTGTCTAAAACCTTTACATTGGGCCTTATTCATAAAACATGAGTAGATTGTGTAATAAAAAAGTTTTTTTTTATGAATAATTTGTTCTGCTTATATTCCATGAATGAAGACTGAAATATCGCAACAATGATGGAAGATACATACTTTTTTTTAATTGCTTAGATAATCAGCAATTCATTCACATGTCCACATTTTTTCCAAACTTTTAAATGTGTAATTTCTAGACGTAGAAAAGTTATGTAAATTCATAAAATCGTAAAATTTCATGAACATTCATTGGTTTAAAAAAAAAGGTGTGAAACGAAGAAAATTCAGCTAACTGGAATCTTGAAATTTATTAAAGGAAAATTGTTACTTTTGTTGTTTTTAATCTGCTTTGAAGAGTCCTAAAACAAGTTTAAAAGGATTCACCCAATAATGAACATTTTGTCATCATTTAGTCACCCTCATGTTGTGCCAATCCTGTATGAGTTTCTTTCTTCTGTTGAACACGAAAGAAGACATTTTGAAGAATGTTGGTAATCAAACAGTTGCTGGTCCCCATTGCCTTCCATGGTAAGAAAAATAAAATACTATGGAAGTCAATGGGGACCAGAAACCAACATTTTTCAAAATATCTTCTTTTATGCTTAACAGAACAAAGAAACTCATTCAGGTTTGTAACGACATGAGGGTGATTAAATGATGACAGAACTTTCTTTTTTGGGTGAACTATAAGAACTATTGAAATGATATGATATATGTGCAAATAGTGTTTGGTGTTATGTGATACTTTAGTTATTCAGTGTGAAGTTTAATGTGTGAAACATTTACACAGTTACTTACGATGGGGCTCTACCATCATCATAGCCTCTTTCTCTGACATGACCAATTGGCAAAACTGGTCACCCACGTTTGCTAAAATATATTTGGACGTGTCCAGGTCAAGTCCTTCATGTACCGAGAGGGAGGGCAGCCACAGCCCCATTGCCATGCTGTCACTCTGCTGCGGGCTCAGGAAACCTTCCACACGAAGGATTCCCTTCTTAGTGAAAGCCAGCCTGTTACAACACAAGTCAAGATGTCAGAGTCATACCATAGGAAAGAGTTAAGCTAGTCATACCAAAAGTTGTCTGAATCTTATTCACCTGCGAAAGTGGAAGAATCGGCAGGCCACGTTTGGGTCATCTTCATCCGAGTCCTGCTCGCGGGATTTCCGGTAGCGCTCCAGACGGCACTCGCGGCATTTGTGCAGGTGGGGAGCCACGTTAATGCAAGAGCCGTCTTGCAGGAAGGACTCTCCGGACTGCTTCAAGCGCCGAACCTTACTCTGGTCCTTCAACACGGACTGTCCCACTAGATAATTGTTCACACATGCACTCAAAATCAGGAGACCGAGAATGCTGTCTGATTTATCAATATGAAATACTGATTAGCGGCCAACCGCTGTGGATTTTTTGATGGCGATGATGCTGATATCTTAGAAAGCAAGGTGGCCGATGGACAGAACTGTTAAGCAAAGACAGTAAACTAATGAATAGTTCTGCAGGGATGACATTTTTGTAGGGCAAAACCCAGGCAAGTTTATATCACTTCCTGTTCAATCATAATGAAGTCAATGGGTTTTTGGTTAAATGCCTGAAATAAGGTCTGTGGTGAAACAAGCTCAAGGGGGTCAATCCATGTCAAATCAACTAAATTTCAGAAACTTCCCAGGCTCAAATTTAAATCAAAGAAAGATAGACAAACATAAATATTGATGAACGCAAAATTATTAAATGTAATGAATACATATTGACTGAGTCAAATCCACTATTTTGGGGGGATCAAAATGACAATTCTCACATGAGATTTGGAGCCAAATTACAGCTGGTAAAAATGACTTTAGAAAGATGGCAGCATCAATATTTTGTTTTTACACAGAGATTGCAAGGTATATTAGTTAAATCTGTTTACTTTAGCAATCTTTGTTGCATTATATGCCAACAGTGACCGATCAAAAATGGGAAAAGCACTGTTTTTTGCCTTAAGTCTGCATGCCTGTAAAGCCCAATGTATACTTCTGCGTCGAACTCACGCCATAGCTACGTCGAAGCATGTGTAGTGCGCGTTAATTCTATGCAGACGCAAGCGCTGTGATTGGTCTGCTAGAACCCCTCGCTCGGGTTTCACATGCTCCTCAGCATGTTTAATTGCGCATCAACGCGGACAACGACGCATAAGTATGAATGAAAACCAACTATATAGCGTATACTTCTCCGACGCAGAAGTATAAATCAACCTTAACTCAAGAAGTATTAAAGATATCTTAATATTTAATATTTTAGTTTTTAACAAACATATTTCAGTATCTTCATTTTAAAGGCCCGATATGGCTCAATCCCAGAGATATGGAGATTTTAATGCGTCTCCATGAGTAAATTGTACACATTTTCAGAGGTCCAAAACCAAATGTGGGTCACTTCGCACACAGCTGCCTGATACTTTTTTTCTTTTTCAGAGGAATATTTGAATAACAAATAATGCTGAAACTATAAAGCAACTCACTTTTTTTCTAACACAATTGCATAGAATGAGTGCCTGAGTCTGAGCACTCTGTCACAGTGCCATAAATATTATTTTTCCCAAGTTTGCATGCCTGTCACTCAAATTCAAATGGTCATTTTGACCCCCCTCTACAAAACAGTGAATAACACAGTAAAATATAATCATGAGATTTAATATTTTTGGCTTTCTTCATTTATACATTTCTTTCACCAGAAAGAAAGATAGTTGAGTTAACGTTATTTTCCCGTTATATTCTACTACATAAAATTCATCAGTAATAGCCCCTTGTGATTTTTTTAAGCTTTTTATTTGTCTTGAAAACTGCTAACAATTGGCTAAACGGGACTACAGAAGTTCATGGTGACATTAAACGTCATCAGCCGAACAGGTAAACTCATATATGCACTAGTATGCTTTTCACAGCCTCAATGTGCTAATAATCAAACTACTCTAACTCAAATCTTTCAGGGGAAATGTTCTTTAATAAAGAGTTGTCGGAGTTGTAGTGATGGCGATGTTGAAGTCATGCGATGGTGGTGTAGTTTGTTTATAGCCTACTTTTAGCTTTTTACTTCCGCCGATAGTTTTTAGGCTTTATAATTCATAAATTGGTGTTAATTTTTTTAGATTATCATAATGAACAAATCGTGTAGGAAGGAATCATAAACTTTTGTTAGTCACAGAGCTTATTTTCTGCAATAACACAAAAGCCAAATGGAAAAATCCTCCAGGGTTTTTGTCGAGGGAACAAGGGTGATGCTAACTTACGGGTTGGCCTTCAAAAAATGTCATCACTGCACCACTCTTTGCAAAAAAATAGGCGCACAGGAGCGCCCACGCTCACACACTGATATCAGTTCTCAGAGCTGTCAAAATAAACATCTTGCTTCTGACATATCAGCCAAACTGAAAATGACTTATTGGCCAATGCCAATAATTAGTTAATGTCAAATACCAACCAATATATACACCGACCATTACTACAGATTGCATAAAAATTCTATGAGGCAAAACTTATAATGCATGAAGCAAAAGGAATCAAAAGTGAGTTGAAACTTTTCAACTCACTTTTGATTAAAGTCATTAAGGTCCAAAACAACACTGGACACCTTGACTTTTATTGTATCTTCCTTCATGTTTCACATTTAGGGTGAACTAATTTATGAATTGCACAGCATGCAGTAGTCAAGCAGTTACCTTTAAAGGGTTTGTTCCGTGGCCGGCTCTTAGGCGCAGGCATGGTCTTATTCTTATCCTCATTGGCTGCAGGAACCCCTGGTTTCTGGCTCGAGTTGTCCTCAGCCTCGCTCAAATCAGAAAGGTCACTGTTGCTACTGGACTCTGAATCCCTTTTGGTGGACTGACCACGTTCCTCCAAGGAAAACTTGGTTTGGTCGAAGGGCATAGCGGCACCTTGGCCTTCAGTGGAGAGGCGGGTTCCCGTGCTGACATCTGAACCCTCTTTGCTTGCTTTGGACGTTTGTTGTCCATCCTGGGCTACCGATGTGAATGACGGAGTGGTCATGAGAGCAGGAGCAGCGAACTGGGGAGTTAAGATTCCCTTAGGAGGTTCTGCCATGGTGAACAAATTTGGTTTGACCTCATTACCAGGAAGATCTTGACTAAGTACACTGGTGCTGCCTGAAGGGGAAACGGCAGATGACGACTTTGGAGTTGACAAGGAACTGAAAGGGCTGTGCGAAACCGCTCCACCATAAGCGAGAAATGGATTTGTCTCCTTCGACGCCTGTAGGAACAGGTTCTCGTGAGTTTCTGAAACCTTGTTGCCAGCAAGCAAACCGAAACCGCTGACTGGGCTCGAGCTGTTAACATTTCTAATCCCACTACTGGCACTTCCAAGTCCACTGGTTCCTAATCCCAAAGAGGGTTTCAGCACCTCCGCAGAGCTTGCAGCTTGACCGATGGCTGAGGGGAAAGTGGCTGGGAGTTTTCCGTGTGCCTCCACAACCCCTCCAAAAGGCTTGTTCATCAGCCCATTGCCTGCAGGCTTGGTATCAGGCACTTTTGGCTGCTCTTTCAGTGGTGCCAGGCCACTAGCAGGTGCTGAACCGAACAGTCCAGCGGATGCAGAAGCCACAACCGCCTTTCTGAAACCCTCGGAGGGAGCGGAAGACTTGAACAGGCACTCGGACAAGGATGTGAAGGCCTTTGACTGGCCTTGTGTGATACTCTGGTTCTGAGACATGCATTGAAAGAACAGGTTCTGTGAGGGATCAGCGTTCTGCCTCTGCGGTTCCTTCGCAGCTCCAAAGGGAAAGCCAAAAGGCTTGTCCTCCTGGGAAGAACCATTTGTCTGTGTGGGAACATCTCCAAACTCACTTGACTGATTACCAAATACTGCAGCAGCTAGAGCAAGAGTCTTGGGCGTCTGAAATATAAATAAGCCAAATAAGTGACCGTCAAAGACTACTAAGAGTCCACAGAAAGAAAAGTACAAATCTTGTTAAAAACCAGTGTTGTTGATAACCAAAACTAAAATTCAATAATTGAAATAAAACTTAAATAAAATAAAATAACTGAAGGGTTAGTTGTTCACCCCAAAATTCTGTCATCATTTTCTCACTCTCGTGTTGTTCCAAACCCGCAAGACTTTTGTTCATCTTCGGAACACAAATTAAGGTATTTTTAATGAAAAGAGGTTTCTGTCCCTCCATTTCATTAAAAAGATCTTCATTTGTTTTCCAAAGTTTGGAACGACATGAGGGTCAGTAATTAATGACAGAATTTTAGTAAACTATCTCTTTAATATGAAAACAAAACAAAAAACTTAAGTTATAAATTATTGGCAACTAAGTGAAAGAAATAAGTTGAAGTTGAAGTAGTAAAGTTGCTAAAACTGAAAGAAAATAAACAGAAAAACAAATAAAATAGTAAAAAAGAAAACAAACTAATACAAAATGTCAAAAGCACATATTAAAATATAAAAATACAAAGGCTAATTTAAAACATTAATAAATACTATAAAATAATATATAAATAACACTAATAAAATGGCAAATTTCTTTTGATAAACAGTCTTTATATTCATGATGACTTCATATGGTTTTGAACATTCGTATTTATATAAATCTGAAGATGCTTTCAATATATTTTTCACCATAAAAAGTATTTCTTACAAATGTATATTAATTCATAATATTCCATTTTTGGGGACTTTTTAAAAAAAAAAATGCATTTTCAAATTAATTAATAGATCCAAAAGGAAAAAACTAACATGATTTCCTACCTGGCTTGTTTCTGGGGATGATCCCCACATACTGGGCTTTGGGTTTGCGTCTCCAGGAACAGAAAGAGCCACACTTGAAGCATTGTCTTGGGAAGGTGACGAAATGGTCACAGGACCTGGAGACACCAGCGCAGCTGTTTTAGGATACCCTGAAAGGACACCTCCCTCCTCCCTCTCAGATGCTGGGAGTGTGGGAGATGACTTGGGGGCAGGGGCCCCGGGCACCAAACTGGGCATTTGCCCCAAAGAAGGAAAAGTGTTAGAAAAAGGCGATGGGGCAGGCTTCAATGGAGGTGGTGTTGGAGTGGACGCAGGAAGCACCGCTGACACTGAAGAGGTCCGTTCTTGGTTTGGGACAAAACTGCCATTCTCCTTGACAAAACTTGTGCTCCTTATATGGGAGTGATCCTGCTGAGAGGAATTGGTGTTGTTAGAGGAGTCTTGGTTTGGGAAAGCTACTGGACTACAGGTGCTCGACACCCTCCCACCTACGCCACCCCCTCCGTCTTTTCTCTCCACTACTACCTCTACCGGCATCTCTACACGTGTTACCATAGCCTCAGCGTCCTTGTTGGAGCCATTCCCATTCTGGCTGTCAGAGGCACCCTCCCCAGCTCCTTTGAAACGTTTGAGAGTAACGTCTTCATCTCCTTCAGATGCTGTCCGGCGCCGCCGACTGCCCTCACCTTTCCCACCATCACCCTCCTTCTTGCGTCTATCTTGGCTCTACAAGAGATACGATATGGTAAAATGACCCAGGCACAAGATCAATTACATTAAGTTCATATATATATATATATATATATAAACATATATATAAACATATATATATATATACGTGTGTATATGTGTGTGTATTTATATGTGTGAGTATATGCATATAATTATATATAACTTTTCAAAAGTTTAAGGTCAGTAAGATTTTCTTTAAATGTTTTTTAAATGTTCACCAAGGCTACCTTTATTTTTAATACATTTAAAAATGTAATTTTTTCCCTGTGTTTCAAGCATCATTAATTCAGTCTTCTTTGTCACATGATCCTTCAGAAATCATTCTAATATGCTGATTTGATGCTTAAGAATTTTTTTTCAATAATCATTAATGTTGTAAAACAGTTGTGCTGCTTTATATTTTGTGGAAATTTTGTTTCAGGAATAGTTAAAAACATGATTTATTTGAAATTAAAAATTTATATATATATATATATATATATATATATAATGTTTTACTGCCACTTTTGATAATTTTTTATCTTACTGAGCCCAAACTTTTGAACATTAAGTGTGTATACAATATTCAGAACTTGACTTTTTGTAAATGCATTAAAAAGAAACTGAATACAATGTGTTCTCAAAAAGACTCCTATACAAGTAGAATTTCCAACTATTATTGCTAATCTTTTAAATATTTTTTTCGTAAATCAAATTTTAAATTTAAAGGGTTAGTTCACCCAAAAATGAAAATTAAGTCATTAATTACTCACCCCCATGCTGTACCAACCCCGTAAGACCTTCGTTCATCTTCGGAACACAAATGAAGATATTTTTGATTAAATCTGAGAGGTGGATCACTGCTACATAGGCTGCCTAAGGGAATGAAACTTGACGGCCCAGAAAGTCATTAAAGAACATGTTTAAATATTCAATGTGCCTACAGTGGCTCAACTATAAGTTTATCAAGCGACGAGACTACTTTTTTTCCGAAAAAAAAACCATAAATAACTACTTTATTCGACTATTCCTTTTCTTCCTTGTGGGCCTGAGACGAGAGTTCAAGAGATTTCCACGACGCATGCGCGAGAACTGAACAAGAAGTATTAGAAGAAGAACGTCCTCTTCTCAGTTCTCGCGCATGCGTCGTGGAAATCTCTTGAACTCTCGTCTCAGGCCCACAAGGAATGAAAAGGAATAGTCGAATAAAGTAGTTATTTATGGTTTTTTTTTCGGAAAAAAAGTAGTCTCGTCGCTTGATAAACTTATAGTTGAGCCACTGTAGGCACATTGAATATTTAAACATGTTCTTTAATGACTTTCTGGGCCGTCAAGTTTCATTCCCTTAGGCAGCCTATGTAGCAGTGATCCACCTCTCAGATTTAATCAAAAATATCTTCATTTGTGTTCCGAAGATGAACGAAGGTCTTACGGGGTTGGTACAGCATGGGGGTGAGTAATTAATGACTTAATTTTCATTTTTGGGTGAACTAACCCTTTAATAAATTCTTTATGGTGCATGTAATCTAATCGACACTAGCAGTGACAGAATTCTAACACACCTCATCTGATTGTTCCACAGCAAGCATCACATGAATAACCCGAGGATCGACCACTTGTGTCTCCTCACCCTGCAATGATAAACCATGATTGACACATTAAGTCACACACTAAAATCAGCTTCCATCTGCATCTACAGTAGGGCTGGGTATCGATTCAGATGTTCAAATTTGATTCGCAAGCTCTCAATTAGATTCGATTTCGATTAGATTTCCCCCCCCCCCGATTCGACTCAATGAATATAGATGTAATACAAATCCTATATTTATAAAAAAAGAACAGTGAAAATAAGTTTACAAGTGGTTAATTAATAAAAAGAAATTAAGACCTGTATATTAAACTCTTTTTATGTTAGGTACACTTGATTGATAGATAGATAGATAGATAGATAGATAGATAGATAGATAGATAGATAGATAGATAGATAGATAGATAGATAGATAGATAGATAGATAGATAGATATCAGTTATATTTTAGAAAATGTTTTATTACATTTATCTCACCTAAATGTTTGGTTTTACAATGGGGTAAGTTTGTTGTTAAGAGTTTATTCAACACATGGAAGCTTGATTTCAATCTTTTAATTAAATTGAAAAAAGTAGCACAAATAAATACAACAGAATAAAGATTAAAATAGAATAAAAAAAAGTTTTTGGGTAGGTCAGAAATACTACAGAAACTGAATAAAGTAATCCAATGTAAAATAACACTGGATAGTCTTTTAGTCCTGACTAAGTTAAATACATAGGCTATTAATCCTGATTCCTTACAATTAAAGTTATATTATGTTGTTTTGACAACAAAATGAATGACAGACACATATGGCTGCGGTCACTTTAGGAACTAGTGCACGGATCCATTACCGTTTCATTATACTGTCATACGCGTTTTTAATGCTTATTTAAGACATAACCGACTGTCTTTACGAGGTTACTCACCAAGACCAGAGTTTTGACATAATTTTGCGTGTTTTTGACCGTTAAAGCGATATTATCCGCGAAAAAGAACTTTTGTTACTGGCGAGCTGTTTGTGAGGCGGATTTAGGCTTTACTGTATGTGCACGCAGTGGAAAACATCTCTGAGAGCGCGCAAGCACTGGATAGTTTAAAATCACTTGAATGTTTAAACTGGTAAAATTCAAAAAGACGTGAAAATGATAAACGAAGCAATGCTGGCCCGATTGTGCAAGTGAATATTCCGTCATGTCCCGACTCCTAAACGTGAGTGTTTGTCGACGCCTGCAGTGCTTGACGTTTGCCTTGTGCAGAGAAAGAAGACGCAGCACCGCTGAACACACATGCTATTTGTGAAATTGTGTCTCAGAGAAAGTTTTAAAATGACTGATTTGATTTTATAATCTGTGTGGATTAAATTTACTCACACGATCTACAAGTGAATAAATGTTTGCGTGAATTTCCCACATTTTAAATGGTAGACCTGCAGGAATTAATAAAATTGTGCGCAATACCCGCGCTGAAATTCGAGCCCTGAATATGGAAAAAATCGATTCGTGGGCGTTGAGAATCGATTTTGAATCGACCACATTTTAAAAAACGATTAATCGAAAAATCGAATCAGAATCAGTCAATGGTAAAACCATTAGTTTCTAAACAGACAGTGTACTGACTTGCACACATACCTGGTCCATGGTAATCTCCATAATGTGTGAAACAGGATCATGCTGAGATACGAGTCCCAGGGCCCAGGGCTCCCCAAACTCCGGCTGGTACACCTGTACTCTCCGACCCTGAATAGTGTAAGATCCTGCACAAGACAGAAAACAAATACAGCTTATATTATCAGCTTAAAGTGATAGTTCACCCTAAAATAAAAATGCTGTCATCATTCACTGACCCTCATGTTGTTTTGTTCCTCTTTGAAACACAAATGCAGATATTTCTAAAAAAATCTGAGAGATCTTAGTCCCTCCATTGAAATTCCATTCACCCAAAACTCTGACGCTTCAAAACGTTCAGAAAGAGATCATAAAATAAATCCATATGCATCAAGCGGTTTAGTCCAAAGTCTTCTAAAGAGACACACTTACTTTATAGGATGAACAGATTGAATTTAGGCTTTTATTCACGTAAATATTGGTCAGTAAACAATGTTTACAGCATTTAATTTTGTCAAGCAGGAAATTCCAGCATGGTTGATGGATGAGCAAGAACCAAGTACGGTTGAGCTTCTGTTTATGTTCGCTGATCAATGCTTTCCTGTGAATAAAAGACGAAATTCAATCTATTCATAATATAAAGCAGTCGAGTCTCTTCAGAAGACTTTGGACTAAATTGCTTGATGCATATGGATTTATTTTACAATCTCTTTATAAATGTTTTGGGTGAATAGACTTTCAAAGGAGGGACAGAGATTTCATTACAAATATCTTCACTTGTGTTTCGAAGATGAATGAAAGTCTTATGGGTTTGGAACAACATGAGGATGATTAAATGACAGAATTATCATTTTTTGGTCAACTAACCCTTTATATATTGCATGACTTCTTCATTTCAGGCTTCGCACAGGTAAGTTTACTCAAGAACGTTTATAGAGTTAGAGTTTATTTATAGGTAAATGCAACTGACCTTTGCGCAGGATCTCCTGCAGCTCAGAGTCACTGTGCCAACTGCTGATGGCAGCTTGAAGCGCTGGCTGCTCTTGTAGCAGAGAGTGTCTAAAATCTTTTTCAGTCTGAAGAAAGAAAGATAATCTATTTGATTGAGTTCTATTTAAACTTTTACAGGGCAAAAGTTCTGCAGTAGTAAATTTAAAGTGATCAGAATGCAGATCGTATGATGGTCACCAACCTCAAATGTGTGCAGTGAATTCCCATGAGGGAGAAACGACAAAGTTCTTGGTCCAAAGAACTCGACAGGAACCACGGATCCCAAACCCACGCGGTCAACCAGCGGTTTGAACAGCTGAAGATTGAGACAAAAGACAACAAGTGGGTTCGGGAAACCAGTATGGGATGCACAAACGAGTCAATAAAAACCACAAGAGTTCCAATCTAAACAATTTCCAAAAGCTTTTTCTAATCTAATTAGAACTACAACAAAAAACAAAGATGACTGTAAATATGGAGACAGCTCTCGACCTGTATGAAGGTCAACATAAAATCAAAATTGACAATTCTTTTTTTTTTATGGAATATTGCAGTATTTATTATAAATGATTTCTCCATGCACATTATTATGCGTTTTACATTAATCTGTCCTCGTAATCTTTAATCAAAATAACTTCCCCTCCCCTCTTGCAGCGACATCTCTTCTCTTCTCCTATGACGTGTTTACTGGCATGAGGGCGGGACAACCTGTCACTCACATGAGATTCACCAATAGCAAACCACAACCATCCAATCAATTCCCCATGGACAAAATCAAGTCCCGTCCTTCAGATGTTCTTGTTCGAGAAGCCGTTTCACTCAGAAATACATCACAATAGGGAAGAAAAGACTAGCGAAACTTCAGTTTCATGCCGACTTAGGGCAATTGTGGGAAGATTACCAAGATGGAAAGAGCAGATTCCCAGTGTATTTTCAATTTGCATTTTGCGCAATTTGAAGGGTAATGGAAACGCGGCTAGTGTGCATCTGTACTCACCAAGGCTGGCCATTGAGTAGCAGCCGCTGCAAGAACCGAGGGAAGGGAGAGGGAAGGGTCGCTGCAGTTGACCCAGACGATGGCACTCTCCATGAGAACCGCACGCACCTCGTCCCCGTACACCTGCACCCATGAGCGCTGCCGCCAAGGGCTCTTCTCAAATTCCACGAACACCTGCAATGAAGATGGAAGGTTGGCATCTTTGCAGAACACAGAAGTAAAATGCTGCACTCTACAAGAACACTTCAAAGTTTCAGCGTGAAATGATGTGAATTCAGCCTGAATTTCCACCTGTTGGAAATGGATATGTTAATTACATACCAAACTCTCAAACTGTTTTGTCTTATGTACCACAACAACGCCTTCATATTTTCAGTGCCCCTTCATCAGGACCAAACAAGAAAAATGCTCATTTTAACTCGTATTTCAGCATGGTTAATGTAATTAAAATGGCTATTAGTAAAATATGGTGAGTGAAAAAGACTCACCAAGTAATTTGCTCTCAAAAATGTATGACCGTCTTAATGAGTGAGCCATTGAGACATTCATTCGGACAATTTATTCAAGAATAAGGCAGTTGTTTATGTAGGGGTGATTGAATCGTTGACTCAACCGATTCGTTTAAAACGCTAAATCATTCAGTAATGAATGTTGCTGCCATTAAACTTAATCTAATGCAATTTAATCCAAGACGAATGACTGACAAAAAAAAAAAATCTAAAAAAATATTAGTTTGCCTGGGCGAATATAAATAGCTTATACTTCAAGTATGTATCCATTTATTCTAAATAGAAATAAACAATTTATAAAAGCTCATTCTCCTTATTACTACAAAGGCAGAAAATGACAAACAATGGCCCTTCCCTTTCTATTCATAATGAGTATGTTTAATCGATTTGACGTATGCATTTATCGTGCTGAATGTATTTTAAATCCCAATGGGCCTAGTAAACTAACTTACCTAACCAGACAACATCAATGACTCCCAAAAACACAGGCGGCTCACTAAGATTTAAGCCAGCCCTTATATGCAGCTAGCTACTTAGCTAACTAGCACTCCATCACACACTTAAAGTCTATCTGCATATCTCTCCCTTAATTCAGAATTAGGTGGAACCTAGAGTCAGGTCACATTGTGTTACACTGTTAAACTGCCGAATGCACCAGTGTTGATTCGCATGGGCAGGTTTTGTTTGATGTTTTGACGGTGTGTTGTTGTTGTTGTCTCACCTCCACCCCGGGGCTCGCCAGCCCGATCACACTGACCGCCCGCACGGTGCCGCGGAGCCAGGCCGCCGGATCCGTCCCAACGCCCGCGACAGACGCGGAGCTCCCGTCATTGAGCAGCAGCAGTAGCCGCTTCCCGATCAAACCGAGCGAGTCCCCCATATCACAACCACCATGAAGAGAGCGACTTCCTCTGAAGCTCCGCTAAAATCCGCGATTTATCGTGCCTCAACTAAACCCGTCAATTACTAAAGCCGCATATGAATGACTGCAGCCAGTGCGTGCGGGATTTGCATCGGCAAGCTGAGACGACTGATAACGCGCTTTACTGAGAAAATACGGTGTTATTGTTCGAGCTTCAGTCCCTTGTCCTCATCCGCCATTTAGCTGTGCTGTGATCAAACGCACCCCTCGTACTGCTGCGGGACTGCGCTTCACGGGCTACCCGATAAATAGAGCAGCGCCCCCTGCTGGACACTGTACGCGTCATACACAGTGAACGCGCATCTCTGGAGGTCTGTATGGGAGGGTCACGCCAAACTCTCGCGTGAATTCAGCTGCGCCTATTTGGACTTGAAGTCGCGCAGCAACGAGATGATCCGCGATGGTCCGCGACTCAGTTTTAAACCCAGATATCATATCTGTGTATATATAATATGTTTTAAACCAACATATTTACAAGAATTGACACTTTCCCCAATTATTTTATTTTTTTATTGTAAATATTTTTAAACGACCAAGCCTGTTCCCAATGGCATGTTAAACATAACCTAACCAAATCCTTTTCAAAAAAAGATAGACTAGAACCTTACAAAATCCCTAACTTTTTGTGAATGGCCTCCCTCTTTTAACTCTTTTAATGCTGGATCCAATCCTCCATGTAAATCAAAAAAGCTTAAACCTTAGACGACCATTGACGACCTACATTACACAATATTTTCAAAAGGGTGTTTTTGCAACGAAGGATTCATTTTTGGTTCCTTTCAGTGATCCATTCTTTAAAAGAACCTTTTTCTTTTCTTGGTGTTAAGAACATTTTAGTGGAACCTTTTTCCACTATGAAGATTCTTGTGTGGAATGGAAAGGTTCCATGGGTTCTACAACCAGAATGCCAATAAAGAATCTTTATTTATAAGAGTGTATCATGTAGGCTACACAGCATCTGGACTATACCTCAAAGTTAAACATGTAATTTCTGACACATTTCTAATGAATCATTTCTAATTATTCATCAATGTTATCCTGTACATGAGCTCCAACATAAATGTACTATCTGCAACACCTTCATTGCCTGTTCACCCAGCACATGGCAGACAATATTTTATTTTTACAAAACCCACACTTTTCTGAAAAACAAAATTACATAATTAATTATATACATATATATATATATTAAGCCAGTGCTGATTGTGAGAGATGTGAGTTTCCCCAGTCTCATAGCTGCTGGCTGCCTATATTATTCTTATCCTCCCTTGTCAATCTTAATTTCTCATCCCACCTGTTCATGAGTTGCAGGATTCATCATCCCAAGAGAAAACAGATGGCGAGGGCATGATGTGGAAAGAGTCTTAGATCACCAACAACAAAGCACCCTTCTGTTTCTGAGACAATAATATGTGGGAAAATTCTACATTCAGTCATTCAAACGAAAAAGGAATATTATTTTTACATGACCTTTTACAGTGTTTTTTATCAGAAGAACCACACACTATCTCTCCTCACAAATGTTACTTGCTTTATTTTAAACAGCAACATAGATGTGATCTATTTAAGAGTTCATTATAAACGCTCCGGTCCCCGAAATCACTGGCCTGAATGACTACAGACCTGTCGCTCTTACATCTGTGGTCATGAAGTCATTTGAGAGACTGGTGTTGGACTGCCTAAAGGACATCACTGGACACTTGCAGGATCCTCTAAATGTAAACATGGGACTGCATTATATCCTGCGACATCTCGACAGACCCGCGAGGATCTTATTTGTGGGCTTTAGTTCGGCTTTCAACACCATGAGACAAGATCTTCTACCATAGGCCTACTAACTGATCCATGTGCCCAATATGTCAGTGGATCACCAGCTTTCTGACGGACAGGCAACAGCTAGTGAGACTGGGGAAACACACATCCAGGACTCTCATTTCTGAATTAAACTAAATTTAGCCTAGGCATCCCACGTGAGATGATCCATGGTGTTAACTGCTGATCAAGCATTCCACAAGGATTTGATCTTTGAAAAACTGTGGGAACTCCGTGTTTCTTTTGCCAGCAGGGGCCGCAAGAGACCATTCTGGACAATGCGTTAGGAAGAAGATTTCAGTCTCGTGGAAACTAGGAATTTGGGGATAGGTTTGGGACATGGATGACGTCTAAACTCCTGAGACCTGGCAGTAGCATCTTAGCTATGGCAGGCAAAGGTCTGGAAACCTGAATAAAGTGTTAAATTACCAATTTTGCCATTTCTTCTTGACATTTTTCCTGAATGATGAATCAAAATGATAGTCACCCAAAAATTATGTCATTAATTAATCACCCTCATGGCGTTCTAAACCCAATAAACTTCCGTTTATAATCGGAACACAAATGAAGATGTTTTTGATGAAATCTGAGGTTTCTGTCCCTCCATTGACATCTGCAACAACTAGGCCTACTACTTCGAAGCTTCAAAAAGTTCATAAAGAGATCGTAAAGTTAATTCATATGAATTGAGCGGTTTATTACAATCACAATTAGCCTATAATTCATGACAACGGGGCTCATAAATCTAGTTTAATTCACAAGTTCGTGTAACTGTGACACTGTAAAATCTGTTTTCTCCACTAGATGGTGACATTTCAAAACATAACAAGTTCAGCCTAGGATGGGTGACTTTCATGCAAGACAGCGGTTATCATGAAAATATTACGACATTATTAGCCTATTTCCCAAATAATTAAATGTTAATAAACACGAAATCTTAGATCCACCTGAGTCCTGGCCTCTACAGAGGAAGCATTAAAGGCATGCGCATTAGTATGTTAGACGCAATGGAATTAACAAATAATGAACACATCGACCATCAACTGTAATCGTATTTCTAACTGCAGCTAATGCTTTTCAACGAGTTTATGTTCTTATCTACAGCCGCTGATTGTTTATAAATGTGCAATGTGATAACCCCCTTTTTTTGTTACATGCATCACCTGAGAGGAAAATGAAAACAGTACACACATAATCACGTTATTATGGGTCACACAAACATATAGATCTATAGATTTCAGACATTGAGTTTGTTGTTCTCCTTTAAGTAGCTATAGAGAAAATGCTCCTATTTGGCATTATTATTCATTACAAATTATATAACCAGCATGAAAGAGAGGTTTTTGCGCCCTTTCTGCTAGGCTAATAGCAACACAGCTCCACAAGTGTGTGCAAATAACAATAAATAATAATGTCTGTCATCCCTATTTTTACCAGATTTATATGGCACATAATAAGCACATGAAAATGGTCCCATGTTTACTATGTTTAATATTAACTTGGTTAAAATTGGTTAAGGTATACGTAGATCTAACAGACATGTTACAAAACTTTTAAATGTACAGATTTTGAAAGTAATCTTAATCTACAGGAAAAAAAGAAAACAAAATGACATTTATACAATTGCTTGCATGACAATTTTGTTTATATAAGCGTTTCTTGTCTGATTCTGTTAATACTTGTGTATATTAGGGGTTTATGTTACATCTTATTTGGTCAAAACAATGAATAAACATTATTTTAACCAGTGTCATTTTTGTTAGCATGATGGTGTTTTGTGAATGTATGACACTGTATATCAGTATATTATCAGTATATACAGGCACAAAACAGGTTCCATTACTTTAGATGGAATATTAACATTATTTCAGTTAATGAAATATATAGTTTAACATAAATTTAACTTCAGTGCCATTCAATTTAAAATGTTGCAGCCATTTGTTTACGGTAATGTGCTGACAACCACAGCTGGTGTTTGTTTTTTGCTGTACATTTTACAGGTTTATTTTTTCAGTGCGAGAACCTGAAAAAGTATATTCCCACAGTCTGTATTTACTCAATAAGACATGGGTTATTGTGGGAACTTATCAAAGGGGTCTTCTGTTCCCCAGCACTGCCGGATGGCTCTCAATAATGGGCCTAGATTGAGGGAACTATATGGTTGCATAGTAATTGAATCACAAAAGAGATAGCTCCTTTATGTGTTTATTAAGTTGATAGGGCCTTGGGAAAATGAGGCCTGACCTTTTAAAAATTACTTAATGTATATTAAGACACCATTGAGAACTGGCCTGGGGAACATAGGAATCTTTTTCACGTGTTCATATAAATCTTGGAACATTTTATTACTACTAATTATGTTAATATTATTAAAGAAAATGATTGTAAAATGCTACCACAAAAAAAGCAACAATTAAGGATGAGATTATTTGAGAGAGAATTTCATCGTTTATTATTAGAAGAAACATAAAATACAACATATACACTACCGGTCAAAAATTTTAAACCATTCAATGATTTTGCTGCTTAAAATTCGAGGAAACTGTGATACATAACTTTTTAAAAGTTTGCGGTAAGTAAGGAGGCATTAATTGATCATAGGTTACAGTAAAGATATGTGTAATGTAACAAAAAAAAATCAAATAAATGCTGTTATTTTGTACTTTTTATTCATCAAATGGTACAAAATATGAAGCAGCACAACTGTTTTCAACATTGATGATAATAAATGTTTCTTGAGCAGCAAATCAGCATTATAGTATGATTTCTGAAGGATCATGTGACACTGAAAACTGGAGTAAGGATGCAGAAAATTCAGCTTATACATCAAATATATTAAAATAGAAAACAGTTATTTTACATTTTGATAATATTTCACAATAATACTGTTTTTACTGACGAAACAAATGCAGCCTTGGTGAACATAAGAGAGACTACTTTCAAACACATTGAAAAATCTTCATGATTCCAAACTTTTGACCGGTTGTGTAAACCACATCTAAAGGGTCCCTTATTTGATAAACGACACAGTTTGTTTTTGTGTGATTCCTCACAAGATAATATTGTAAACTGTATTTTAAACATCATTAGGCCTGTATGAGACAGGACCTGAGGTGTCTTCAAGTGTTATTTTACTACTAGTGAACTACCAGTCGACTTCCACAGCATACCATAACTGTCAAATCACTCAAAACCCAACTAGGCTACTTCAAAAAGGTTGCTACTGTTGTGAGATCGAGAGGAAGGCTTATGTTAATTCATGTAGTTATGTTCAAATCAGTGGTTGGGCAACTGCAAGTCTTCTATTCCACAAATCTATATTGGCAAAATAATGTGCGATTATGCAAAGATACACTGAGATTACTGCGAGTAAAGCACCCGTAATCAAAGTCTCTATTAACAGAATACGAGCCGTTCTTTTCCAGTGAGGAGAGAAGCCAATGCAGCTCACTGGACGTCCCAGCCAGGCGGCTCTCTCGTGACTCAGCATTGGCGTGAGGTTAAACTCGGCTCTCCGTTTGGACAGCGTCGAAGTGTCTATGCCAGCGGTGTGACCGGCATCACTGATACGCGAGGCAGTTGTGCGGCGTGCACTCCTCTTGTTCCTCCAGCTCGGGACACGGCGTGCCACTGTTGGCGGGTTTCAGCAGGATATAACGGGTGCGATGGCGCAGTCCACCCCGAGAGCACGGCCCCAAACACAGGCCCCAGGACGACCACATCGACACCTCGCAGTCCAGCGGCGTTTCTGAAAAAACATGCAGGAATCATGAGGATCGCTAGTCTGGAAGCAATCTGTCAGGAGATTATGTTTCTGTGGCTGTTTATGCATTGTCAGATAAAGAAAAACAGGCCACTGGCGTAATCTAGGGCAGGCCGGCTCTGATATGAGCCGCATATAAAAAATGTGTATTATAGAGTAGAAGTCCCGATAGCAACATGCAATAGAAAATTGCCCGGTTTTACAGACAAGGTTTAAGACTACAGTCGCAGACTAAAATACATGTTTGGGTTGTTTTAAGTCAAAGCAACTTGCACTGACATATCTTAAAATATATATTAGTTCCATTGTTTTGTCTCAAGATGCACAGCTGTAATGCGTTTTTCTAAGGCACATTTATAACAGCAACTTAAAATGTCCTAAATTAACTAAGGCCTAATCCTGGCTTAATCTTAGCCCTGTCTGTGAAACCGGGCCTAAATCCCTTAAAGTGCCCCTATTATGATTTTTCTGATATTTTCTTTCATGTAGTGTGTAATATGACTGTTTTTGAATGTAAAAGGCCAGAAAGTGCAGATAAATGGTGTTTAAACGCAGATGCTAAAATATTTGTGGAAGCAAATAAAAATGGTTTATCACATGTGGCGTGCATTAGGGTTCATCAAGTCTAAACTGTTTACTTGGCCTAAAAACACATTAAATCATACACAATGCTCTGGTAAACCAAAAACATCTTGAAGAAGCACATCGCACTTCTTTTTTGGATTTACCATGCAAATCAAATGAAGATCACGATTAAGAGACGCAATGCTCTGCCATTGCATGTGTGAAATGTGTAAGCAGATCTACCTGAGAATCTGTGAGGTTTGGTTGCTTCAGGCAGGATGTGATTGGACACCCGGTTCTGTTGACGGACAGGTGAGCGGCTCTGACGCTTCACCCATATGGTGGCCAGAGGCGGGAGATCTGTTAGCCGAGGGTAATAGAAGGAATTCGCTGGGTGGTTTGGCTTCTGAGAGGTAATCTGCATCAGAATAAAACAACACAGATATGTTAAAACAGTGATTTATTATTTGAATTAGTCAGAAATATTGCAAATACATTAGTGGCCAAAAGTGACGTTCGGCTTACGAAAATTGACATTCTTGCCTTTTATGAAAATGACTCCTTCTCAGTCAAAAGTGACCGAAGCCTTGAAACGTAACCCTTTTTTTTCAGGAAAATCAATGTAATATATGTTTGTTCAATAATATTTTTTGATTATTATTTTATTTTATGATATTATGCAACATTTATAAAAAATGTTAAGCTATTTTTCCATTCGTTTTTTTTTTTTGTGAGAATAGTGTCATCTGGAGTCGTTAAAAAATAAAAACTTACCTATATAAATACTGTATATAGAGAGGGTTTTAGATTCCCATTATTTTTTTAGACATAATTTCTTAATTTTATTAGGTTTTGTATTTTTATATATATTTAGACATTATAAAACTACTTTTTGCCAAGGTTTAGATAGTTTTTGTTAGATAAGCGTCAGGTTTTGCATTATGACTACAATCAAATATTAACATTTTGTAAGAAAGGGAACACATGAAAAGCATTTTTGATCATTAAAAAATCTCAAATAAAGAATGGATATAGTGATAATTCTTCATTGCTGTGCACTTTTTTTCTCCACATTTATAAATGTTGATTTGTATTTTGTACCACCAAAAGAATCTCGGCGTTTTCGTAGTTTTTCGTATTTCTCCGGTTTGACCGTGAATGAGTCAAGTATGATTTTTTTTTCCCTTTAACATATCTGAATCATGTCCATGATGTATTTTGTGTTCGAATAACCAATGTGACAAAAGTAACCAGTGTCATCCCATTCCGAAGAAAAACGTAACAAGAGGCCCAGAGGGTTAACCAAGTTTAGTAGGCTTTTTTCTTTCACGCATATTTAAAATATTTAAATAATATAAAATACTTTTTATTTTTATTTTAAACCTTTTACATTGTATTAAAATATAAAAATCTAATATCTCACCATGGTGATATTTTCAGGAGGTGTTGAAGGAAAGTTCGGTGAGGAGAAAGTGAAGCCGCTGTCTGTGCCGGCATCAAATGGGTACAGGTCAAAGGTCACTTCCTGTTTCCACTGTCCACCCTCACACAGGTTCAGGCTGTCAATCCCCACAAACCAGTCTGGACTGGGGATCACTTTCACTATCAGAGACAGCTGTGAGAGAAAACACAAGATCAGTCACTCTCATGTTGAAAACATACACAGACATTATCAACCCTGATTTACCTTTGACAATGCACTTCCTTTTTTCAGCAAGCTCTGCTAACATAATTGGCTTCATAAGTCACATCTGAAACTTTTCTTTGTAGCCATTTCCAGTATTTTCCACTCCTTCCTGTGTATGTTAGGTTAAACCATGTGTGTTTTTTTTTTTAAATGGTGATGAATGTTTCCTTTTTGACTGTGACCTCATTCAGGAGGACCCCTTCGGTCAGAGCAGAATGAGGGAATATCCACACGACACAGTCGGAGAGAGAAACCAGCCGTACTGTGACAGTGGCTATTTCAGGATGAGCACAAGCCTAATATAGAGCCAAAGATGATTCATCAGACATACAATAAAACCTGGCAGATCCTGTCTGCTTGAGTTCATTTACGGTATATCAGTCAAAACTCTCTATAAAAGAGAAATCACAACGCAGATTCATATTTTCTGACCAAAATGTGAGTGGAAGACTCACCAGAACATCGCTGATTTTAGTGTGTTGCTATGTGGTTGCTAGGGTGTTGCTAGTGTGTTCTGGGTAGTTGCTTACTAGTGCTAGTCAAAAGGGGATGATCTTTTTAATACACTCTTTATTGGCATCAGTGGTCAATTTCAGGGGTAACGCATTACAAGTAATGCAAGTTACGTAATCAGATTACTTTTGTTAAGTAACTAATGTAACGCAATCGTTTTAAATTTACAATAAAATATCTGAGTTATTTTATAAGTAATGCTAGTTACTTTGTTTTCCCATTAATTGACTGACAACTCTTTTAGTTACTCAATTTAGTTACTCTAGTTCTCAATTGGTTACTTTTTTAGGGAGTAACAGTATTGTAATGCATTACTTTTAAAAGTAACTATCCCCAGCACTGTCAATGGTTTCAGTGGAGAATCTTAACATCCACGGAATCTTTCCATTCCACAAAAGGTTCGTTAGATTATTAAAATGTTCTTCACACTAAGAAAAATAAGATTCTTTGGGAAACGTAAAATGGTATTTCTAAGGCATTGCTGCGAAAAATCTCTTTGGTACCTTAAGAGTGGAGTGTACCTACAATTATTATTATTTTATTTTTTTTGGAAAGCAATTGAGATTAAATAGCAAAAGGAGATTTTATTGAATGTCCTGCTTCTTAGATTTGCCTCTTGAGAAAAGGAAACCCAAGAATCTCACATGTCTCCTCTAGAGTTTCAAGAGAAATCAAAAATGCCTCAAACTGCTCAGAATTGCTGATATGCAACAACAACAAAAAAATCAACAGATATGCACACAAAAAACAGGCATCTACAGTTTTATTGTTCTATAATCTCTGTTTAAACTATTTTTATGGAATACTAAGCAAGTCATTTGAGGCAAAGTTGATACTTAAAAGCATAATTTAAAAATAAAGTGATATGAATTTTGATATGAATTAAAATGCTAAATTCACCAAACACCCCTAGAGAAAAAAGTTTAAAAACTTGTCCCATCAAAGCTGCTGTTTTTACCGAGGAACAGTTCTTGAAACTAATGGAGTCATATCGTTAATCGAGGTAAATTATTGTATACTACAGGGGCCTTGGAGTCAAAAAGGTTGAGAATCGCTGGATTCTCTTGCACTTTGGAAGAGCAATCTTTTCCCCTGGGACACAAACTTAAGCAACACTACATTCAAACTGGATCTCACTTTTTATAGTACGCATTTCAGTGTGAATTACTTACAATCCATCATTCCCAAGGCAAACATTAAAAGCAGGACAGATATAGTCGGCACTTTGCATCCATATTTGGGCCACAATTTTGGTACCTTGTGACAACATCCAGTCTACGGCTGACTTTTCTCCAGGCTGGATTTACTCTCGTCTCTCCCTCACATCTCTTCTCATTCTGTGGCTTTTTCCAGGAATACCTCCTGCTATATCAATTTCTCTGGCGTGAGAAGCGAGCGGTGCCTCATCCCTCTTCTGTCTGTTCTGACCCCAAGCTAATAGAGCTCAATCTCGCTTCAGGGCACAAAGTCACACTAACACATAATTGCCAAACCAATGCCCTGATTTGCCAGAAGAGTGTGTCAGGAAAAATAATACACAACTATTCTATAATACATATCTATTCCTCTGTCTGTCTACATGTGCTGCTGGAACGCGCTGTGGTTTCTTGCATGGCTCGCACTTTGCAGAAATACACACGGTCTGGATCCTATTAAATGCAAAAAGAACCTTTAGTAATTTTGGACAGCATTTGGCTGTTTTTGATTACCTTATTTTCCTGTTGATTTGAGGTTGTTGGTCATGAATGTGCGGGAAGCTGAAATCGGACACTGCAGTCTTTTTGGGAGATCTTTAATAATTAAACACTGTTCAATGTCGGCTGCAGCACAAATGTGTATTTGATGAAAGATGAAGACAGCATACAGAGGTAAGAAGATAAAGGTATGTCTGAATTTTGTTTTTAATAAGAGAAGAGTTACAGATGTTACTGTTTTGTTTAAATAAATAAATGTACATCCACATCCCAAACATATACCTACTACTGCTACTGTCACCTCAAGTTACTGTCAAATGTGGATTTCCATTCTTGATGCTTTATATGTACAGAAAAATAAAATACTTTGTTACTGTCCATTGCTATGTTGTTGCTAGTGTTGGAATATATATATATATATATATAATTGTTGGGTAATTAATGTTCAATCTAACAATCAAAGTATGAAGACAATATTTTATACTTTTTAAATATTTAAAAAAAAAAGAGGGAAGAACAAACCACTAAACTTTAAGGAATTTATCTGACAAATGATTTGGCAAAAATGGCAAACTACAGCAACAGGTTTGATTTTACTACCAAAAAAAAGGTGAAAAAGAACAAAAAGCTTACAGCAAAAAACCTACACTGCCTACAAAATAACCAGTTATTAATATTTTCATTGGTTCTCTCTTGTTTTTGCATGTGTTCAAAATTTCTTTGTAAGACAGCCTGGCCAAAAAAGTATGTCTGCACAATTTAGCATGTTTCATTGCGTTATCACAAATAAACCAATTGATTCCAAGCACAACTAAACAATATGCTTAAAAACACATATTTTATAATATTTGAATAAAAGGTAAACATGTCAATTAACCTAGGCTGGACACCACTTTTTTTGCCACTGCTGTATATACTTACAATTATGTTTAATGGATGATTTAAATAAAATAATAAATGAACACATTTTTTTTAATGGCAATTTTAAATTGCATGTCAAAAAAGCATTTGCGTGCAATATTTCTTGGGTTCCTTTAATGTACGTTTCTGGGATTATTAAATCTGATCACTGAGAAAAATAATACGTCAGATCTACACGCCGTGTGATTTGAGATATCATTCATTTCTGTAGCACAAACATTCAGGACAAATAATCACTCGCTGGAGTTTAATACTATTAAATATGCTTAATATTAATAAGATGTAAGCACTCAGTTCATCAATAATAAGTGAACAGACACTCACAGCTCACACACACACACACACACACACACACACACACACACACACACACACGTCACAGTCTCACCCCAAGGCCAAATTCATACTCGCAGTCGTACTTTACTGCCCTGCGGATCTAAAAACAGCAGCGCCACAGCAGACATACCGCCATGCTGTGGTTAAATGCCAGCAGGACAGAATGCCAAGCGCATCTGAGGGTAGTTGCCGTTTTTAATAAGTCTACCTTGTATTCCAGACTTTGGCAATAAAGATATGTATGTCACCAGCAGCACCAGCGCTGCCTTTAGACCCTATAACCAACTGACTCATGGCTAAGGAAAATAAATATTCCAGAAAGTGAGAAGGAAAGGATCCAGGCTCTCTCTATCTGCAGATCTGGTGGGTTCAGGAAACCCAGCACAGGAGCCGGAAGGGAGGGAGTGAGTGAGGCTTGTGGTCTGGAGGTCCCGGGACTCTGGATGTGGTTTTGGAGACTTGCGCTCTGGTGAAGTCTGTCTTTGTGCAATATAGATCTAAATTTTGTTACTAAAGTCTGATCAAAAAACTGAATGACGTATGCAGGACTTCTCCAATCATTTCGTTTTCTTACACCCGCTCCTGCAAGCTCATGATCCTTGCCTCCAAAAATTATGCATAGAACCAAGTAAACAGCCTACATTTTTAATTTTTCGATAATCCATTATGGATGCGTCACAATACGGGGACACAACCATAAATCGGTCTGAATGAATAAATAATGGTGTTAATCAGAAGATTACCTAAAAAGCAAGTAAACTTACACACTAAGATATCACTGTTTTGTCAGGTCAACATTAAGTGTAACTTAATGTGTAAAATGCAATAAAAACGATGAGGACTTTGCCTCCTCATTTTAAAACACAATTGCACGCCACTGAGTAGTGCAATGAAAATGTCTGAAACTAAACGGTCAAAACTGTTGGAATGAGAACAACTGCCAGGGGCGGATCTAAGAAAAAGCATTGCCACCACATCTGCCACCCCAGATTTATCCCATTAAAAATATAAAACTAAGTAGTGTTTCATGTACCACTTTTCAGTAGCGGCGCTTCAATGTGATGGCATATAAAACAATATTGTGGAAAAATGGCAAGAAAACACATCTTTGTTGTGTTTGCGGGCTGGACACGCTGTGTGGTCGACTTCATAACAGACGACTCTTATGAACCGGTTCTTTTTGAGTCAAAAACACACAGCACAACCAGTGTAGCCCAATTCACAAACAAATGGACTGGTTTTCCCAGTTGTTTATGAATCGAAAATTCAAGAAATCTGAGAAATGTAATCCCCTCCCACTCACAATGTTTCTCGTTGTTTAAGTTGACCTGTGTCGTGTACCGTTTCCGGGTGGTTTGAGACTTAAAATACTGGATGGATGGATGGATGGATGGATGCATGGATGGATGGATGGATGGATGGATGGATGCATGGATGCATGGATGGATGGATGGATGGATGGATGGATGGATGGATGGATGGATGGATGGATGGATGGATGGATGGATGGATGGATGGATGCATGGATGCATGGATGGATGGATGGATGGATGGATGGATGGATGGATGGATGGATGGATGCATGGATGGATGGATGGATGGATGGATGCATGGATGGATGGATGGATGGATGGATGCATGGATGGATGGATGGATGGATGGATGGATGGATGGATGGATGGATGCATGGATGGATGGATGGATGGATGGATGGATGGATGGATGGATGCATGGATGGATGGATGGATGGATGGATGGATGTCTCAGTGCTTTGATATTTTGGCCATTCTTTAATGTTTAAAAGCAAATTATAAAGTTTTTATTTCAAGTTTGTAGTTTAACTTGATGCACTAAACTTGTGATTAATATATTATTCAAGAAGCCTACGGTATGTTAATAAAACAAATGTTCTGTGTAGTGTTGACAGACCTACATTTAGAATCTGTTAAGTGTGTTACAGTGGATATCGTTATTTTCTCATTTGTTTCTTATTGTTTTCAAACAGTATAGATGATTACTTTGTGTTAATGTAACAGTTTTGAATATTCAGGGCACAATTGTTTATGCCAAGCCATAAATCCACGAGAATGATGCATAGATGCTTGCTTTGGTGTTGTCACATGCCAACGCCTTGCTAAAAAAATGTTCTAGATCCACTTCTGAATGTCCCTTTCTACAAGCCATCCTGGTGATCATTATTTCCAAAGATCTGTTTTCATTTCAATTCCAATGAGGCAGATTTACCTAATTTTCTACTGGGAAAATCAAACAATCCTTATCAAAATAGATACAGTGTTATTCTATCACCTAAGCTCTTTCAGTAATTCATGAACTGACATACCCAAAATATTTTTAGGTATAGAAAAAAAATGTAGGAACACAACAATGATCGATTTTGTGTAGTGATATGGTCATCTCACCAGCGGACTCCTGGGCGTCAGAAGTATCTCAGTGGAGCTGTGGCCGATGCCAGAGGGAATCCCAGCTGTGCGGTACATGGACCCCACCGCTCGCCCCTTCCTCGCCTCCTTCGCATCCTTCACCAGATCCACTGTGAGCCCCTGCTCAGCAAAGCTCTTCAAGCCATCGCTCGCCAGCGCCCCCTCCTGCCACAGCCGGTACTGCTCATTATGGGTCACGGCTGCACAGATTCACAGGTAAAAGTATAAATGGTAAACTGAAACATATATCAGTTGCTCATGTTCTCAGGCCTCGTGATTCCTCTGGCAAGTTCTGTCGTGGGCTGTTGAACATTACTACCTCTCCATGAGTTTTTATTGCTCATCAGATTTAAAAAAACAAATACAGTTCTGCCACTTTCTATCTGTGCTTAACACACCTCGAGCTGTTTAAAATAAAGCCATGCAAAATACCCAATGCCAAGCAAATAAACACCTAAAAACAAACCCTTCAGTGAGAAAAGCCAGACCTACTTTGAGTCTAGTGCGCACCTAAAGTGCAGGGGTGACCGAGACCGTTATGTAATATATTAAAGTAGATTTTCATGCCCTGAAGATAATATCAGAGCTTGCTATGCGGAAAAAGGTTAATGTTTTGGGTAAACTTAAGTTTTCGGTATTGGTTCTGAGTAAATTAATCACTTTGACATTGTCATGACATTCAGCGTGTAGTCCATTGAACTCAAAATCACTATGCACTATACAGTGGTTAAATGTGTGCAAAGAAGAAAGACCAATCTCAGTTCAGTATGCAAACAGACATAAAGACCAATCAAAAACTGGTATGCAAATACTACAACAAGGTCTTCACTCACTGTCACATGGCATTTTAACGTCAAAGGGAGCTTTACAAACTTTTAGTTTACAAAAAACAAATATTGCACACCTGAGTAGTAAGACGATAAAATGATTTCCATTACACGAGAGTAGATGTTAAAACTTCATGCTGATTTGTACTCAGCTTTCGCAAAGATAAGCACCAACTAAGACATAGCTTTACAGTAACCTATGCTTCACCATCCATTTAAGCTTCTTTCCATATGGTGATGTGAAACTCCTTCTGTCTAGTGTTAACACGTGTCAGCACACACAACGGCTGCAACCACAGTGCGGTCCCCCCATGACAAACGTCTGGATTGAGCGGAGTAGGGGACATCTGTAGGGTCTTCAAGTGGGCACCTTCCGTCCTCAGTGTTTCGTCGAATAGCCCACGACACCTCAAGAGGGCTCGATAGTGACTCTGGCGTCCCAGAGTCCCCCCCCTCCGTCCCCCACTCAACTCAGCCCAGCTTACTGACCTCTACTTCCCTCTTGCTGCTGAGACCTAACCACAATCTCACAATCTCTCCGCAACCCAACCATACGCGCAAACCCGTTTGACTAAGGCTGTCGAGCCCCACTGGTGCGTTAATATGCAGTTTCAGTGGCAACGATTCCATATGGCATACCACCTACCGCAAAACACAATATCTGCCCAACCACCCGTCATCCACGCAATATACACAGGAACGTAATGACTGTAAATACTATACAACCTATACAAATAAACCAACAGACTCTTCTAGTTTTCAAGAATTCTACGAAACCGTAGCATGGCGGCCTGTAAAAAAAAAAGCCGCACATTAAGCCGCACATTTTCAGGTTTCTTTTACTTTGCATTCAGATTTCTGGGATTCCTAGCAATAACTGTCCATAACTTATGCACATCCAGATTTGGCAAAATTCTTTTCCGAAAATTTAGTCCTAACCCTATCCCTACCCCTAAACCTTACCCTACAGATAACTTATTCCTAAAATCTGAGGGAAATTATAAGATTTGAATAATGAATAACACTGATGTAGAAGCACCTAACCCCTGATTGTAAGCCTAAACTTGTCAAACTGTAAACTCAAATCTGATTGGTTGATTGGAATGTTGTTCCAGGATCAACAAAGATGTTGATCCAGGAACATATTGCACTTGGTGAAATCAGTTTGTGCGACTACATATTCAAGCATGTTATATGAACTTCTTTTTTAAAGCTTAACAGACGTGGTCTTTAACAAATATTTGATTAATTGCTTTTGTTTCCTTTTTGTAAGGCACTTTGGATTAAAGCATAAACGTAGTCACTGTAAACTGCCTCAGTAAGAGCTGCACAGAAAAAAAAGGCTACTTTTGTGTTTTACAGAAAAAAGTATTTTTTTACGACAGGTTTGGTACGACATAATCATGAGTAAACACAGACCATCATTTTTGGGTGAACTATTCCTCCAAACACAAAACGTGCCTAGTTTGATAATTCACCTATTAGATTCTTGATACCACAATAGAGGTTTTGAAAAAGGCAGGAGCTAAGATGATGTTTCTGAAATGATTTCAGCCTCTCTTTAACGTCCCAGTGTGTTCTTCATAGCTACAAACCATTTTGGTCTGGCAGAACCTGAGCTGGGAGCGAGAGAGCAGGAGAATGAGAGAAAAAGATACAAGTGAGAATGACAGGAAGGCAGGGAGCACGTTTGGCACGCTGACACGTCTAGTCTCTCCATGCTACACGTCTGGCTCACATGTGGACAGAAAAACTGAAGAGACCTGACCTCAATCAGCTAAAGCACAAACCACAACCGTCTCCCACGCTTTTATCTCTCTATCTCCATCTGCCCTCAAATTGTCTCATCCTTCATCCAAGTTATACACGGCAAAAACTTTTGATTAGATACAAAAATGTGCGGTTTCTGAACATAAGTGTAATACAACAGTGATGAATGGATAAAGAGAGAGCCATAAAGGCACCCGGAAGGCAGCAGAAACCGCATAGACATCATCTCAGCGCCTCCAAAGCCACAGCCTGAACTTTCTGGATCTTGGGGTTTCGAATGTTTTGGGTGAGGCGTCCACGTCTGCTGCTGGTCTCGGCTGGTATACCAGTGACACCCAGAAAACGCCATTGCAGTGGCCAAGTGAATGGGCATTGCAGGCCGCATGCGTTGTGTATTTATGGAAGGAGCGTAAAAGAAAAGGGCGAATGTGCAGGGCAGCCCGTGTCATCTGGCAACGGTTATTTCTCTTCAACCTCTCTCTCGTTCTGCTTTCCTCATTAGACCGCCCCGCTCACGTGGTGTGGCAGGTAGTGCGTGTATGTTTGGGGGGTAGACGGGGCAAATAGCAGTGTTAACAGGCCAGCTGTGAGAGCTTAGAGTCCTGACATATGGTGAGGAAGTTTGAACAGCTTTATCCCTAACAGAACGTGGAGCCATCGCTGGCGGTCGACCTCAGAGAACGAGATGTTCCACATCTAGCAACCTACGTCTGTATCGTCAACCAAACACCTCATCTCTCACAAAGCTCACAATCTCACTTTCCGCCACCTCGCAGGAGTCTTACCCATGAGCTTGGACCACTGAGCAGGTGGTCGGAACAGGGGATACTGTTTGGGGAAGGTCTGGGGACTCCAGTGGCCGGTGAACACCAGGATGTAAGAGGCGGGTCCTCGAGCGCTGCACTCAGTCCCGTTGTTCAGGGTCATTGGGGCCGCGCAGGACAGCGTAAACCTGAGCAGAACGACGACCAGATGCTGCAGCCAACCAGGAACAAAGATCTCCGATGACATCATCTCTGTCAGGAAAAAAGAGCAGGAAAAGTCATTAGCAAAGTACAGTGCACTTCTGAAGAAAAGAGGTTTTTTTTCTCCGTTTCATGGTTAATAGCAACAAAAAGACCATGTAGAAATCAAATAAATTTGAGTTTTTCATGCTACAATAATTCTGATCCACTCACGCAGCAAATATATATAGCAATAGGAAATTACATAACTTTGGTTCCTGACACCTTAATCCTCTGTCGAGGAAGCATCTGAGATTTGCAGCTTGCTCCGGATTCAAAGACACCAACCGTCTTATATTACAAAGTTACGCTGCTTTAGAGAAACCCTTATGAGAGACTGGTTTTCTGAAATATCTGAAAACGAAATATCTGTCATCATTTACTCTAAACCTGTTCGACTGAACATTCTTCTGAGGAACTGAAGTCCTGAGCAGTAATTTGCATACGATGAAAGTGAATTTTAGACTGGGACTGTCAATCTCAAAAGAGGCATGTAACCATAAAATAGCCCATATTGGCTGTATTCCAGATTTATATGACCGAAAATAAAGTTGTTATTTACTGAAATTTTTCCCCTCCACATTAGCTCAAATTTCATTAGCATTCAAACGTGTTCAAATATGGAAGAGAAAGATGTGTTTGAAGTTAATGACGACAATCCTGTAAAGCAGTCGACATTGGATGTCATTGACATTAAAGCTGGTGTGACTTGTCTTGATATTGCATTTTTGTGCAACTATTATGCTTTAACCTTTCCTTTAGTATCTAAATTTCTGTTTATGTGCATGTAAACAATCTGCAAAATTACAAAGCACAAAGTCCACACCAAAGAGAGTGAATCTCTCCAACAGAAAACACTTGCATTAAACGACTCGTTTGTAGTCCTGCCATTATTGTGACTTATCAACATGTAAATACATTTGCATAATGTTTGCTTTGGCCGCTTCAAAGAACAGTTGGGTAGGAGATTTCACCATGTCGAGGAGATGCTGTTTTTTCAACAAGGTCATGTGAACATTTCTGACTCACACTTTGACCAATCAGAACAGACTGGGCTTTTAGGAAAGGCGGGCTTTAAACCTTAAACCAGTGGTGGAAAGAGTACTGAAAAAACATACTCAAGTAAAAGTACCATTACATTCCAAAAAATGTAGCGTGAGTAGAGTAAAAAGTACTTGTCCAAAAAACTACTTAAAAAAGTAGCTTATTTAAAAGTACTCATGAGTAGTGAGTAGTGAGTACTGAGCTGCGGATTCTACCCCTTAAACACTGTGCACTACAATTTATAAATTAAAAAAATGCACATACTGTAATTCACATTATATTTTGTTCTTTGTCAGGAAGATTGAAGAATATCTATCATCCATCTTTTTAAAATGCATAAAATCAGTACACTCATCACCATTTTAAATCATATTATTTGGGGGGGGGGGGGGGGGAGCATTTAAAATTAGGCGAAAAGCCACTGGGCCTGAGCATGCTATTGTTGCACATAAAATATCAATATTCATAACTGTGCAAAGAATTCAAAAACCTTTAGAGACGCATATGATAGTTCAGCATCACACACCATGAGATGAGTTAAATATAGAGAGATTAAAAAATACCCAATTTCTCTCCAAAACGGTACCAATGTTAGTGTTTTGATAAATGAGAATCACTAATATTATCAGATTACCTCACCTAATTCACTGAAAAAGGCTAAGATAGTGAGCTAACACTAATTACACACTTTAATTCCATGCTATTAAATATGTTACAATTTAAACGTAAATGCACATTGTTCTAGAAGGGTGGCATCATCCCTTACATTTTACACGGCTACATTTACTCGCATTGTAATGCTGATAATATAATTTGTAAGGAAAATTGTGCATTAAATAGGGAAGTTATATCCAGGAAACTTTTACAAAAGAAACAAACAAACACACACACACACACAAATGCATGTCTCTTTGTAGTCTCGCGAAGCATTTGGCAAGTGCATTACGCAAGTGCACTTGCCAAATGAAGACGGATTGTATAATGGATCAATCAAAAAACGTTGTTTATTAACGAGCTCTAGTCACGCACTGACAGAAATGCAGTTCAAGTTAACGCCATGGTTCATAGAGTGCACTGATTCTGAATCTGGCGGCATGGCGAACGCGAGACGAGGCAGTGCACAGATCGTGACGCGCGTCTCTCTATAATGTGATTGTGAAGTAAATGGGAGCGGGAATTCACCGCATTATGAACTCGTCACGCAATACCCCCAACCTCAGACCAAATGCTAGGCCCTGTAGACAGGCCAGCCAATATAAATATCATATTAAGCAGAAATGTACCTTAGCATATTAGAGGAAGACGCTGATATCTGGATTGAATTGATGCGTAAAGAATGCACTTCCACAGCAGTCATGCTTAATTTGATTTGATGACAGTCATGAGACGATTACTCGATCCAATCACGTTGATGGATAAAAATAAAATAAAATTAAAACAAGCATGTAACGAGTAACGACCACAAACAGAAGGAAAATAGCGGAGAAAAAGTACCGATACATCACTTACAATGTACTCAAGTAAAAGTAAAATTACACAATTTTTAAACTACTCAAAAAGTACAATTTCTGAAAAAAACTACTTAATTACAGTAACGTGAGTATTTGTAATTCGTTACTTCACACCACTGCCTTAAACGCATACCTCGGGTCTTCCCTTCCGGGACGTCATTCACTACCCTCCTCATCATTATATTTTTTTTAAGTTAGTCATGTCATAAAGTTAGACATGAACCATCTTAGTATTCCTCAATCAATTCATTATAAACAAAATAAGGGGAAAAAATGATTTTTGTAAAAATTGTGTAGGGTAATTAACAACCCGAGGTGTGTAACAGTGTAAGTATATTTTTTCTGCACAACAATAATTGAATCTTTGATGACTGAATAAGGGCATTGTTTGATACACAATGATGAAGTGACGTTTCAACCATAGTTACGCAGGCGGAAAACAAAAGAATAGGAAGTATCATCAGCAAAAATTCAAATGCCTCCGCGATTTAATCCAGAGCAAGTACTGAACACAATCACATATTAGTGTCACTCTCAATTGATGGTGGATCTGTCAGCTATCAAAATATTGATTTTGAATATGTTGAAAATTACAGTTTTTAGAATATGTTTGAGATGGCGAATATGAGCCAGATGCTGAATGTACTTGGAAATGAGCTCTGACGAGGACAGTGATGAGGTTATAAAACATTGGCTCAAACTGAACTCTTCCAAGCTCCAAAAGGTAACGAAATATGCTTTATTTTATTCTTCTGTAATTGTTACTCTAATATCAGGAGAGTATTATATTATATTAATAATGATTAGCGAAAAATGAATGCATTTAAGGGTTAAAGAAACGGGAACTAAAACAGAGCGTTTCAGGCAGGGGTGCTGCAGCAAAGACCAGGGTCAGACAAATAATGTGTTTTTGAACTTCAAATCATGGAAATGTTTTCTAGCAGACCCCAAAATATAATTATAAACGTGTAAATGTGCATAATACCGGCACTTTAAAATTCATGAACATGCATGAGATTTAACGGTTGTTTTTTGTCTACTTTGAAGCTTGACAGCGCCTTCCCGTTTCATATTCAATGTATGAAAAGGAGCAAGGTGAACATTCAAAATATTTAATTTTGTGTTTCAAGAAAGACTTTGAAACAACAAATGGGTGAGTAAATTTAGCTTTAAATAAAACATAATTAACAGCTGTTCACAAATGTGATGAACTCAACATCACCACAGCACATATTTACCCAGAAACCCACAGTCACGTCAACCCCCTCTTCTCCAAACAACCCTAGGCTTGCTGTTTATTCCTGACTAAATTAAAATAACACAACAGCAATAGCGTGCGTGACTGATTTATTTTCATCCCATTTATCCTGTGATAGAGTGCATTACGCAAGACCAGCTTAGACCCGACAGAAGGGTTAGAGGATGACTGCATGAGATACTGGGATCTGCACCGTCTGTCTGCCTCTGTCTTTTAATAAAGAGGCGAAGCGACAAAGGGCACAAGTTCATCACAGCAGGCTCAGACTATTGCTCTGGCCGCGTTCGCTGGATCACCATAGTTTATAATGAGCCACGCTCAGATGACAAACCCTCAGATCAAAGACACAGGCTCGCAGCGTCCCCGCTTCTGGTATTTTTATGCTCGTCTGTCAAAATTTGAAGTCATTAATGTAGGTTTAGGTTGGACCTGTAGTTCATATATATTGAGAGGGTGACTCTGATGAATAAAAACAGCGGACAGGGTTATTATAATAGTGCTCATAATGAACAGATATATTAAGATCCATGAGGAGAGAGAGGTCTTGAGTCACCACATATGACCTCATGTCTAATGGACATAGTTCTGGAGTGAGAGAGCAGCTAAACGCTCCTTGTTTTAAAGCCGGCTAGACCGCAGGTTCAATGGGACACGGATAAAATCTTACGAGTGAGGACTGAGCGTGCACTCCTTTGTGGTTTCCGTTCTTTTTCTTCAGAGCTCAGAGTCTCTTTCTCCAATGTTTGCCAGATCAGGTTTCGGCATCTTTTGGAAAATCTGAAATGTCACGCCGCTTTCACACATTCAGACTTTTCCAACTGCATTTTTCCAATTTAGAGGTGAACCGTGCGTGAACAGAAATGCCGGCAAATCAGCCACTGCAATCTGGCCGCTTGAGAAGTTGTAACATTGCTGGAAAATTTCTAAATTGATGCACAAATTTAAAGAGCTCTGACACAAGAAATCTGCTCTTCGATTCTTTCACAATACTTAAGGTGCCGACACGAGTCTTCATATTGAAAAAACATACACGGTAAAAAGAAATACACTAAAAGGCAAAACTAATGTTTTTTCATGCACTGATCAATTTTGAGATTTATTTTGTTTTCATAATGTCGTCTTTCAGACTGGAAAGAAAACATGCTAAATACACATTTAAGTGTTTATTAGGCTACACTTTCGACTATTTGCGTCCGTAGTCTGTAATTACAATTACACGTATAATTAAAAAAAAAATTGTATGCAGAAATACTCACTTCAATAACACATAGGCCTACTTAAACCAGACTTTACAGTTATGTTCCCATCTCTATTCTGAAGTTTTTTACAGAGGGGTTTGTTCATATATAATTTGCCTGATAAAAAATCAGAAAATACTGTCCATAAAATGTTATAAGTAATAATTATAAAATAATAAGAGTAATCAGTGAATGTACACATTTTGATACTTATTTTCAAAAATGCTTTCAATAATATTTTAAAGCCAAGTTATTTATTCATATGCACTACCAGTCAAAAAAATTTAATCGGTCATATTTTTCATCTTTTTAAAACACTCTTCTGCTCACCATGACTGCATTTATTTGATTAAATTTATATATATATATATATATATATATATATACACACACACACACATATATATATATATATATACACATATAGCCTATATATATATATATATATATATATATATATATATATATACACACACACACATATATATATACATATATATATATATATATATATATATATATATATATATATATACACACACATATAGCCTATATATATATATAAAGTTTAAAAAATATGATTTAAAATAATAATAATAATTTTTATTTCTATTTTAATATATTTCAAAGTGTAATTTATTCCTGTTGTCAAAGCAGAATTTTCAGCATCATTACTCCAGTCTTCAGTGTCACACGATCCTACAGAAATCATTCTGATATGCGGATTTGATGCTCAAAAAAAATTCATTATCAGCAATGTTGAAAACACTTTTTCAGAATTCTTTGATAAATATAAAGATCAAAAGAACAGCATTTATTTTAAATAGAATATTTTGTAACATTATAAATGTCTTTACTGTAACTTTTGATCAATTTAATTCATCCTTGATAAATAAAAACTATTGATTTATTTTATTGATTTCCCCCAAAAAAATTAATAAAAATTCTTACTGCCCCCTGGTTGAACTTTCTATTCATCAAAGAATCCTGAAATAAAAATGTAAATAACTGTTTTCAACATTGATAATATGTTTCTTGAGCATCTAATCATCATATCAGAATGATGAGTTTTACCATCAGGAATAAATTACACTTTACTATATACACTTTATATTTAAACATTTTAAAGTGTAAAAATATTCCATAATATTAGTTTTTTGTTATATTTTTAACCTATTAAATGCAGCCTTGGTGAGCAGAAGAGCTTTCTTTTTAAAAACATAAAAGAATCTTAAAGATCCAAAACTTTTGACTTACCAGTCAAAACACACACTTACCATGTATCATAGGTTTTTGGGGAGTTACACCACATGGCATTTACAGCCTGAACTAATCTTTCCATGTCATAAAAAGGTCAAATTATCTGATATTTAAAGAGACTTATCGACCTTGGCTCACAGTTATGAGGGTCTGTGGGGGTCGTCTCTATGACATCATTTCCTCTTTTTTCATGCATGTTGGTTGCATCACATGAAAATCATGGTTATCTACATTTTGGAAAGAAAACTGGACAAGCATTGAAACAAAAGAGCTTATTTGTATCTGTGTAGATGAATAAATTAGTCAACAGACCTTGGAACAGATTTCTGGCGTAGCTGTTTGAAAGACTTTTCCAGTTCCAGCAAATAACATAACAGAGTTTAAACTGCATTTTAGTGCTGATGTGTAAACGGGAACAATAAAATCTGTTGAAAGTGTGAAAAGCAGATGGCATTTGCCAGGGGAAAGTAATCCAGCCGTTTTACTGCAATGTAACTGGTTTCATCTGTGAAAGTAAGTGACTATAACCTACAAGCATCAGGCACACATGCTGCAATTGCTCAATAATGTTTGTCCTCAAAACAGGCAGATCTGTTTGTTCATGTGAGACGGAGACATTTCCTTGAAACAATGCCTCGTCTAGTGCAGTCAGCATTCCCCAAAACCATCCGCTGGCTATTAAAACAGTATAAATATTTTGATCTCCCATCTGCGGTGACATTTTGCACGCGTACAAATGCAAAGTCCCACTTTTTCCACATTATCTCTTTCTCTGGGGATTGGGCTGTGACATTAAATTACATATGTAACAAAACTCAGGCTTGTTTAGTGGGTTAGGAAGGATGCACTTGCCAGTGGTTGCAGATGCTGCGTGACACTGACCTAAAGAAAACCTCCCTCTGTTTGCAGTGTCAAAAGACACACGTATTCTCAAACACAGAGACGCAGCAAACCTCTGCTCTCAGCACGAAACCAGACACAACCAAACCAGAGGAGACGGAAAAGAGCCAAAGAGCTTGCGGCTTTTCGACACTTAAGCTTAAACTTACAGGGAGAGTAATTATGAAGCCGCAGTGCGCTTGAACTGCAAGCAGGAGTCGCATGCAAATGCAAAACCTTCAGAGTAAGAAATGAATGAGAAGAGGGGGAAAATAACAGTTAAATAACTGTCAAGAGCAGCACATGTGTTAAAACACTTACGGACTGCAGCGTCGTTCCTCAAAGAGACGTCAAACCTGCAGAAGAGGAGTGTGGGAAAGGTTGCGGTATATAGAGGCACAGCAGGAGAGTCGAGAAGCTGAAAAGCAAGTCTTGGCTTAACCTTTGCCACAGCAGCCGGCCTGAGCACAGGACACACACACACACACACACACAAACACACATGCTAGTGAATGGCTCACTCTTACCTGGCTGTGATGGTAGACAGCAGGACGGGATTTGTGGAGATGTGCACTACGGATCAAGATACCTCACTTTCATGCTCTCTTTAACCCTCCTCTTTCTCCTCCCATTCTTTACCCCCACCTCTCCATGTATGGGTACACACACACACACTTTCTCTCTCTTGTAATAGTCTTGCTTTTTTTTCCTGTCCTCTTCGTTTATCTCTTTTTCTTCTCCTGCGAGATCACAGAACCATGTGTAACGCCAAAGTTGATGTGTTCATGTATGAATAACTGACTCCATAAGTAGGCACTCATCTAATAGTTTATAGCTGTCTGAGCTTTGGATCCCTGTTTGTATCTGGGAATTTCAGTGATGTTTTGCTTAAAGAATTTCATGTGAAAATACTTAACTTTGTAATACAACTGCGTCATTTGTAAGTTGCTTCTCCTGGAAAGTGTAAATCTTTCTCTGTGGCTCTATCAAAACATTGCTCGGTTTGTTTGTGCAACCAGCCTGACAACAGCTCAGCCAATGGCGTGATTTTGGGGGCGGGGCTCTCTGTTTGTTTCGCCTATTGTAGAGGAAGGGGAGTGTTTGGGAAACTTGTTTGAAAACAGTTGTCGTCTGCTTCTGAATAGGCTTACTTCTCTACTAGCCGGCGAATAGTAGTCGAAAAAAAGCTGTGAAAAAGTAGAATTCAGCGTATTAGTGAAATAGGAGGGAAAAAGTACTCGGTTGACCTACTATTTGACCTGAAATATTACTCTCCCATGAGGTCACAGGAGAGGAGTTGTAAATGGCAGTGAAGCAACACAAATGACACTATGACAAATAGTTCATCCTGATTGTATTCCACTGCATATACAGAACATACTTTTTAACGCCCAGGAAATAAGTACTTTTTAAGAAAATATACCTACTATGCCTTCTTCCATTTTCAGACGCAGCCATATTTTAACTTTCCGTTTCAAACTGCATAGATATTATACGATTAAAATGAAAGCTTCAGAGCTTTACACACTGTAGAAATAAATTATTCATATTTGATGTTTTTTTATTATTATTTATCTCATTAAACAAAAATGGGAGTTGTCGCTTTGGTAAACTCCTAAAAGTAACAAAAAAAATTACGTTACAGCTGACGTATGCTTTAAAAATATATACAGCAGTCTTTCTTTTCATCGAAAACAGACCAAAATTTGATGACTCACGGGTGTAACCAAATTTTTGTACAATGTTCTCTAAAATAAGAAGGTCCCTCCCTCTAATACCACTTGCTGACAAGAAATAACAAGTGACAAATCATTAAAATCTGTTTTCTAACAGGTTTCCTAAACACTCCTCCATCTGGCATTGGTCAGACAAACAGAAAGCTCCGCCCCAAACTCACACCATTGGTTGAGCAATTATTGCTGTGTTGGGCTTCTCAAACAAACAGAACAACAGCACCACGTGAGTGTTTACACTTATCAGAGGAACCCACCGAAAAATGACACGCTTACAGTTGACTGTATATGAGGAGACTGAATGATACGTGAATGATAAAGGACATTATTGGTTTTTAAATATAATGTTAAAAATAATATATTCACATGTGATACTAACTTCACATCTTTGTGCACTGTTGCACTTGTGTATACATTTTATACTTGTTAAGATACATGTAATATTTGTATCAATTTTTTTATTTTATTTTTTTATTTTATTTATTTGGCAGTATATGTCAGTCTATGTAATATGTTTGGTTTGTATTCTGTGTTAAAATCCTGCTGCAGCACTGCAATTTCCCCTTGGGGATTAATAAAGTTTTTCTATTCTATTCAATATTAACATATTTCTTTGGCTTGCAGTGGATCGAACAAGAAGCCCGAAAATACAAAATCTTATCCTATTACACACAGAAATTACTTGCCAACACAAATTTAGTTGCTATGCAGTTGCTAAAGTGTTTGGAGGGGGTTTGTTTTAGTATGTTACTGTTTCCAAAAGGAACTTGAGACCCTTCAGGTCAACATCCAATTGCTTAGAAAACAGTCCAGATTTCCTCTGTGAGCCACATGACTTTTCATTCCATACATCATGTCAGTAGCCCAAACAATCTGAGGCATGTTACACCATGACATTCAATACCTAGGGGTTAGAGATTTGAGCAAAAGTAATAGAGTTGGTTGCTTAAGTAATTCTGCACTGATATGGCTGATCTAACGCAGATCACACACTTGTACAAGAGGTTTTATCAGCACATCCAGAATTTGCCAAATTAGAAGTGTTGCTGGGTCAACATTCCTGTCCAAAAAATGTCTTAACTATATCCCTACCTCTAAACCTAACACCATGCATAAGTTATCCTTAAAATCAGAGGGACATGATAGGTGAATAACCCTGATGTAGAAGCACCAAACCCTGGTTGTAAGCCTAAACTTCACTCAAACTGTAAACTTGTCCCTCAATTGATTGGTTGATTGGAATGTTGTTCCATCATCAACAAAGATGTTGATCCAAGAACATGTTGCACTTGGTGAAATCAGGTTCACAGTTTTAGCAGAGGAAGATTGGTTTTAATAATAACACACTCTTAGACATGAATGACATCTGGGAATTTTCTGGTTAGAAAGCAGTCGGTCCCTTTGGGAGCTCACGTCAGTCCAACATAAGACACATTTGCCCACCAAGAAAAGACACCAGCAGAAAAGCTGAAAAGCCAAGTAGATTTTACTAGGCTCCATAAATCAAGACTGGCATTTACAGGAAAAATCCAATGTAAAAACATCTATTCATCAAATTTGGTAATGCTTCCCGTGTCAGGCGAAGGTAGTCATCACTTCATCAGAGGCCAGACTGAATGGTGATTGGTTTGCATTGACGCAAATGGGATTGGACACCACAAATGAAGTGATCGGTTTAAATGTTATGTACATTGAGTACACTGACCCTAACATGACCCTCTCCTGGACAAAAGCCCTCGATAAATCTGCCAATGGGCAAGCAAGAGGGATGAGGGGAGCTGATGAGATCAAGAATGTACAAGAAACAGGATTATGTATGCATAAAGCATTTTCGCAACTGCGCACACAGTCTCAATGAGTAAAGAATTTGCAGCCAAATGCAACTTAAACTTGATCTATTTGGCAATATTTCACTAGTACACTAAAACCAAATACTTCACTAAGATTTCAAATTCTGTAGGTTTTTATTTATTAACTTGTTTGTTCAGTTTAAATAACTGTGGTTGCGAAAACAGCCAATTTACAGATGTGTAATCCAAAAACTTTGATCGATTTTGGGGCATTTTCGGTAAAGAGTGACATAAGATACATGAGCTCATGCTCAGTCGTCTAAGGACAATAAAACAAATTTAGCATTCAAAAATGTCATTTGTGCTCAGTATTTCAAGTGTGGCTGTCTATTCCTTTAACAGCTCACTTTTTCCTGTCATTTAACCTCCGACAACTTGTCAGTGACGTCATTCTGTGGTATTAAGTGGCGATGCATTGAAGCCATGTCAAATAAACTGGCAATGTCCAGCAAGACAAACCTGTAGAAAAAAAAAACATTTACATGGGGTAAGAGTGCTGGATAAACAGTCATTCTCTGCTGACTGACTCCCATAAACAGTGGAATCTAGTTTTACGTCTTGTCTGAGGGAAACCATTTTAGACATAATACATGGTCACCTTCTTGTCTGGAGTTGCAGTGTAGACATATGCAGTGGTGGCCTCTGATATGTTTCACCCATAGGTTTCACCCAACGGGCCTTGCAACAGAAGGGTCCTCACTTGCGCTCGAAAAAGAGCGCAAAAAAAAAGAGCCCGCCATCATGCCACGCGCACACCTGGGTCTGAAATTAACAGGGGCTTGGTGCTTAAATGCCAGCATAATGTATAAAAATGCCCCAAAAAATCCAAGATATGGTGCAAAAAATTGTCTAAGTTCCTGTTTTGATTATTTATAAGCAATACCACACGAGCAAAAGTGTTTTCCCGAATATCAGCGGCACGTTTGCAAATGTAATATTGATTTTATACAACAGTTCAATAAACAAGTATAAATGTTCAAGTATTTAATCTTAGGTGACTTAGGGGCTGTCTACCTGACACCGTTTTCAACTAAAAACGTAAACTATATGCGTTTAGGTCATTTATTTACACGGCAACAGCGTTCTGGTCATTTGTTTACACGATAACAGCGTTTTGGGTGCCTGAAAACACAAACTTATAAAAACGGGCTTTTGAAAAAGGTCTCAATGTAAACAACAAAAACACGAATCTCTGAAGGCGATGAAATCATGTAAGCTACATGCGCATTACGTGTTCAATCAATAGTGTTTCATCGCAATCTAATGGCCTGGCAGCAGAATACAGCGTTTTTAGTCGTTTTCTGTGATCCGTGTGAATGGGGATTCTGATTCATTTTGACAATGGTGTCGTCTGTACGCGGAGAACTCAAAGGAAAAACGTTTTCCGTTTTAAGGATATAGTTGTCGTATAAACGTACCCCATGACAAAATAGTTTGTGGTATATTTTGCCAAAGAAAATATGTCCAAACAGTAGAGCCATTGCCAACAGTTTCAGTTTGTTACTGAATGAATCCGTGTTATAGAACAATTCGTTCAAAAACGCTGATTCATTCAGTTCAGAGACAGTGGCTGCGTCTGAAATCGTGTACTCTCTCGAGTAGGTAATTATTCAGAATAAGTAGTGACTGCTAAATAAAGTATATTCTATATGAATGTGTGTAGTAGCCTATGAATGTAATCCAGACATACTAGATTCACCACATTTTATGTCTACTCTTTTATGAGTACCGTGAATTCCGACATATTAATCTTGTCACATACTATTTTTTCAGTAGGGAAGTATGCCGTTTCAGATGCAGACATTCACTTGCTTTGTCCCTGAATGAATCAGCTGTTTAATATGACTAAATTATTCAACGAGTCACTCATTAAGACAATTATTTGTCGCCACCTCCTGGTGGTTTTGGTACTATCGTTTCATTTTAGCTTAGGGGCTGAAAGAGTGATGAAGATTGAATGCTGTTTTTGATTTTGCTCATGATTGCAACAATAGTACTGGTTATAGAGACATAATTGGTTTAATAGAGTATTAAGAGTTAAAAATGATAAAACATTTTAAAATATAACAGGGATAATGAAGTGATAGACAAGAACATTGTATTCACTGTGACTGCAGTCTTTTTTCCCATGGGGGGTGGGAGTGCTTCAACTGTTAATTTGAAACGGGCCTCCAAATTGCAAAGGCCGCCTCTGGACATACGATACAGCATGCATCACGTCTGTATAGTACATTCAAACACAGACCTGTGCATTTCAGAATAGGACTTTCTACTTAAATTCAACTTGAATTTGAATTGAAGTTAATGAGGAAAAATGGGTAACTCTCAGAACAAAAAATATTTTCTCTGATTATTTAGAGAGAATTTAAGATTTTTATATTCTATATAAACCATTAAAAAGTAATTGTGATGAATGTGGACAAGCAATATGGCTGATTATCAGATGAAAATGAAAGTGCATATGCAAGAAAAAAAATCTATGCGTTTTAAAACCGTCAACACTTAAATATTCATTAAGACTAATAACACTCAATATGCTTACAAATGTGTAATAACTAGGTATTTTCAAAGCCTTTGAAAAATAAAATGCACTTCATTGTGGGAAATGGTTTATTGGAGGAATTTATGGAAAAATAAGTTGTAAGCAACACTTTGAAACCACATGGGGGTTGGTTTCATGCATGTAAAAGATCAGGTTAGTGGACGTCAAAAACAAAGAATCTTTAAAGTTTCAACATCTCCGTGTTGCACAATCCTTACAAAACTTCAGATATAATGGTGAATCACTGCAACAACAAAAAAATGTTTTTTTACCACTTTTCTGACATCAGCTGAAAGGAGCAACCATCATAAAACCTCCATTTACGTAAAACTCCATCTCACTCAACTACACAGAGGAAGTGTTGTTTTTTTCTACACCGTTTTTCCAAGATAGCCCATTAAGACAGGAGTTTCCTTCATTTACAAGACATAAAGAATGTTTACTGCCGAACCTTTATGGTTAACCTACACTCCTAAACTTCAGCTTTTAACATAAACAAACTGAATTAACGAAATACAGATGCCAAACACAACATATAACGTTCTACATAACTCAATTATGCACAAAAGGGTTTTCCTGTCCTAAACAGAAGACAACAGGACTTAACGAGATTGTTCACCAAAAATGAAAATTCTGTCATCGTTTACTCTCCCTCATGTCATTCGAAACCTGTAAGACTTTCGTTCATCTTCGGAACATCTTGTGAAACTAATCCGTATGAATTGAGCAGTTTAGTCCAAATTTTCTGAATAGACACAATCGCTTTATATGATGAACAGATTGAATTTATTCACATATAAACATTCAACTCGCACATCAGTTGTAGTAAATGGAAGCTCAAGCATGCTTGCCATGTGAGAGCCAATGAGGTTCATTCTCGTGTTAAGCATCACGTTTGAGTTTCAACAAGAGCCAATGAGGTTCATTCTCGTGTTGCGCAGCACGTTTGAGCTTCAGCAAGAGCGAATGAAGTTCATTCTCGTGTTACGCATCACGTTTGAGCTTCAGCAAGAGCCAATGAGGTTCATTCTCGTTATACGCATCATGTTTGAGCTTCAGCAAGAGCCAATGAGGTTCATTCTCGTGTTACGCATCACGTTTGAGCTTCAGCAAGAGCCAAAGTTCATTCTCGTGTTACGCATCACGTTTGAGCTTCAGCAAGAGCCAATGAGGTTCATTCTCGTGTTACGCATCACGTTTGAGCTTCAGCAAGAGCCAATGAGGTTCATTCTCGTGTTACGTATCACGTTTGAGCTTCAGCAAGAGCCAATGAGGTTCATTCTCGTGTTACGCATCATGTTTGAGCTTCAGCAAGAGCCAATGAGGTTCATTCTCGTGTTACGCATCACGTTTGAGCTTCAGCAAGAGCCAAAGTTCATTCTCGTGTTACGCATCACGTTTGAGCTTCAGCAAGAGCCAATGAGGTTCATTCTCGTGTTACGCATCACGTTTGAGCTTCAGCAAGAGCCAATGAGGTTCATTCTCGTGTTACGCATCACGTTTGAGCTTCAGCAAGAGCCAATGAGGTTCATTCTCGTGTTACGCATCACGTTTGAGCTTCAGCAAGAACCAATGAGATTCATTAGTGTTACGCATCACGTTTGAGCTTCAGCAAGAGCCAATGAGGTTCATTCCCGTGTTACGCATCACGTTTGAGCTTCAGCAAGAGCCAATGAAGTTCATTCTCGTGTTACGCATCACGTTTGAGTTTCAACAAGAGCCAATGAGGTTCATTCGAGTGTAATGCATCATGTTTGAGCTTCAGCAAGAGCCAATGAGGTTCATTCTCGTGTTGCGCAGCACGCTTGAGCTTCAGCAAGAGCCAATGAAGTTCATTCTCGTGTTACGCATCACGTTTGAGCTTCAGCAAGAGCCAACGAGGTTCATTCTCGTGTTGCGCAGCACGTTTGAGCTTCAGCAAGAGCCAATGAGGTTCATTCTCGTGTTACGCATCATGTTTGAGCTTCAGCAAGAGCCAATGAGGTTCATTCTCGTGTTACGCATCACGTTTGAGCTTCAGCAAGAGCCAAAGTTCATTCTCGTGTTACGCATCATGTTTGAGCTTCAGCAAGAGCCAATGAGGTTCATTCTCGTGTTACGCATCACGTTTGAGCTTCAGCAAGAACCAATGAGGTTCATTCTCGTGTTGGGCATCACGTTTGAGCTTCAGCAAGAGCCAATGAGGTTCATTCTCGTGTTACGCATCACGTTTGAGCTTCAGCAAGAGCCAATGAAGTTCATTCTCGTGTTACGCATCACGTTTGAGCTTCAGCAAGAGCCAATGAAGTTCATTCTCGTGTTACGCATCACGTTTGAGCTTCAGCAAGAGCCAATGAGGTTCATTCTCGTGTTACGCATCACGTTTGAGCTTCAGCAAGAGTCAATGAGGTTCATTCTCGTGTTACGCATCATGTTTGAGCTTCAGCAAGAGCCAATGAGGTTCATTCTCGTGTTACGCATCACGTTTGAGCTTCAGCAAGAGCCAAAGTTCATTCTCGTGTTACGCATCACGTTTGAGCTTCAGCAAGAGCCAATGAGGTTCATTCTCGTGTTACGCATCACGTTTGAGCTTCAGCAAGAGCCAATGAGGTTCATTCTCGTGTTACGCATCACGTTTGAGCTTCAGCAAGAGCCAATGAGGTTCATTCTCGTGTTACGCATCACGTTTGAGCTTCAGCAAGAGCCAATGAAGTTCATTCTCGTGTTGCGCAGCACGTTTGAGCTTCAGCAAGAACCAATGAGATTCATTACCGTGTTACGCATCACGTTTGAGCTTCAGCAAGAGCCAATGAGGTTCATTCCCGTGTTACGCATCACATTTGAGCTTCAGCAAGAGCCAATGAGGTTCATTCGAGTGTAATGCATCATGTTTGATCTTCAGCAAGAGCCAATGAGGTTCATTCTCGTGTTACGCATCACGTTTGAGTTTCCACAAGAGCCAATGAGGTTCATTCGAGTGTAATGCATCATGTTTGAGCTTCAGCAAGAGCCAATGAGGTTCATTCTCGTGTTGCGCAGCACGCTTGAGCTTCAGCAAGAGCCAATGAAGTTCATTCTCGTGTTACGCATCACGTTTGAGCTTCAGCAAGAGCCAACGAGGTTCATTCTCGTGTTGCGCAGCACGTTTGAGCTTCAGCAAGAGCGAATGAAGTTCATTCTCGTGTTACGCATCACGTTTGAGCTTCAGCAAGAGCCAATGAGGTTCATTCTCGTGTTACGCATCACGTTTGAGCTTCAGCAAGAGCCAATGAGGTTCATTCTCGTGTTACGCATCACGTTTGAGCTTCAGCAAGAGCCAAAGTTCATTCTCGTGTTACGCATCACGTTTGAGCTTCAGCAAGAGCCAATGAGGTTCATTCTCGTGTTACGCATCACGTTTGAGCTTCAGCAAGAACCAATGAGGTTCATTCTCGTGTTACGCATCACGTTTGAGCTTCAGCAAGAGCCAATGAGGTTCATTCTCGTGTTACGCATCACGTTTGAGCTTCAGCAAGAGCCAATGAGGTTCATTCTCGTGTTACGCATCACGTTTGAGCTTCAGCAAGAGCCAAAGTTCATTCTCGTGTTACGCATCACGTTTGAGCTTCAGCAAGAGCCAATGAGGTTCATTCTCGTGTTACGCATCACGTTTGAGCTTCAGCAAGAACCAATGAGGTTCATTCTCGTGTTACGCATCACGTTTGAGCTTCAGCAAGAGCCAATGAGGTTCATTCTCGTGTTACGCATCACGTTTGAGCTTCAGCAAGAGCCAATGAAGTTCATTCTCGTGTTACGCATCACGTTTGAGCTTCAGCAAGAGCCAATGAAGTTCATTCTCGTGTTACGCATCACGTTTGAGCTTCAGCAAGAGCCAATGAAGTTCATTCTCGTGTTACGCATCACGTTTGAGCTTCAGCAAGAGCCAATGAAGTTCATTCTCGTGTTACGCATCACGTTTGAGCTTCAGCAAGAGCCAATGAACTTCATTCTCGTGTTACGCATCACGTTTGAGCTTCAGCAAGAACCAATGAGATTCATTCCCGTGTTACGCATCACGTTTGAGCTTCAGCAAGAGCCAATGAGGTTCATTCCCGTGTTACGCATCACGTTTGAGCTTCAGCAAGAGCCAATGAAGTTCATTCTCGTGTTGCGCAGCACGTTTGAGCTTCAGCAAGAGTCAATGAGGTTCATTCTCGTGTTGCGCATCCCGTTTGAGCTTCAGCAAGAACCAAAGAGGTTCATTATTGTGTTGCGCATCACGTTTGAGCTTCAGCAAGAGCCAATGAGGTTCATTCTCGTGTTACGCATCACGTTTGAGCTTCAGCAAGAGCCAATGAAGTTCATTCTCGTGTTACGCATCACCATTGAGCTTCAGCAAGAGCCAATGAGGTTCATTCTCGTGTTGCACAGCACCATTGAGCTTCAGCAAGAGCCAATGAGGTTCATTCGAGTGTTACGCAGCACGTTTGAGCTTCAGCAAGAGCCAATGAGGTTCATTCTCGTGTTACGCATCACGTTTGAGCTTCAGCAAGAGCCAATGAACTTCATTCTCGTGTTACGCATCACGTTTGAGCTTCAGCAAGAGCCAATGAAGTTCATTCTCGTGTTATGCAGCACGTTTGAGCTTCATCAAGTGCCAATGAGGTTCATTCTCGTTTTACGCAGCACCATTGAGCTTCAGCAAGAGCCAATGAGGTTCATTCTCGTGTTGCACAGCACCATTGAGCTTCAGCAAGAGCCAATGAGGTTCATTCGAGTGTTACGCATCACGTTTGAGCTTCAGCAAGAGCCAATGAACTTCATTCTCGTGTTACGCATCACGTTTGAGCTTCATCAAGTGCCAATGAGGTTCATTCTCGTGTTACGCAGCACCATTGAGCTTCAGCAAGAGCCAATGAGGTTCATTCTCGTGTTACGCATCACGTTTGAGCTTCAGCAAGAGCCAATGAAGTTCATTCTCGTGTTACGCAGCACGTTTGAGCTTCATCAAGTGCCAATGAGGTTCATTCTCGTTTTACGCAGCACCATTGAGCTTCAGCAAGAGCCAATGAGGTTCATTCTCATGTTGCACAGCACCATTGAGCTTCAGCAAGAGCCAATGAGGTTCATTCGAGTGTTACGCAGCACGTTTGAGCTTCAGCAAGAACCAATGAGGTTCATTCTTGTTACGCATCACGTTTGAGCTTCAGCAAGAGGTTAGTTCTTGTGCGTCAATCTGATTCAGGTGAATTACTGATCAATGTTTATATTATAGGTTAATAAAAGCCTAAATTTAATGTTCATCATATAAAGCGATCGAGTCTCTTCATAAAATTTGGGACTAAACCGCTCGATTCATATGGATTACTTTTAAGATCTCTTTATGAACTTTTTGAAGTGTCTAAGTGGTAGTTGCTTAGCTGTCAATGGAGGGACAGAAATCTCTGATTTCATCAAAAAGATCTTGATTTGTGTTCCGAAGATGAATGAAAGTCTTACAGGTTTGTAACAACATGAGGGTGAGTAAATTTTTGAGGTGAATTTTCATTTTTGGGTGAACTATTGCTTTAATATGTGGTAGAAGGAGTTTGTCTGACATTTGGTAACAATTTAAGTTAGCCGAGGTAAGGGGTATAGCTATGCCCTGAACACCTCATTAACCTAATTGGCAACACATCAGCACCTGGGGACTTTAGCTGATGAACCACCATGAGGACACATTCAGAGGGAGCACCTTGCTAAAAATACACTGCAAAATACTTTCCTCCCTTTAATCACCTCAAAACCATGCTTTTCTTTTCCCTACAGCCAAAGATGTTGCATGAGTACAAAACCACTAACACCTGAACAGCAAGTCTGGAAAACTTGTTCGTGTGAGTTTAGCCAACGCTCATAACACATTTAAACTAAACTTGGAAACCGAAATTACATTGTTAGAGTTGAATTGAAATCAAAACTGAGCCCCATTCCTTAATTCATGTTCCTGGTCTTCTTGTGCATGATTAATTTACCAATGCATATTACTCAACTGAAAAAAAAAAAACCATAGCCTGTAATCAAAAATAGCATTGAAATAAGTTTCCTCTAAAATAACTTTCCCATTACACTGATGTTACTTTCTATGTACAGGTTTAGACAGTTTCAGCAAACTCATTAAAATCTGTGCTTTTTCTGGTATGTAAGATCCACTTTTTTTTTTTCAAGCAATTCCTGATGGATACATTTATGTCTGTATTTTGCTTAAGTGTATTAATAAGTGTATTACTTAAAACACCACCGTTCCAAAGTTTAGGGTTGATTTGACTTAATGATTTTGAAAAACACTGCTCACCAAGGCTGCATTTATTTGGTCAAAATACAGTAAAACAATAATATTGTGAAATATTGCAAAATTAAAAATATTTTTTATATAGTTTATTCCAGTAATGGTAAAGCTGAATTTTCAGCATCATTACTCAAGTCTTCAGTGTCACATGATCCTTCAGATATCATACTAATATGCAGATTTGCTGCTTAAACATCAATGATGAAAATAGTTGTGCTGCTTCATATTTTTGTGGAAACAGATTATTAGGATTCTTTGAAAGTTTAAAAGCATTTATTTGAGAAAAAAAAGTTTTGAAACATTATAAATGCCTTTACTCTCACTTTTGACCAATGTGATGAGTTTTTGCTAAATAGAAATATCTGTAGTGAATGTCACAGAGAAGGAAAACCGAATGATACACTTATCAGAAAAGAGCGAGCGACCAAGGGTTTAATCTTTAGGATTTTATTAAAATACCTTGTGGAATTTACCATCAGAGGTTACCATCACAAACATGATTGTTTTCTAATAAAAAAAAGTAAACAAAAACAAAAGTAAAGCTTAAGAGCCTAGTTACAGGATTTTTTTTTTGTGTTGTTTTTACTTTTTGCAGTCTGGTGATGGGAGGTGGGGGGGGGGGGGGGTCAATTCACAACAAAAAGAAGGTAAGAGAAAGGAATAAAAAGTTCACATGTTGTAAAAATACATTTCCCAACTTCAACGTTACACGCGGTTCTATTAAAACATTCATTCTTCTGTTAGGTGTCAGTGCGACAAATACGCAAAAAGAAAGGAGGAGAAAAGAGCGATAGAAAGGAAAAGGATCACTGAGAAAGACACTCACTGTTGAAAGATGGACTGTGTAAGAGAGCTCTCGAGATCTTCATTCGGATCGAGGAAGAGTGTAACCGGCGGCTGTAGGATATGTGTGTATTAGAACCCTGAGAGAGAAACTGACTTCTCCAAGTCCATATCTGTCCTCTCCACCCTCCCTTCATGGACTAGATGTAACCACATCGGCGGCTCCTGAAAGGGTCTTTCATAGTGCCCGAGCATTTCACACCTCAAAGTGAAAGCCATTCGTGTTCTCTAGAAATATGCACCAAGCACACAGAGCAACATATGGCTAAATAAATCAGCTTCCTCTCTCTTGCATGTGTGTTTGCAGGGGGAAGAGGAGAGGTCGGGGGTTTGTAGAGGAAAAAGCCCACCACAATCTACAACATTAAGGCAGCGCGGGGACCACATGATGACGGGGGCCTACAGATGAGAAACGGGATTCCTGGATGCTGAGGGTGAAGGTATCCAACGAGACCCATCTTGAAATGTTTCAATACAACATGTTGAACACTGAATGACACAAACTAGATCAAAATGTCTCATGTCTTGGTTTTAACACATAGCACACATCTCAAATCAGAGATGATGCCGACGGCAAAGAAACATCATATAATGCTAGAAGAAACTCGAAAACCTTGTAGTACAGAGTTTACAGAGCAGCTATAAAGTGTTGACGAGAAAGGGCATCACTTCATTCTATGAAAAGCTGCACGTCAATCAAAATTCAACATCAAAACGTGGCCAATGGGGAAGCGAGGGGGAGGGGCCTGATAGGTACGACCATCTCAATATCATGCATCAATCCGTGAGGATTGGCAATTGAGGATGACGGCCATCTGGGTACACTTACCACAACATCACCTATCTAGAACAAACTGTTTGTAGGCAGAAAAACATCCCCAATCACACTACTGCCATTTCCAAATAGTTTAGGACCCCTCTTCTCAGTTTATTAACAAACATGTCGACAAAGACGTGAAACTGTGCTCCTTTATACAGAAAATTACAAAAATCACAGATCAAGAACTTTCTAATGCTAAAGCCTGAGATTCAAACTACATCTAATGAAACAATATAATAGACATCCTATGCTTGAAAAAAAAAAAAAAAAAAAAGCTTTATTTTGTCATTTGCAAATGAACTGATGTACTGGATAAGCAGTCGCACACGGTCATACATGCAGACTCATTCACACCCCCTCACAAATAGGAACCTATGATCTAAAAAAGCTGTACAAAGCAAGAAAGATTTGAGCATACATTCAATATCTGTTACTGAGGTACTAGAAAGGCCTTTCTCTTCAGACAGAACGCTATCCCGAGACACTCTCCTACCTTCTTTGGAAAGCAACCAGCGTTTCAGTGACCTAGCTTTTACATTCTTTCCACCTTATCTTCTGTGCTCTAAATGGTGAAAACGCAGAGAAAACAAAGGCTGATATCATAGAAGACGCCCATGCAAATGTCAAGCTCAGGGTATGACCTGCTTTAAACAGTGTGGCACAGAGCTGCCACATCACCCATCCTGAGTATCTGGAAGTGTGTAGATGAGTGACAGATTGAGCAGCCCGCAACAGGTCTGAACCTTCACGAGAAGGAAGGCTCGCTGTGCAACCATCGTCTGAGCCCAAACCTGAGGGGGAAAGCAAGTCATCGCCACCTGCTGGCCATCAGCGTTACTGCAGCCTCCAGAGCACATAAGCCCCAGCTCGCCTAAACCAGGACTTCCTCCCACAAAGGTGGATGAAGTTCAGTTTGTTTTATCAGGCCTGTATGAAAACGTATTACAAAGTGTATTAAGATTTTAAGTGCCTTGTGGAAAGGAGGAAGGGCAGGGCAGGGCAGGCGAATGCGCTACACAGTGATTTCATGGGAATCGATGGAGGGGGCGAGAGGACGAGAGCGGAGATATGAAGGGTGGAACGGTGTGCCTCGCCACGTCAAAAAGAGAAGGCCTAATCGGAAAAGGAGGCACAAGGAGGAAGTACAGCAAGAGATAATCCAGGACAGAGAGAAGATATGGAAAACAAGGCAAATATTCTTCAAATGGCTAAGAATAAAAAAGGTGCCAATATTATCAGCTTAGCAATGGTGGATCTCAGTATGAGTCAAGGGGAGGTCAATGTTGTACGCACATTGTAAAAAGGGCATCTGTTTTTTGTTTTTGAAGGGAGAGTTAAGATGTGTCGGATATGTTTTGCTAAACCAGCTATTTTACAGGTTGTCAAATGAATATGGCTTTGTTTGAAACTTTCGTTTATGAAGATGGCAGCCTACGAGCAATATCCCATCATCTAGCTTTTCACAAAGTAGCACAAGGGGCGACACAAAATAAAATTAAGTCAGCCATCACAAGACGATGGAATCTCACATATGCAATTTCAATGACACTGTTATGCAGACCTCAGACATTACGGACTCTGTAAATCTTGTGACTTAAAGTGGAGCACATGATCAAACCCCCAACAGCTCTGGGGGTAAATCTCTCTTGTTTTCTGAAAGACAGAGAGAGAGGGAGAGACGATGGACAATTCTAGAAGATGCCTTCCACATGAAGAGAGAGTTAGAGGAACACGAAACATCTGCGCTCTTCCCATGGACCGAGTTACTCTTAGCCACGGGCTATCACCATTAGCCTTGATCTCTGTTATTGAACACCAGCTGTGAAATAAACACTGATGGCTGCTGAATTGAATCAAATATGTTAGCCAGCTGTTACTTTGTTTTGATGATCAAGATGGGACAGGTTGAGAAGGTTTTACAAATTTATGCTAGGAGGAGAATGGGCAGGGGACGAAGGAAAGAAAACAAGGTCCATGCGTTTATTTCCACGCTGTTAAAACAGATTAGAAAAGAACAAAATGTAAGAAACACTACTCGGAAACAAACTCCAACTAGTCCAGAGTAGATACGATGCAAAGGAATTGGGATTTCGTAGCTTACAAATAGTGTGTATCAACCCAATTATTGAATCCTTGAGAGAAGTTATTGCTTTCTGCCAGAGTGATCAACAGAGGATACAGCGAGTGGAAATGAGGGGTAAGTTTGGGGTAGAGGGTTTCACTCCTGGGTTTGTACATGTGTTCTGTTGGACTGGGGTGACCCAAGGTCACATTGAAAGCAAGGGGTGTCGGTCCCCCTGGGTGAGGTGAAAGGGCATCAATCAGGGCAAAGATGGAATGTGCTGGGATGCTATTGGTCGGAAGGGATGTCTCTGTCCGCCTCTGCCTTGGAGGGTTGTCCAGGCGATGGGGTATGAGGCGGGTGTGAGACCGGGGCAATGGCGTGGGCCAGGGGCAGAGATCCAGCCACAATGCCCTCCACTCCTGCCCCGGCTCCAGGCAGCCCGCCCGCTGCTACACCAATCAGCCCCGCAGGGAACCTACGACAGAGAGACGGTCAGTTTTCACTCCCTCAAACAACGTGCTGACATACTGTAGGACATCTAATTGCAGGTGGGACAGAGGTGTAGTCACCTATAGGCTGCAGCTCCGTTGAGTTCAGAGTGCACGGTGGTGGCCTCCATAGACGGCCACTGAGAGGCTGCCATCAAATACTCCTTATTCACACAGTTCTTCAGACTGTCCGGGATACGACCTGCACGGACACAAGAGAGCATGGACCATGAATGAAAGCCTAGCATCAAATACACAGGCTGTGTCATTCATAATCAGTCATTTATACAGCATCAACACAAGAAAGGGTGATAAACTCAGGGCTTTATATGTGGTTTTATGCTGATAAACAATTTCTTTCATTTTGAATTGGGAGTATTTTAATAAGTTATTTTAACCCCATTTCCACAATGATTTCTTAAATTACTCCACAGACGTATGATATTGTGAAAGGTGGTGACATCAAAAACACCAGCATACAAAACCGGTTATGAAAATCTCTTCAGAAAGAGCAAGGCCATTTTAACTAACTTGTTAAAGAGCAAAATGGAAACAACACCACAGACACAAGACTACGAAAAGCCTACAAAGTGCTTTTTAAGCTCCCCTAACCAACACCACACCCATCTGTAAAATATTTTTAAACAGAAAACTGATGATTTTACTCAATCATTTCTAAAGAGGTAAAATTGCAGACGCTGAAACTCCATACTGAAATAATAATAAAAATAAATATTTATGTAGCTAGATTGCCAATAGTTTGGGTGTGAATTTGTTTAATTATCCGTTAACATTTTTCTTAAGTTACCAAACTTTGCAAATTTCAGTTGCTTTATTCACGCTGGCCTTGTCGCTGTGCAAAACGATTAAAACAATTAAGCACTGTGTCATGTGCTACAGTGACAGTCTTAATCTGAGCTTCCACACAAAAACCTGCTGCAGCTCAATTATAACTGCACATGTAAGGATGCTTAAATGTTTTGTATTACTCGTTTATTCTATGATAAGTGTTGCAAAGCATGTCAACCACGCATAGAATCAAATAAGTGAATCCTCCAGCAAAGCATTTAATCAAGCAGATATTCCCAGCAGGCACAGGCTGATAATGAACACCTGGTGTTTTCTGACCTGTGATGGCTCTGCGCACCTCCCGCGCCGCCTCCTCTCTGGCCTCAATGGAGGCCTGTTCACTGTACCAGGATGTGTGTGGGGTACAGATAAGATTTGGGGCGTCCTTCAGTGGGCCCTGAGAGAAACTGATCAAGAAAATGGGGGTTAGTGTCAGGTAAAAAAAAAAAAAACATTTTGTGTGTGTGGGTGGGTATAAGGGGGTATCACAGGTCAATCGTTGAATATGGATTATAAATTTATTGGATTATAAAATAATGAAAGCAAAAAGAACTTGTTTCTCTCACCTGAAGGGCTCTGTCTCATGGACGTCCAGTGCTGCTCCCCGTATTCTGCCCTCTTTCAGAGCCTGGGCCAAAGCCTTCTCATCCACCAGACCACCACGCGCAGTGTTCACTAGGAAGGCGCCCTGGCGCATCTACAAAAAAAAAAAAAAAATGATATATAAAAGGAAGCCAATTTACCCGTGTCAGGTAACCGGCAAAATACCGGAAGTGGTGCATTCCATGGACGAGGAACCACGAACAGCATTATTAGACCGTTTTCTACTGCTGCAGGATATATTAAAAGCCATTTAAAAAACAGACTATAGCATATGCGCTTTATTTACATGAGTGTAGGTTTGTTTGATTTAGATCATGTATATTATATCCTTTAACAGTGTTGTTCTATAAAACCCATATGGTTTCTTGCTTTAGATACTTTATTTGAACCAAATATTATTGCCTCATTGATATTATACATGTAATATTTTATACAATTACCAAAATAATTGTTAGTGACAGACAGCCCTCCCAACTTCCCAAACTGAGGTAACATTCAGGGTATGCAAGCAGACAGCAACTATTAACATAGCACATTCAGAGGAATTCAGCGCATTGGTGTCCCATTGATGAGGCTCCATGGGCATGACAGATTTTGCACAATATTATATAGTTTCATTGATTTTATTTTTATTATAAAGCAGTATTATAACCATGCAATGTTTATCTTGTTTTACTTTTTTCCACGGATATTCATTCAATGTTATTTTTGCAACATAGCGCTTTCTATATTATGCATTTCTATAATAAAAATACATGATACATCTCACTTTACAACAAATGAAGCAAAATGACTAGTAAAAATTAAAAAACTAACAGCCATATCTCTGCAAGCACAGACTGTTTTTAGTTCAATCAATCTTTCTGTAATATATGTATTTAGCATTAAAAAAAAGTAAAATTTTTGTTCAAATAAACTGATTAAAAACTTAAGATTAAAAAATGATTGCACAACCACCCAGCAGGTGGTGATATGCACAAAGAATATAAAAAAAAAGATAGTAGTATGTCGCACTTCAAGTTAGTGTCCATTTCAAGGTGGACTCCTGTATTTGGCACACTTTTGAGAATTTCTTTATGTGTATATCATAATGGGTTTTTGGAACCGATAACCTCGAGTAAGAAAGGTTTGGGTTAATCAATCAAGACTTCAGGGTTTATGTGCCAGTAAGTTAACCCTGCTTTCTGCAATATTCCCCAAGAGTATGCCATTTTGCACTCAAAAAGTGTGTTCACTTAATAGCACCAACTACAGACTTGTGATTGAATCACTTTCAGCATTTTGCTGCTTTTAGGTTCCTGAAGACAGAGATAACAATGTTTGTGTGTCTGCCACAGATGTGTTGGAAGAGTAAACGTTTTCCCATTGATCTTGGGAATAATTGTGTAATACACATGGCATCGGCAGTTTACTTCTGAAAATTAGGCCAGATTGCCTTCATACCAACTGGGAGTCGTACTAGAGTTCACATGAACAAGATGAATATTCCAGTCCTTCATTTTCCAGAATGGGGTGCGGTCCCATCGCATAAACCCAAGTTCAGAAAACAGCTTTCACAGAAAGCAAATGAATCAACCTCTGATGTCAAACAGACCCAGGTTCATACCAAAAGCAGTCAGAGAACCAAATAGCTTCAACAGTGCTGTTGAATGAGAAAAGTGTTACTTGAGAGCTGCATTTGTACCTGTTTGATGGTGAAGTCATTGATGAGGTGGTGGTTGTGTTCATTTAAGCTGCAGTGTAGCGAGACGCAGTCCGAGTGGATGAGCAGGTCCTGTAGTGTCGCCATGCGCTGAAGCCCTAGTGATCGCTCCACCCCATCCGGCAGGTACGGGTCATAGAAAATCACTCCAAACCCGAATGCCTTTGCCCTCAGAGCAACTGCCTGGCCCACACGTCCTAAAAACAGCCATCATAAGAAACCGTTTTAGTCTTAGCTCAGTTTTGACCACATTAATAATCTCAAATCAGTTAAAACCAGGGTTTAGATTGAGGTTCATAAAATGACTCACTGATTTTCAAAAACAAAAAACTAATATATCACCAAACTTCCCCTGTTGACTGTTTACATTAAGAATTACATTGTTTTATACAACAAATTTTCTGAAATGTTGTTTAAATATGCAAATTAGGGCTGCACAATATATAGAAATTATCAAAATATCTGAAAAGTACATGTAACAATGGCTTCCGATAACTAATCTTATAATACTTTAAAAGATTATTAAAAGTCCAAGTTTTAGGTCGATGCAGATAGCAGAGAATAGACTGGACACATGACTGTTATTCATGTGAAATGGTTAATGTTATTAGGCGCAATAAGCGAAGTACTCACGAGCAGAGGAAGCCACATCTCAGACAGCGCATAACCCTGATTTCAGTACTCTTCCACAGCTTAAATAGCCAATTACACACAAAATTGTCAGAATACACATCTTAGTGAGTATTCATGTAAACACAGTCAGTTATGACTTAAGTGGAGTAAAGAGTTGAGACAGAAAGTGTGTGTAGCACTATAATGGATTCGTGCAGCTTTTAAAGTGACAGCAGCCTTAGACAGAAGCAGGTTCTAGCTGGCTGAGTACAGGCCGCCATGCTACGGTTTCGTAGAATTCTTGAAAACTTGAAAGAGTCTGTTGGTTTATTTGTATAGGTTGTATAGTATTTACAGTCATTACGTTCCTGTGTATATTGCGTGAATGACGGGTGGTTGGGCAGATATTGTGTTTTGTGGTAGGTGGTATGCCATACGGAACCGTTGCCACTGAAACTGCATATTAACGCACCAGTGGGGCTCGACAGCCTTAGTCAAACGGGTTGGCGCGTATGGTTGGGTTGCGGTGAGATTGTGAGATTGTGGTTAGGTCTCAGCAGCACTGTTGATTTATTTGTAGAGGTTGTATAGTATTTACAGTCATTACGTTCCTGTGTATATTGCGTGGATGACGGGTGGTTGGGCAGATATTGTGTTTTGTGGTAGGTGGTATGCCATACGGAACCGTTGCCACTGAAACTGCATATTAACGCACCAGTGGGGCTCGACAGCCTTAGTCAAACGGGTTGGCGCGTATGGTTGGGTTGCGGAGAGATTGTGAGATTGTGGTTAGGTCTCAGCAGCAAGAGGGAAGTAGAGGTCAGTAAGCTGGGCTGAGTTGAGTGGGGGACGGAGGGGGGTGACTCTGGGAAGCCAGAGTCACTGTCGAGCCCTCTTGAGGTGTCATGGGCTAGTCGACGAAACACTGAGGACGGAAGGTGCCCACTTGAAGACCCTAGAGATGTTCCCTACTCCGCTCAATCCAGAGGGTTGTTATGGGGGGACCGCACTGTGGTTGCAGCCGTTGTGTGTGCTGATGGCAAATACACTACAGCTATTAACACCAGACAGAAGGAGATTCACGTCACCAGATGGAAAGAAGCGTAAATGGATGGAGAAGCATAGGTTACTGTAAAGCTACGTCTTAGTTGGTGCTTATCTTGGCGAAAGCCGAGTACAAATCAGCATGAAGTTTTAACATCTACTCTCGTGTAATGGAAATCATGAGTGCTGAATGTTAATCAAACTACAATCGAAAGAGAAAATCACTTACTGCTCTTGACGGAATAACTTTATTAGCTTTAATAAGTGAATATTTAATTCATACAGTGAAAACTAAGCCGTGTTTTTTTTTTCCATTTGATTATTTAATTTCTGTTGCTAAATAAACCTAATGTAGTAAGGTTTACACTGATGTTAAAATGAAACATACTTTATGTAATGCTACAGTAAAACACTGCTGTTTGCTTTCAGAAGTTGTAGAGATGCTTTCTTCTCACAAAAAGAATGTGAAACATGCATGTTGGTTATACATCAACGTTTTCAGTTTTTTAAAGATATATTTAAATAGGACTGTCAACGTTAACGCATGCAATTAATTAAATCCTTGATGCGTTAAAATAATTTATGGCGAATAAATTACTTAAGCATGTGAAACTGCATCATAAACAATTTATGTAAAGCATTTATATGATCTTAGAAGTTGTGAGTTTATCACATTGAGCTTCTACAATGGCACAAGCACCTGTAACACTGGTAGGCGCAAATTTCTATCCGATTTCGCTTCTCTGTTTGTGATTAGTGTTGTCACGATACAAAAATTATACTTTGACACCTCACTAAAATACCTCAATACCAATAATGAATCAATACCATGGCAAAAAACTAAAACAGAAAAAGTAATTGAATAATATATGACAGAAATTCACTGACTTATAAAAATAAAAAAAACTCACTTGACCAGTGTGTTCCAGCCCTGCATCTTTGACTATTCCCTCCCATTCATTTACATTTACGGTGTGAATGTCCTTAGAAATGTTTGCAACAATCACTATCAATCATGTTAACATTTGCTGAACAGGTTAGGGGTGGGTGATATGACCAAAATCTTTTATGATATATTTGAATATTTTTTTATAAATCACACTATAGTTTTCACTTTTATTTTATCTTTATTAAAAAAAAAAAGCAAAGAAGCAAATTACAACAATATGACAAATACCATATAAGAAAGATACAAATAAACTATATTTTTCAGGTAGGCTACGGTAGGTCTACTTAACAGTAGTCAGAAATGAAATCAAATGTAAAAAAAAAAAATAAACAGCGTAGTCTTCATTCTATAAACTAACTGCATTCTGACTCTTCATAAATATAGTTAGGGTAGTCAGTCAAGCAGTGGCCAGTTTTCTATTTTCTGTTATTGTTTGATTAACAGACCGCATCAGGTATATTAGGCTGCTGTCAATTTAAGACCTGCAGTGCACAAACCCAATACACTGGAACACATCCCAAATCTTTCTCAACTGTTTTTGTTCACTAAAAAAAATACACAATTGTTTACTTTGAATACTCTCCAGGATGTGCATTTTTTTATTTTTGACCATTCAAGCACAATATAGGGAAAGAAAACTAAATTTGTGATTGCATGCTATCTGACAGGTGGCTTTCTGTGCGCACACTTCAGATCTGACCACAGCAGCGCTAGTAGTGCATTGAATTCTAAAAACTTTTTAACATCAAACTCGTCAGGTGCTTTATTTTCAAATGCTTGCATTTTTCTTTGTTGCAAGATGTCAAACATCATGTACTGCGTGGATATGTTTTAGTCCCTGGAGTGGAAACAGAGCTCTGCACACACACACCCTGACCCCTCCTGCTGTCACAGATCAATGCAAATGAAGGACAGCGGCTCTTATTAGAAGAGTCATTCTTAAAGTACCGGCACTAATAATAATAACTAATATAATAACAGGGTATTGCGATACCTTATTAGTACCAGTGTATTGTGCAACACTATTTGCGATTAAATAATTTTAAGCCACTAAACTCCGGGAAAGTTCAGTTCAGTTATACAGTAAGCTAATTCAAACAATCAGTCCAAAAAAGCAAAAGAAAACCAGGCTTATTACATCAGAGATGGCAGAGAACAGTGACTTGCGGCCATTTTTCAGTTAATTATTCATTCCAGTGTCTGTTTAGCTTTAAAACACAAGCTCTGTCGTATTCTGTTTCTGAAGACCGAGTGCCCTCCCACATCGCGCTGTTTGAAATACAGACTAAACAGAACTTCTAAACATCCCACAGCTGGAATGCAAGCTACATTTCTTGGCAGAATAAAGCAAACCAGCATATCGCTAGTAAAGTTTTGATGGATGCGGCTTGTAATCAAGGTAAAGAGGATTGCGGTGACGTACAGGAGTTGTACAGTAAAGCCCCTTTCACACAGAGATTCCGGAAAATACACGGATAAAGTGACCCGGGATTTGACCCGGGTTCGTTTGATTTTGGTTCATTCACACTGCCAGTGATTTTCCGGAATCAGAGAGTGCGTTCACACACAACCCGTAAAAATGCCGTGAAGACACGTGACATCGATGTGACATGTAATGTCTCAGCAGCGTCTATGTTTGCTTATGAGCTGCGATTTCTCTCTCGAGAAACCACGCTTGTGCATTTTTCTCTCTGATTTGATCATAAAGTAGCGCATTACGTACCGTTTCACTAGCCTGCTTTCACTTCACTTAAGCATCATCGTTACGACACGGCATTGATTACGGATTTTGTTCACACAGCGCGAGTTCCGGGACTGATCCCGGCAATGTTACTAGGTCCCCAACCCGGCATCGATCCCGGGATCAATCCCGGGTCGTGTTTGCGTTCACACAGAAGGCGTTCTGGCAATTTCCCGGCAATTTCCCGGGATCAACGCGCTGTGAAAGGGGCTTATGTCTCCAAGTCAGTTATACTGATGAGCAAGCAAACGCATGTTTTTATCTGTCATGTGTATGTTGCTGTGTTTAGTAATTCTGAATGGATCCATGTAGGTACAGCATATGCATGCAGCAGAGTTTCCGCTAGAAAAAAATGGTGCCTGTCAAAGTGACCGGCAGAGCTTTCGTTTTACAGACATTTTGATGATATGCCGGTCAAATATCACCTCTTAATTAGTCAGGTTGAGGAAAACTGGAGGCAGGCTATGTAACTTAAAAAAATGACAATCAGGTCGTATAGAATCCAGGTGGCTGGTGATTATTTTTTGGGGGACGGGGGGAAAATAAATACAAATACATTTCAGATAGCTGTTTGAGGTCTCTTTCCCCAGTTATTGTCCACAAAACTTCAGTGCCGACATGTTTCTTATGACAAGCGCGAGTGAAGCTCGTCCCTCTGTCACTGGCTGCTGCCGGATTTGTAAATCGGGCTGGTCCGATCGGAGATCCTTTATCCTTTTTTTTTTTTTGTAAATCAATGACGGGTTAAATTTGGTTTAACTGCTGCCATTATCTCTACGAAAGTGATCAGCCTAGCAAGGTTTTGTCGAAGTCGCCTGCGCACTCGGAGTAGTGGCCATAGAGCGTAAAGTTGAATGACGGGTGACGAGAACCAATCAGATTGGATAAAATAACATGTATTAAATTCTGATTTGCCAGGGACGCAGCGACCAGGAACGGCAGCGCCCCAGCGCCCTCTATTGACGAGCCGCCACTAGCCTAACTTTCAAATAGATGGAAAAAAACATGAACGTCCGGTGGTGGTGGAGCTGTCTGGCTCTGGACATCCGAGGCTTCAGGCATTCCTGATTCACCATCGTCCATCGCGTCTGGTCTCTGAAAAAAGCTTTTAAGGCTAGTCTGCCTGGGCCTGGCCATATTTGAAACGTCTCACTGAATCGTTCGTTGTTTAGGTCTAGATTACAGCCGTTTTAGGCGTGCGCTTTATGTGCAGCATGCGATGTTGTTTAACAACTTTCAAACGGTAGAGCCTGTTCCTTTATAACATAGCAAAAGGTCGGTGTATTTTTGCTTTATACATTTTAGGCTTATTCTCAAATTTAGATTGTGTTAGGGGGGCGGGATTATTAAGCAATTTTAATCCGACAATTTGACCGGAGAGATTTAATTGTCGTACATTTAATTTTTTTCCAGGCCAATGTCCAGTAATTACCGGACAAAGGAAACCCTGGCATGCAGTCAGGTCAAGGCAGTTGGTTTAGTTTAGTTTTTTGGCATCTCCACGTGGTCGTTTGGTATGACATGTCTAAAATGTAAACGCTTTTTGTTGTTGCACTGTACACATACTGTACATTGAATTCTGAAAAGTTCAATCCCGTTTCATTTTTTTTATCTATTGACAGACTTAAAGTGACAATGCGTAGTTTTTTAGGTATTTTATTATCTAAAATCAATATTTTTATTCATATTATGTCCTCAATTGTGTACAAATACCTCTGCCAATTATCTGACTTATCCTCGTAAACGAAGAATTTATCATCGTTATATATATGTGACGGGTAGGTCCACGGAGGCTTCCATGTCGTTCCACCATCTTGAAAAACTATAGCAGAGAGGGTCAAAAAGTACTAGGCCAACACGTTTCCACAACGCGTTTTCGTTCAGAGCCAGCGTCACGTGACTGAAAGCAGCAGAAACGGAGGAGCAGAGCAGTGAGAGGCGCTTGTCACTGCCCCGGCAAGTCAGTAATTCATACTGTAACATTAATTTGTTCGTTGTGTCAAGTTGCAGTTTGTTTGAAATAACAAACCTGTTCACCCGAAGGAAAACTCGACGAAGTGCTATTAGAAGACATCCTGTCATAGCTTTTTGGTACATAACAGCTACCGTAGATGCAACACGCATTTGAAAAAGCGAGGTGCTGGAGAGCACAATTAGTTTGAATGCAAAATACAATTTCACCGCTAGATGGGAGAAATTCCTACACAATGTCCCTTTTAATTATTATCATATCGCATTATTTAACGAGTCATCGCATTTTTCTTCAATGTCGTGCAGCCCTAATGCAATTAAGCATGATCCAAATTAATATGCACTAATTTGCATACAATTCCAGAACAGAAAGCCTGACATTTGATAAAGCCTTGTTCAAAATTCTTGTTTCATTTTATTGACATATTGCCCAAAATCTGAAAATGACCAGTGCATAATTTTTTTTTGACTCTAGTGTCTTGCTTAAATCTTCTTTAGTAAATTAATATTTAAATGCTGCTGTTCATCATGCTTTATACTTAGTTATACAACTTATAATGTAGTTATATTGAGTGTAAACATGCTGTCAGCTGTCACCTTAATAAAACTGATTCATTCAAAAAGCCTTGGTTTTCCTGCCAGCCCTGATTTAATCATATCAGGACTCACCCAGTCCAATGATGCCCAGCGTTTCCCCTCGAATACGCGCAGCGCCTCCGGCCACCTCCCGGATCTGCTCTACGCTGGAAGCACGGGTGCCCTCACGCAGAGCCTGATGCATCCAGGTGACGCGGCGATACAGATTCAGAATTAGACACATGGAAGTGTCTGCAGTCTCCTCCACAGATGAGGCTGGCACATTACAGACTGCTATACCTGTTGAAGACGGAGAACCAGTTTAAACGGTCAAGTCTCACTGAAACTCACTCAATCAAACATGATCATTTCACAACACAGGAACAAAACTCACCGAGCTCTGCTGCAGCTTTTATATCAACATTGTCAAATCCACTGCCAATCCTCACAATGACCCGAAGACCTTTAAACTTGTCCAGGTCGTCTCGCGAGAGTGTAATGGTGTGATAGAGCAAAGCACCAACAGCCTCATTTAGGACCTGCAGCAGAACAAAAACCAATTATATACTGACTGTATAAAAGCCTTGGATATGGGCACAACATGTGACATTACCTTCTCGTGGATCTCCTGTGTGGACTGGGCATCACAGAAGGCCACAGTGGCCACGTCCTTCAGGATGGGCATCTCCACAGTACAGTCCCGCCCATCCAGCAGTGCCACCAGAGGTCGAGGGTGCATGGGCCCATTGAGGATGGGTGGTCGAATACCTGCAGGACACCAAAGATCACTTAATCATTTCTTACACGTAATGGAAACACAAATTGTTCATCAAATTACCACAATTCTCATCACAAATACTTCATGTCCTTTACATGAACCTACAAGCAAACATTTTTAAATCAGTACAGTAAAGCAGCACCTAAACTCAAACAGCCAATGAGAGCAAACACCAAAGCTTATGGATACTAGTAGGGATGCTCCGATCGATCGGCCGCAGATCGGTAATACGCCGTAAATACCGTTCTAGGACTCGATCAGCATTACAATGGGCCGATCTCACCAACCGATCGCAAATTGATAACGTCAGACTTTAGCGTCGCAGTCATGTCATCACAAGTGTGGAGTTATTACGTTTTCTCAAGAAACAATGAACTTATCTTACTGGGCTTGAACGGTCAAATACACACACGTGACAAAATGCCCATCTTTGCGAGTACACAGTCGTTTATTAGGGGTGTGAATCGTCACTGCTCTCCCGATTCTCACGATATGACTATCCGTCACTGAATACAGCAGTCAGACATATGAACTAACTTCCTGAATGTAGTCAAACAAAACTTAAGTCTGAACGTGGCAGACGACAGGATCATTTACAACGAATAAACACTTGTAAATACAAAAAACACATGAAACTGTCTTGAGTACTTAAGTTACAATAACACTCATACACAACACACACTGTAAATGTTAAAATAGTGGGTGCTTTTTTTATTACTTGCTTTTGTTTTTTGCCTCCCTCCGCCATTTTATGCTAATGAGACAAGTGCGCATGCGACGAATGTCAGAAACGTCAATAGGCTATAATCGATTATGAATCACATCGATGCAGAATCGTCCACATCGCAATGCATCGTAGAAATTAATTTCAACACCCTTATTGTTTATGTCTTAAGTGAACATAAACAGTGTATTCGGTGTTAAAGTGAAAGCAGGCTAATAAAGATGCTGCCGTCCATGCCATTCATGTTAATCCAACATTCTCTCATTGCTCTCAACTAAAATCACTTTTGTGAAGATTATGCACTGTTTTGTACAGTGCATTTGATTACTTTCTGCAATTTATGTTGTATTTCGATTCAGTACAGTCGCATGCGTTCTGGATGAAAAGAGGAATATATAGACAATATTCTCAAAATGCAGAAAAGCTCGAAATTATAAAGAAGCCTGCCTGTTTAAGTAGGACATAGGAAGGAAGAAATACTCAGAAATTGCTGAATAATATTCCTGATCAAAATACGCATTTTGTAGTTGCAGTGGTTTCTTTTTGTTTTTGTCCTCAGTCACATATTGGACAATGTTTAATTACACCTTATGGGTTGTAATTACGTTCAGTTTGACATTAAAGGGGCATTCGGCAACTATTTCAGCTTAATAAAACCGTTTAGAAATCATTTGGATGGTTTAATAACCTGTTCTGGTGAGAATGATGACTTTCCCCGCTCCCCCCAATGTTCCTAGGCGGAAAACCAACCTTGCAACATGAGGATTAACGTCCCGGTAATTTGGAAATAGGAAGTCTCGTGAGAAGCGAGAACGATCGAGAAACACAAACTGCTTTATTGCAATTCGACATAAATCTTTGCTACCACAACACGCTAGTAATTCGCTAGTCTGTTAGCGTGCCATCAGTGCGCTCTTTATTTATTTATTTTGCTCACGCCTTTTACAAATCCATCAAACAACTGTGGTGAGTATCAGTCAGTCAAACAAACACGGTGAGTCATGTCATCATCTCCTCTTATTGTCACTTGTATTTCATGTAACATGTTTAGCATAGCCTTCTCTGTCAGCACAGGATTTACATGTGATAAATGCAGGAAGATAGTCAGGCTGACGGAGAAGACAACGCTGTAGTCACGGGACAAAACACCGCTCTTCTGTTCCGATTACAACATCAAATAGATTCTCCCCACTCAGTGAAACACCCACTGAGAATCCAGTTGAATGTGCCCTAGTTATTGGTGATTCTATGACACGGAATGTGAAAATAGAGACGCCAGCCAACATAGTCACATGTTTGCCGGGAGCCAGAGTGCCTGACAAAGCAAATTTAAAGGTGCAATGTGTAAAAAATTTGAGTATCTATTAACAGAAATGCAATATGACATCCATAACTATGTGTTCAGTGGTGTATAAAGAACTTACTTAATAAACCGTAATGTTTTTATTACCTTAGAATGAGGCATTTATATCTACATAGGCGCGTGAATCCCCTTCTATGAAGGTCGACATATTGTGACGCCATGTTTCTACCGTGGCCAACAGCGAACAAACAGCGTTACAGAGCGCGTTTCGTCACTACCTTGAAAGAGAAGCAGCAGAAAGCTAGAAGCTAGCCATAAACACCGTGAGTCGTGACTTTTCCCTTGTCAGTGGTGTAAAATATGTAGTTGGATTGTTTCATGTAACTTAATTCTTCTCCCTCGCTGTGTTATGGCTTTGCTATGTGGGGATAAATGTGCTGGTTACGTTCGTGAGACAGCTGTTTAGCACTCTTGTCAATGACCGTAAAACAGTTACAGGAATCACCAACCCGTCGATCTTGGAAGCATTTCAAGTCGATCGAGTTTCCAAAATCAGAGAAAAAAAGCCTATTGTGTGTAGTAAATGGCGTCCAGGGGATACGGAGGCGTGCGCGCTGTTACAATCACGTTATTTTTGCCGAAGGCAGCTTTGGGCTCATGCGGACGCGTCCAGTATAAACAAGGCTTAACGCTTTAACCAGCTCAGCCACAGTAACAGCTCATATTAGCCAGCTAAACTTATACTACCCTGATAGAAAAAATATATAGTTGCATAGTTTCACGTGGTTCATCTCCCTCGCTGTATTATGGGTTTCTATGTGGGGAGAAATGTGCTGGTTACGTTCGTGAGACAATCAACTAATTACTATTATTATATTACGTATTAAGACCCTTGATCCTCACCTGACTATGGCTTTATAAACTTTATCCATGATGTGGTTTATAATGGACTGTGGTACAGAAACTTGGTTTACTCTGGCTATTCTCTGCCGTCTCAGACGACGATGTTTGTCCCGTTTTCGCCACGGTAGCTTCTTTGAAAGGGAGGGGTGAGCGGTGGGCTGAGCCCTTAGTGTAAACTCTCAACCGAACCGCTTGATGTCGCTAAAAGTCACACACTGCACCTTTAAAAGTGCTGGCTGATGCTTATAGTAAATTCTCTAAGATTAGTAATCACGTCGGCACTAATGATGTTTAACTTCGCCAGTCGGAGATCACAAATTAACGTTAAAGAGGTGTGTGAATTTGCAAGTACGATGTCAGGCACTGTAATTTGCTCTGGCCCCCTTCCTGTTCGCAGGAGTGATGAGATAGTTAGTAGACTGCCCTCACTCAATGGTTGGCTTTCTAAGTGATGTCTGCAAAATAATATAGAATTCATAGACATTTGGAAACGTTTTTGGGGCAGCCCTGACCTATTGAAAAGAGATGGTATTTAGGGCTGCACGATTAATCGTTAAAAGATTCAACAATCTCGATTCAACCCCCCATGCGATCTTAGTCCTGCATTTCTACGATTCTGCCAATGATATTCAACGACATAACGAGCTAAGGGTGGAATGGATCGCACTTCGTTCTGCGGTTCGGCACGCATGTGATTTGCGGATTAACTTCTAAATATAACCATCATAGAGTGAAAGTTTATCATTTGGACGTGTATTATCTTGCCAATTTACACATTCAAACAATTTTAAATCGCAGAAGAGACGAAAATCAGCCGCACACACTCGAAACGCAGAGAGAGAGAGAGAGAGAGAGAGAGAGAGAGAGAGAGAGAGAGAGAGAGAGAGAGAGAGAGAGAGAGAGAGAGAGAGAGAGAGAGAGAGAGAGAGAGAGAGAGAGAGAGAGAGAGCGTGTCAGACAGCGCTCGATTACAGAATTGATCCCTCTTTCGCGTTTCCTTGCCCTTGACACATAACTGCATACAACTGACATACAACTGCACACAGACACAAACACAAAATTGCCAAAATACCTGTCTAAATGGACGTCTCAACAACTATTCTCTCGTTTATGTCATAAGTGAACAGTTGAGAAAGAAATGGATGTTTGTCATTTTTTTCCAGTCTGTGCAGTTGGTCTTAAAGTGACAGCACACACTTCATATATACATACACTGTTTTCTGTGTTATTGATATTAATAAAACAACAAAATACAGCTTTAACAAAGATGAAACTATATTTAATTTATACAGTGAACAAAGTGTTATTTTACATTTAGGCTTAATTTCTGTACCTGAATACTACTGTTAGACTTTGTAAACTTTGTTATTTAGTATTCATCTCTGCTTGTAATTTGTGTATTTGTTCTTATTTTATTAAAGGGTCACTCCACCCATTTGCATTAAGAGGTCCATTGTTAGACAACCAGTCATACTATTGAATGGTCGTGCAACATTCTTTCATTTTCCCCTGAGACGAGAGAAATCTACTATTTACCTTTTTCACTTCCTCCTACAATGACGCAAAAATCGTCATTTGACGTCATTGTAGGAGGAAGTGTAAAAAGGGGGGATTTCTGTATAGACTACAAGCACAAATTCCCACCCTTTCAAACCCGCCCATAGGGGGTTGTGCCTAATGCGCTAACAGACCTATCACAGATCAGTGGGTGGGACTTCACTTGCAGATACTGAAAGCAATATCAGCCATCTTGTTTATAAGCTAAGCTAACAAGCGCTGTGGATATAGGAAGTTACGACAATGAAGGAAGAAACTAAACATGATATGGAAGTAGAGGATTTTGAAATTCTGCTGCTCGAATCCGCTGTTCGTGGCTATCTTTACGAGCCGCAATATAGTGAAGAGCAGCTGAGGCTGATGGAGGATCAGGAGGCGGCTGCCTGTCGCGGACGAGGAGCCCGGACTGGGTCGAGCTGAGGCGGGCTGCTGGTGCGTGTGCTCTCGCTGTGCGCTACGGACACAGATAGTCTGCTGCAGAGAATTTCAACGATCGCAATTTCTCCTGGACGAAATCTCTGAATCAGACGACCACACGGACGTTTGTGTTGTGATGTGAACCAACCTAGTTTCGCCTGACTGAACATCCAGGTATCATGCAATAATTCACCATATAGAAAGAAATACAAACGAGAAATTCACTAATGTTTGCCAATGTAACGGGGTTCGTTGTTGTGGGAAGAAGGAGGCTGGAACCGGCGAACATTTGAACGTTTTAATAGTAAAATAAACAAATACAAAACAAAAGTATAAGCCAGCTGGCCACACACAACAGAAACAAAACATAAAATCAGGCCTGTTCCTTTTGTGCTTCCGCTCCTCCGTGAGAGATATGAGACCGCTGCACAGGTGTCATTCATTATCACTCGCGTCGTCCTCTCACGTCCCTCGCCCTCGTCCTGCTCGCCACAGCCAACTAACTAAACATTTTTTGTGAAATGAATTTCAAACTCATTTGGCAGCTAGCCTTCTTGTAGACGGAAGAGTGATTTCTCTGATGTTTGCGCTGTTCTGGATTAGTGGGAGTGGCTTGCGGAGCTGCATTGTGGGAGTTGTTGTCTTACATACAAATGCGCCCCAAAGTTATTTTCTGTCTTTTCTCGGTCAAGAGGGCACCAAATTCAAAATTTCTTTTACATTTCGACTACATATATAACCCACTTTCAATAAAGATTAATGTTGAAATGGGTGGAGTGACCCTTTAATGACTGTATCTGTTCCCCCGAATTAGGACATACAAAAAACTCCTAAGCCCATTTAAGGGTAACCATTTAAATGATGTTCAACAAATAAAGATATAATACGGATGAACAAATGATAAAGCTTGGGTTGCTGAATATTCAATCCCTTACTTCAAAAGCACTTGTTGTTAATGATGTGATTACAGACTATAACCTAGATGTGCTGTGTTCGACAGAAACCTGGCTAAAACCAAACAATTACATTACTTTAAATGAGTCCACCCCCCAAGATTACAAACATAAACCTTGTATGAAACGCAAAGGGGGAGGTGTTACTGTAATTTATAGTAATATTTTCAGAATTACTAAGTAGTCTAGTTTCAAATATAATTATTTTGAAGTGTTGGTGCTTAATGTGACAATATCTAGTATAAATGATAAATCACATTTGAGACCAGGGCACCATAAAGACTTTAATAGAAAGTCAGCAAATTCTTTGATAGAGTTAGTACAGCTTCAGATTAAGTCTGAACCTATCACTTCTGCTAAAGATTGCTTTATAAATAATCTTCCCGAGCAGTTTCATCAGATAGCTTAGAAGAACTCAATATTGCAATAGAAACTTTTAACTCTGTCTTTTCCAGCACTTTAGACACAGTTGCTCCTTTGCGCTTAAATAAAATAGTTCAACACCATGGTACAAGCACACTCAGGCCCTTAAGAGAGCAGCCAGAAAAATGGAGCGCAACTGGAGGAAAACAAAACTAGAGGCATTTCGCATTTCATGGAAAGAGAGCACGATTGCATACAGAGAGGCCTTAAAAACTGCTAGATCTGCTCATCTTTCAATCCTATTGGTATTTATTTGAAACAGTGGCTAAACAAATGAAAAATAAAGCTTCAAGCCCAGACATTTCCAAGCAGCACAGCAGTAATGACTTTATGAACTTTTTTTACTTACAAGCTTGATAATATCAGGGAGAAAATTATAACTATGCAACCGTCTACTACAGTATCTCATCAGACAGTGCATTGTAGTCTCCCTGACGAAACATTAGATTCATTCATTACTATAGGAGAGGTTGGATTTTATAAACTCATTAAATCATCTAAAAAGACAACATGTATGCAAGACCCTATACCGACTAAACTACTGAAAGAGATGCTTCCAGAGGTCATAGATCCTCTTCTTAACATCATTAATTCATCTTTGTCATTAGGATACGTACCAAAAACTTTTAAGCTGGCTATGATTAAACCGCTTGTTAAAAAATACGCAACTTGATCCTACAGAATTTGTCAATTACAGGCCGATCTCTAATCTACCTTTTCTGTCAAAGATACTAGAAAAGGCAGTATCTTTACAACTATGTTCCTTTTTTTTTTTAAACGGTATCTGCAAGGATTTTCAATCAGGATTTAGACCGTATCATAGTACTGACACAGCTCTCATCAGAGTCACAAATGATTTTCTTTTACCATCCAATCCTTGTTGTATCTCTCTATTAGGGTTACTCGATCTTAGTGCTGCATTTTAAAATATTGCTGATTACTTACAAAGCACTAAATGTTTTGCGACCTAGTACTTGAGCGAGCTCTTAACGCATTATAGTCCTTCACGTCTATTGCGATCTCAAAACTCCGGCCAGTTGATAATACTAGGGCCCTATAAGATCCGTTTTATTTGTTTCCAAATTCCGTTTTAATTTTGGCAAGTTCCTTTACCCTTTACTGTTATTTTAGTCGTAAAAAGAGTGTGCTTTTAATGTTAATGATTAAAATGTACACAAATAAAACAGGAATGACCTTAAATTTATTGAGGTAACAAACATCACATTTACTGCATGATGCAAACACTGCACTCGAAGTACTTCAGGTAACAACAAAATATTAATGGTTACGAGCTTTAAATTGTCCAGTAAAATACATTATATTAGTTTAAGTTTAAAAGTCACAGTCAGTCTCTCTCAGTACTTGAGCGAGCTCTTAACGCATTATAGTCCTTCACTTCTATTGCGATCTCAAAATTCTGGCCAGTTGATAATACCTATAATATCTAAATCGACTGCTGGCGGTAGATCCTTTTCCCATTTAGCACCAAAACTTTGGAACAATTTCCTAACATTGTCCGGGAAGCAGACACAGTCTGTCAGTTCAAATCTAGACTAAAAACACATCTCTTTGGCTTAGCATACACAACACATTATAGACTTCTACAATTCAATGTTAGGCTGCATAGTTTAGATCAGCCGGAACCGGGAACACTTCTCAATCCATAAATCCTGATGTACTTGGTACATCATAAGAAGTATGGCTTCTACGCTAATATTAGTCTCTGTTTATCCCAAGGTTTATCCAGGACATATCCAGATCTAATGAAGGACCATCGTATGGACACAACGACAACGCACCCCTGAAGTGCCAGCCTCATCAGCCCTGTGAAGGCCTCATGGACACCTCAACAAACTCGTCTCCATACCGGCGTGATGACTCCGAACCCCAACCAGATGAACTGGATAAATATTGTGAAAGTTCTGATCCAATCTGACTTCTGAACTATAATGCTGCCTGAATCATAATCACACTGTTCGTTCATTGGCCAGGGAAGAACTGGCCCCCTGACTGAGCCTGGGTTCTCCCAAGGTTTTTTTCTCCATTCTGTCACTGATGGAGTTCCTTGCCACGGTCACCTTTTTAGCCTTTCTTCACCATTGGCTATTGGCTTGCTTAGTGGGGAACATTTCATTTTATATTTAACAATATTATTACAATATTATTACAACATTACTTTCCTGTTATCTCTGTAAAGCTGCTTTGAAACAATCTGTATTGTAAAAAGCGCTATATAAATAAAGGTGACTTGACTACTGTAAATAATACACATGTGGTGGGTTTTTCAACATTATTATTGAAAAAAACATGACATTGAAGAGAGCGCTTAATTATTACTTGTATAAAGCTTGAAAGATCAGGATCGATATCAGCCAATAATCATGACAATAAAAAATTAATCTGTATCTGCAAAAATCCTGATCGGAGCATCCCTAGATACTAGTCATGTTAATAAACAACAGTAGCATCTGCCATCGTTTGCAACCAAGATGACATTAACTTCAACGTTCATTACATCAGATTAGCAGATTAACCAGCATTAAATAAATGAATCCTGTAAAAACATACTTAAATGCAATATGAGAAGCAAAACCAAATATTCAAGCCTTTCAAGACTTTCAGCATTTCTTTTTACCAAACAGATGACGGATGATTTACATCAACAAAACATCCATATCAAATGACAACAAACTATTACAAAGCCAGAAGAGATTTATCATGTTTTGAATGTTAGTGGTCTGATAAATTCCAGGAAACTATTTTATGATTGTTACTATTATGGGGACAACAGCTAACAACTCCAGGGTCCAACCCAACCCCCCCAAACTGACAAATGAAAGTGTGAGCAGGGGACAGAGGGAGGGAAGGAGATGAGGAAAGGGGGCAGGGAGTCTTCACATGACTCATAATGACCTACATTCAGCAGACTGGAAGCTAAATTATCTTTGTCTCCCCATACTGCTAAACCATCACTAACTACTTCAGGTTTAATACATCAAAGATAGAAATGTCTAAATGTAATAGAGGGGAACAGGAAAACAAGCCCCCACCCCAAAGTGCACAGCAAATCCTGCATGGAGCCATACAAATGCATATCAACATTTTTAGATGTGGCATCATTGCTTATTTTAATTATAGCTTAAGTGATAGTTCAACCAAAAATGAAAATTGTCATTATTTACACACCCTCATGTCGTTCTTAAGTTTCTTTCTTCTGTGGTACACAAAAAAAATATTTTGAAGAATGCTGGTAACCAAACAGTTTTGGTCACCATTGACATTTTTCAAAAATGTCCTCTTTTGTGATCCATAGATGAATGTCAGTCATACGTGTTTGTAGTAACTAGTGTGAGAATTTTTCATTTGAAGGTGAAACTAACACTTAAACGTTCAAAATAGTTTCACTTTTGAGAGCCCTGCATTCTAGTACTAAACTGCAGCTAGATGGAGTGCAATGGACAAGTAGTTTCACACATCCCCATTTAGAGATAAAAGTGATTTCACTAAAATAAACAAAGGTTTAATTTTTTTTAACAATCAAGTCAGAACATTCAATCTGTTAAAATCTCAATTGTAATTAAAAAAAAAAAAAATACATTTCAAGCAGTTACGCTTTAAATTTGTTTGAAAGACAAATTCTTGCAGTGAGTTTTAGTGTGATCATCTAAAGATCTCGGTTTTCTGTAAAGGCCATGAAAGTTGTGCAATAACTTTATAGTTATCTATCAACCTATCTATTAGTTACCCTATTGAAGGTCTGAGCTTACCTTACCATATTTCATCAAGTGTCCAGTGGTCCATTTTGTCAACAAAAAGAGGAGGGAGACGGTACAAAGATGCTGTGACAATGCAATACAGCATCATTACAGCATGATTGGTCATGGTCATACAGACTAAAGTCATAGACAGCCATCAGCGCTGCATTTACTGCATATACGGCACATGACAGGGACAGGCTTAAAAGCAAATATTTCAGTGCAGTGTCACAACTGACTGTAAAAAAAAAGGAGCAGAGATGTCATTTTTGTTCATATTCAAAGAGAGCAGCACAGCACTTTTTTTTTTTTTTAATTAGCAGGGTAAATTGCTGACATATCAGACAATGAGGAACTTCTGCCTGTTTCAGCCAAATGCAGAACAACTACAGGAAGGACATTTTTGAGCAAAGGCAAAAACAAATCCAGCCTGGTACGAATTCCTGAAATGTACGGTTCTTGGGACAAGACAGGAAAGGATGCAAGAGGAGAACTTAATTGATCTGTATCATCAGATTCCCATCATGCATCAGGATGTTCTGTGTACCACGATCATTAAACTGCATTACATAACGAACACTGTTACAAATGGCAAAATTCATGTGGCATCACCAAATCTGCCCATTTTAAGAGAAATTAAGAGACGCAGTTCAGGGAACACAGTGTAATGTCAGAAGCATCAAATAACAAGGTGTGAGATTTTGCCCGTCATATAATTACGATCTCATTATCACACTCATCTAAGAACAGCTGTGGGGGGAAAAAGGTGTTAAACCGTTCTTCCAAGACCTCTCAATCCACAAAACCTATTTCTTCTACTGAACGATGCTTGTGTAAATCCGAACAGCCATGTTACATTCTATGATTTTAAGACCCAATGCCCCCCTTCCATCACTGACAGGTGTTGCTGCACTGGCGGCTGAGAGGGGGGTGGGGTAAGACGCCTCCGTGACATTCACCAACACGCACACTCATGCTATCACACTCCTGTGCACAGCTAATGATTAAGGAGAGCTCCATAACGAGACCTTAAAGACAAATATTTGCACTCTTTCCCTCCAAATCAATGCTTTGTGGAAACGTACACACTGTGTTCTGGGAGTGGAATAAACATAACATATAGGCTAAAACAAGAAAGATGCAAAATGGCTGAGCGGCAAAATTCACAGTCCGCGGTGCTCTCGCAAGGAACAATGCAAACACTTATTTCTGTAGGGTCACGGCTCGAGCGCCGGCGAGTGTGTTGAGTCCTAGCCAGGCTGCATGAGAAAGAGAGAGGGCCGCAACACAAGCATGGCCATGCAAACAATGCCATTCATTCAGCGCTCATTTCTCTACTTCACCCCCCTCCCAAACCTTCTCTCCCTCCCTCGCCATTTCACCCCCCACATGGTCTTCACACACACACACACGGTCTCAAGGAGAGGGGGGGAAGGGTGGGTGGATGATAATACAGCTGCACCACACCCTGCCTCCTGCTTGGCCAACACACACACACACACACTCTTTCTCAAGCTGCAAGGACATGCACTATAAGCGTCAAAAAGGAAAATTACGCCCGCTGCTGACACCACACCCATGTGAATTACTCACACTGCATCTTCAAGGCGACACACACACACACACAAACACACACCACATCAAACAGGTACACGTAGGTCCAAACCTTGCATCATGAAATCCACGCGCCTGTCCTTTCTCCCCTCCTCTCCTTCTATCGCTCTCTCTCCACCCTTTGCAATCAGTGTCAGGCTGTTTTTGCCTGGCAGACACCCATCTCCCATGTCATCCACACTGGCCCCTCCCCCATGGCGACTGTCCAATCAGAGGCCTGGGCTTCGAGTGCCGGCCAACCAGCACAAAACCTCCACGGCATTGACAAGCAGCACTAGAGGCAGTTAGGCAGTTGTTGTTTTTTAAAGAGACAGAGTCTTGTTCTGCTCACATCTACATGACCTCGCTCTTCCAAAGAAACGCCTCTCCTCCCGCCCCCTGGCTCTCTCTTCTGCTGTCACTTGGATAAATATCACTCCCATCTGAAGCTGTGGCCATAAAACTGGGCTTAAACATCAGGAAAATTACCAGCATAGAGTTTTTTTTTTTAAATAAAATCTGATGACAGCAGTTTTCTCATAGAATGTTATCTGCAAGCAAAACAACTTGCTTTGCTAAATAATAAGGTTTGACCCAAGGCAACTGCTGATGAAAGCTGCCAGCTACAATCTTGTAAATTGAATAATGGCATAAGACACGCTCCGTATTTGAATCCGCATTTAAAATGTCACAATTAAGCAATACAATACAAGAGGCTGTGATATAGGCTTACTATTGTCATTGCAAAGGGCACAATGTGAACCAAGATTGGAAATTGAGAACCATTTTATTTATTCAGAACTAGTTTCATTTTTTATTTTGTTCTGGAACAACCTTCGGTCAATGTGGGATTCTTTAAAATTACTAAAACATTGTTAACAAAAATGTTAAAAGAGATGGTTCACCCAAAAGATTACATTTTAAAGAACGTTGGCAATGAAACTGTAGACGACACCCACTGACTTTCCATAGTATTAGGGGAAAAAATAAAATGGGTGTCATCAAATGGCTGGATACTGACACTCTTTAAAATACATTTTTTCATCAGAAGAATAACTCATACAGGTTTGGAACAACATGAGGGTAGGTAAATGACAGAATTATAATTTTTGGTGAACTATCCCTTTAAGAAACCAATATTAATAAATGGTTGACTTTTCTCATATTTAAACAGCACAGCTAAAGGCCTTTTTGCTTTAAGAAATTGTTACCACATTAAAAACGGAGAGCATTTAAAAATCTTACCAAGCTAATTCATAAAGTGTCATCCATCTACCAACATTTGCAATGTAATGGAAGCAGCAGAATACATTTTCTTCCCTATTCTGTTGTACATCCGAGTAAAAGATTATCAAAAAAAGAAAGAGAAAGAAGTAGGCCTTGTACTTTGTTCTATCAATGCATCGGTTATTCACAGATGAACGTGAGCTTGCAGGGGCGAGTTTAACTGACTAAATTATTGGAGCAGTTTCTCATACGCCACCAGAGAAAAGTCTGTCGTTTACACTGGAAGATCCATTTATGACATTGTGATTAAAAACATATGCTTGGATGAATCGTTTATGAACCTTAACATGCATTTAGAAAATAGAGTGAAAATTTTATTTCATGCCGACTAAAAATCATACGGCCTGCAAAAAGATTTTCCCATATTTCAGCTATTTAACAGGTAACCTTCATGACATTTATATAAAGATTCAAATAACAGGGCATGCAAATACAGACCCAAAAAATTACGACATGCAGTGTAGCAAGAGGGTTCCCGACTTGTCTTGCATATTGATGCAGAATTACATACAGAGTTCCTCTAAATAGTCATACTAATCTTGATTGAATGTCAAATAGATGCTACACATTTCACTGATCCGAGCACACAACTAAAACCCATTAAACACCAGGTACATAAATTAGGATCTATTCAAATTTTAGCAAACAGGTCTAATATCAACATCGTCTACATTTTGTGAGGCATCAGAGTCTTTGATGTTGAGCCAAAAAAAAAAAAAAGGACTGCAATATAAAGCACACCGATTCAATCGTTTATTGTCTGCGCGGCCCTTGCGTTCTGTAACACACTTGCGGTCGAAATTGCCCAAAGCCCATAAATTATACTTCTTTTTTTTCCAGAAAGCTTATTTTATTTTGATAATATTCATTAAATTTTTTGGGGAGATTTATTATTTTATTTACCTTTAAATTACTAGATTTGATCAATAAAGAAAAAGTAATTTAAGCACATTACTCACATTCTCTTAACTTAAATTCAAAATAACAATTTCATGCAGAAACCTTTTAATTCAGCTCAAAATATCTTACATTGGGTGTCTTTGCCGACCTCTTGTGGAAAAAAAATAATATAACATGATCCTTCATGACTCTAGCCCCTAGATGGCCTTATAGCTCTATATATGGAGCAAATGAACTGTTCCGCTGGGTCCTAAAGTCAGTTCATTCAGTATGCACTCAGATACACATGTAGACATTATAAAATAATTTTTTGGTAAAGTTTTAACATTCTTCACATTCATATGGGGGTCAAATTGACCTGCGAAGGAAGGATGAGCGTTAATTTCAAAAGAAACAGGAAGACAGGGCGGTAGTGATGCAACTAATCGATAATGAAAATCCATTCCTCTTATCTGTTAACACGGAGTTTGTGTTTTTATATTATCTTAATTTTTTATGTAGGGATTTAAACTGTCCTTTTTTTCTTTATAGCTCTTTTACATAAATCATAGAAATATATACTGTATATATGTTTTCATATCATTCAGTTGGCAGGTTTGTTTGAAGAACAGCATTGGGCAGGATGTGGAATAGTGTGTTTTGTCAAATAAAACAACTAAATTAGGCTTTTTATCCAATTAATCTAAGTGTATTGGCCACCTAATCATGAAAATTCAAATGGGTCCGATGTGTTTTATGGTCTGTACCGACTCGTACATATGACCCGCTCTGTGCTCTCGTGTCTCTGGACCGGAGCAGACTGTCTGTGTCACACTAACGCAAAGCCAAACTTAATTCGCCCCAAGGTGAAAAAGACGTACTATTAAATGTATTAAAAGTGCATTATAGTATATTTGTTTTGTACTAAAAACAGACAAGTAAATTTTTAATAAATTAAATATTGCATCTTTTTCACCTGGGAAAGCATATTTACACTGTCTGAATCGTTCTGTATCCCCTATATAGAGCATTTTGTGCCATTCTCTATAAAAAAAAAAAAAATGTGTGAACAAGTGGCCGATTTTAGCCGCATGGTCAGCATCTATTTATAATGTAGGGGCGGGGCTTCAGGTTCTAGAGAGCATTTGATTGGACAGAAAATCTGATGAGAAGCTGAAGTGCAGAGTGATGTCATCAAAATCATTGATCCGTATTGGCGGAAGTGAGAGACTAAGTTTTAAATGCTTTTATCTTCTTAGTTCTAAATGCGAATTGTTCTCATTATTTTGATAGATAACAGTAAGGCTAACATATTCATACTAAAAGCTTAGCCAAAAATAATAATTTTGATTTCATGGGACTTTAAGAGATCAGACTACGTTCACCAAATCTAAAGAGAATTAGCTTTCCCTGGATTTTATGAAAATGGCAGAAAATGGACAGGAGTTTCATTCATTTAGTAGTAATGTACTATATAATAAAGAACACACAGGGCACTGTTTTTAATAACAGTAGTTTGAGTGTCTGTGCTGCCCGTGCCGCCCTGCACAAACAGGAAGGAGAAAAGATAAGAGAACAGAGCTCAAACTGTCTAACAACTACATCACCGGCCACACAAACATTAACGAAACAACCATATAGCCCATCCATTTCTCAATGTTTGTTATTTCACATAGTACACTGACACTCTGCCAGTGCCAGATGATTCACTCAATGTTTACAGACACATACAAATAATACATAACTAACTTCTCTATAAAGATTTGGATAATACATTTAGGTCAATACATAACAGTCCAATTATTAAAGCAAATGCAAATCTGACTAACCACAGCATCAAATCTAAATTTAATTACAAGGTAAAACATGAAATCACTTTTTGAAGTTCAGCTCAAGACATGAAATGCAATGCTTTTCAGGCCTGTGTATCTGGAGTCGGATGCAAAGATTCACTTAAAGTCAACATGAAATCAAAATGTACCAATTTCCATGGTCTTATTGTGAACAATTCATCTGTGCACTGCACAAAATACCAAAGAGATAAAAAAAAATTTCATCAAAACCTAATAACTTGACTTAATTTAACCAACGGGTGTCTGTGGACCGCTTCTCATAACCCAATCAATTCCAGTCCCACCCTAAACGTTGTCCTTGAATATCCCATTTCACATGTCACATTATGGACGTTAAGTGGGTGGAAACGTCAATTTATGTTGAATTTAATAGATCTGGGGTGTTGTAAGTCAATAGGATATATATTGTCCATCTAGTATGGTTTCATCTTCTCACCTTCACAGATGCGGTCCAGTCTCTGCCGCTTCACTTTGTGTTTGTCCATCAGAGCCATCGACTGGCAGTTCTTCTGTAAGACCAGCTACGGCCACAACACGATGAGGGAGAGAGAGGGCACAGCACAGCGTTCAGTCCAGAAACCACCCAAATCCTAAAAATAGCTGTGAAGATCAATTTCACAGGTTAAGACACAGACCAAAAGCACTTTGACTCCCTAAATCGCACCATGGAGAAAAAATGCAAAGATAAACATGTCATGCATTTTATCTGGTGTAAAACACCTTGACTATTCATTCTGGAAATGTTTCACAGTGAGGCGTCTTCAACCACATTAATGACTTGATTCTTAAAAATTGTGCGGGGAAAATGTCAAATGAAACTACCCACCTGATGATGTCAAAGCCAATCAACTACCCTGATGACGTCACTGTCTTTATAACGGCAGCTGAAGGGGAAAACATCAAACAAGCATTAGTTATGAACAAGGACCGAGCGTAGAAAACTGCACTTTTCCCCTATATTATCTGAGGCGTTTGAAAGAGGATAAAGGCCCATATTATCTCCACTAGCATTAAGTTAATGTTGTAGTACCTCAAACAGGCTACCTTTCTAAACTATTTCAGGGAACCATTTGATACTTAAACTAAATAACTGTAAAACGAACGAATGAGCGCGTTTTCAGAAACAAAATTATTTAGCATGTCACGTTGTTTATAAAGTTAAAGCGCTCATTTTATAACTTCATGATTATTAACTTCGGTCTCATTTCGCTTAGTTATTTCATTCTCATGAAGCTCAATGAACAAACCTGTGACTGCGTAGAGTAGTTCAGGACAGGGAAAAACTACAGAAGAGCACATAAATTGAGTTAAATATCCATAAATCCTGACAAGCGTCGTGTCGCCGCGAGACTGCAGAACTGCGCGCGGACAGTCAGGGAGCGCGAGACCAACGGCTGCGGTCTCAAACAATCGCGTTTAACGGGGAAAAACTTGCGGTTTCGTTGATTTTACCGGGATCGTTGAAGTTCTGTCGCGTCCCTCGCCCGCTTCAAGTTCTCAAATTAGCGCTGAGCTAGCTAATTAGCACATGCAGCAAGACACAATGCAAATGACTACACAATTAACCTCCAAATCCAGTAACGTTAGACAAAACACGCAAAGGAAAACATACGAGCTTATTTGTGGTTTTTAATCGCTCTTATAACTATATTCATCTCAGAAAGCGTTGTTTCTCTGACTGTGAATGTACACACTGAGAAAGGCGCTTAGAGTAGTTGCTAACTGAGCTACCAAACATTAAACACACACACAGAGTGTGAGAGATACAGTCATAATAACACTCTGGAGTCTCACGCCACACACAATCGAGAGTCTGATGGGGGTAATGTGTCAAAGATAGTCCAGAAGCAGGGTAACGCACCCCACTCACCCGAAAAAGCGTCTCTGGAGATTGATGTACGGGTCAGTATGGTCACGGTAGGTGAATCAACTATTCCCCGCTATCACTCGCCATGAAATCTGCACCGAAAAGGAAGTCGAGGCCGCACAGACAACGTGCTGTGGAAAGAGCGAGTATTCAGAGCAGAGACATGAGCGATGTACAGTAGAGCGCCTTCTACAGGTCAGTCTGTCATATTGCGGGATCATGCACTTCTTTTCTTCCTACATCAATTTATAAGGTAGGCCCTACAGAAGTTAGTTTCTGTCAGCCACGGAAAACAAAAGTTTATATCCCACAATTCTGACTTTTTTTTCTTGAAAATTAACAAAAAAATTCAGAATTGCAAGATATAAATTCAGAATTCTGAGAAAGATGTCAAAACTGCAAGTAAACTCGCAATTCTGAGGAAAAAGTCAGAATTCCGAGATGTAAACTCACAATTGTGAATTTGCTACTTGGAATTCTGAGGAAAAAGTTCACAATTGTAAGACTTATAACTTGGAATTCTGAGGAAAAAACTGCGAGATGTAAAACTCAGAATTCAAAAAGTCGTCAAAACTGCAAGATATAAACTTAGAATCCTTAAAAAAAGTCGTAAAGTCAGAATTGTGAGATATAAACTAGTAATTCCGATAAAAAAGTCAAAGCTCAAAATGTAAACTCAGAATTCTTTAAAAAAAAACAACGAATTGCGAGATATAAACTCAGAATTGTGAGAGTCAAAACTGCAAGATGTAAATTATTTTTTTAATTGGAATTGTGATATGTAAACTCAGAATTCTAAAACTCAGAATTTTAATTGTGAACCCTTATCTCTTGAGTTTATAACTCAAAATTAAATTGAATTGAATAAAAAATAAGAAAGGTATTTGAGACTTCTCAAAATTCAGATCCCCCCCCCCCCCCCTAAATGGGTAAATGGGGGACAGAAGGGTAAGATGTGTCAGTAGGTAAACTGTCTCGCCCCCTAAATTTGCATTATTTTTCGCATGATCATTTATTATTAAAGAAAGGGCAGTGCACTCATATACAGCTGGCTGTAAACTAGTTTAAGCAGTTCATATACCATTTATGCTTGTAAATTGTGTAAAACCATGCACATTAATTTAGCCGTTAATTATTAAACAAAGCATTTCCCCACAATGGTAGCTGTGGGGTCAAATGTTTTATAAGATGTTTAAGGTAAGCTGTATCAATGACTAAGCTAGAGATATTGAATTCAAAAGCAGGAAATACTATAACAAAATGTTGAAAAATTACATAATTATGGACAATCAACAATCGTATAGTTCCCAAGCTCAGTTATATGATTTGATTCTAACACAACATCTAGAGGCTTATGTTGAGTACAATGGGATGTCCTTCATTGAGACAGAAGGAATTTCTCAGAGAATTCTTGCCACACAGTAAGATAATAAACTGAACCTTTACAGAAAATAATTACCCAAATTAATTTTTACTTGTAAAAGAACTAGCATACCACTTAAACCCTGAATATTTCTACTCCTAAGTTGACTAACTAGACTATTGGTTCTCTACCTTTTTGACTCAAAGGCCCCCATTTTCTGCTTTAATTTTGACAACGCTGATTCCAGAGGATTCAAGATTGGATGGATAAGTAGGAATTTCATTTCTTAAACAACCATGTAGGAAGAAACATCATGGCCAAGATCTTGACCACAATTTGAGGCACCTCTTGATGGAAATAACATCACAACATTTATTTCCAACAAGAGGTTCATCAATGTTTGGTCCAGATCAACCATTCTTTCACAATTTGAGCCTGATGAATCTTGACATTGTCATCCTGGAATATGGCCATGATGTGTCTTCCTACGTGGTTGTTTAAGAAATAAGAAACTACACACTCGATCAGTTAGAGTTGACTCGTCAAACATAAAACATTATAGAAACATAATAACCACTGCAGTAATGATCCAATCATAGACTCTTAAGCATGTGCCTATTTAAATCTATATCTTGTTTTTGCAAGATAGATGGATAATAACTTTTTTAGCATTATAATTAAGTTAAAATAACCTTCTTGAAAGTTTGCTGAACCTGATTGAGAACCACAAGAGTAGAACTACCTGCAGATATAATTGATGATTCAGTTTTCTTACATAACAAACCAACAGCAGAATAAGATTAATAATAGAAACACTGGAACTCTGGCGCTTCTAGATCACACTTGCTGTGCAGAACAGATGCAGATCTGTGTGGACAGCAGCTTTTCTGAAGCCTTAGGCTAGCCCAACACCCTTTACATCCTTGATACTAATATATTTTAAGTGCTTCAGTAAATTTCTTTGTCGATACATCTTAGACTAAGATGGTCTCTTCCCCATGCACACAAAAACATCATAACAGAAGTCATTGTTGTGAAAGTGTTTGAGGAACATTTAATACTTATACTTTCATGTTATTATCATCCACCATACGTAAACTCATTAATGTACGCAATAGTATTTGCAGTACTTTACTTCTATGCTTTATCATAGTCATCAATATTCATAATTTATATTCACATTTTCATCTGTATCATTATACAATGGAGTTGACCTGGTATCACTCAAAAGACAGTGGAACTGAGAGGAAATCAATCACATTTTCATGCCATGTTTTATCATCTCTTATGAATCGTTTCAGTCTTGACACACACACACACACACACACACACACACACACACACACACACACACACACACACACACACACACACACACACACACACACACACACACACACACACACACACTCTCTCTCTCTCTCTCTCTCTCTCCAATTCCTCGTGCTATCCCATCTTTATTATTTTGGAAAAGAAATAGTGATGAATCTATAAGAATAATAATTTAACATTCCAGAAAAAAACACAACCAATAAATTATTCCTTTAAACCCACAGCATTTCTACAGTTACTTCTCTGTGAGAGACAGCTGTAGTATCCTCTCCAGCTCATCCTCCTCTTCCCTCCACTTCCTTTCGGGAACAAAAAGAGGAATGTAATTGGCTGATACAAGTGAGCAGAAACATAAACTGTTCCACGTTTTATATTAATTTGAATAGTCACGTTTATTCTCTATTGAACCCATGAGATGATGTGGTAAGTGGAAAATCGCTCGCATTAGGGGGCCGTTTACACAACACTGTTTTCAACTAAAACCAGAAAAGCTTTTATGCGTTTTGGCCTTTCATTTACACAAGCGTTTTGGGGGCTTGAAAACAAACTTTAAAAAAAAAACGGGTTTCTAAGTGGTAGTTTTTGAAAACATTACCGTTATCGTCTCGGTTCAAACTACAGAAACTTGAATTTGTGAAATAGGTGACAACATGCGTATGTGTATTATGTGTTTAGTCTATAAGCGCGTAGTTTCTTTGCAAAGTCACATCGCCAACTACTGGCCTGGCATGAATAATACAGTCTTTTTAATTGTTTTCGTGGCGTGATTTTTTTTCCCAAACCACTTCAGCGGAAATCCCGCCCTGCAGCCGATTTCATTGGTTTAGGTTACAGTGACGGGTAGGTTTAGGGATCAGTGTTTGGTGTAGGCAATCAGTACAGTGATTGACATGACCAATGAAAACTTTAGAATCGGCTGCAGGGCGGGATTTCCGCTGAAGTGGTTTGGGAAAAAAAATCCCGCGTTTTCGTGTGTCGATGTGAACGGGGATCATTTTGACAACGTTGTCGTCTGTACACAAAACTTTTCAAAATTGCCAAGGAAAACCGTTAAGGTTTTTAGTACATCATTGTTGCCACAATGAAAATAATAAAAAAAAAAAAACAGTAGGGGTTTGCGTTTTTGTGACTAATATAGATTCTTAGAAACTGACATATTGTATATAAATAATGCTACAAGTGAAAAAAGAAAGAAAGTAGCCCTAAGTAAAAAGAATAGCCAGATAATTCTAATGTTATAGGGACAAAAATGTGAAGTAAATGTTCTTGTCATGTTGAATATAGCGCAACAAAACATTATTTAAAAACTAGGCTTTGTATCAGGAGTCTATGATGCCTTGAAACTATAGGTTAACCGATAGTGTGTTTTACCGATAACTTTAAGTAGGTTGCCCTACGCTGGCCGATAACAAATTAATCAACCGATAAGTTTTTAAAATGGATACTGAAGGAAAACAAACATAACACATAAAATGGTGCTGAACTTCATTGCAAAAATTGAACAGTACTTAACCATGAAAATGAACTGTACTTTTTAAATATTAATATATCAATTATACCTTGATCATTCATGTTAGTTCATAGTGCATTAACTAATGTTAAGAGACAACTTTAAAATGTAAAAATGAATTATTAAATGTTGAAATAAACAATGAACAATACTTTTATTAACCTTAGTTCATGTTGCAAACAGACTCATAAAGTGTTACTATTTCATATAAATCCAAATAGTCATGCTTAAAGATGGCCATCTTTAAATATCTACACACAAAGGCCATTGAAATTAAACACATATGTAGCCTAAACTGTATGTATACTCACACTTTATTTGCTTTTATTTTAGAATACACTGTATTACAGTGATGTTAAAAAAAACCCTAACTGAAATCAAATGTGTTTCTGATTTTGTTTTATATGTTTCTGTCAAATGCATTAAAGCGACCAGCTGGATATAAACTAATGCAAATGGATGGTAACAATCGTGACTGTAAACATTTGGGTTGGACTTGCGTGTGTTTTTGTCACATTGTTCCTTCCCTCTGTACAGATAAAACGCTGTCGGGATAATCCCGGTTCACATGGATACGCGGAAGCCATAAATTATTATACATTTTTAAGGCCAGACAAGTAGTTTGTTGAGGGTTGGTTTGTTGGTCTGCGCACATATATATTCAAACCTGCATACCTACTAGGGATGTGCACGAATATTCGAATTTTCGAATATTCGATCTGTAATTATTATTCGAAAAATAAAAGACTATTGTATTTTTTTTCACACTTATAATCAAATGCACTGGGTGGCGCTATGGAGCGTGTTTAACAAGTGTAGTGTATTTGATCACATAATGTGATTGTGTGCCTCGTGAAGTTTGGAATTACTTGGATGAAAATTATATTACAAAATGGAATTACTTTTAATCAATTATTAATGAAACTGAGTTATCATAATGTCACCGCCACAATGAGAAAAACACTTGAAATCCAAACACCACTCGACTGAGGAAGCAGCTTTCCATTACTGCATTAACGACTGCAGGTAAGCGCCGCTGTACCCCGAGGGTATCGTGATCCAAAATGATATCTTCTTACTGGTGCCAAAATGATTTTGAGACATATGCTTCCTTTAAGTTTCGTTCAGGAAGACAGCTTTAAGAACAGAGTACGCAAAGTGCTGTTAGTAACTTCAATTTGCACAAAGTGTCTCTGCAACGTCTGTCAGCGCAGCACATTTTCTCACTCGAGCATGTGGACATTATTGTTATTCTCAACATGAACGTGAAACAATATAAACACGATAATGCTGACTCGAGTACATGTACGTTCTGTACGATAACTGCGCAATCTGCTTTATTAGCGTTTTTTCCGTTCACGCTACTTGAGCATAAAAGGTTTGTTTCTTTATAATTTTTGTTTACACATATTGTTAAATGTTTTCAACTAAAAGAAAACATTAAGATATATAGTAAGCTTATGTATATTGCCTAATGTAAGCTTGTTCAGAAATGATGACAAAAAATTAAAATAACTTAAACTTAAAAAACAACGTCTCTCTCTCTAAACGACATTTAAATAAACTATTATTCAAATTCTCGATTTTTATGAACCCGAATATTTGAATACAATATTTTTGAAAAACGCCCATCCCTACTATAGTCTAAACACGTGACGCGCATGCCATCTACGTTTTCGCAGGTTTGCGTTTTTGAGGTTTGCGCAGGGATAACTTTTTTTCTACATTTTTCAAGGCTCGCAACCTTGAAATCTATTTCAGGGTTTGCGTTCTCGAGACACCAGGCACTGTTTTGTGCGGATGAGCAGGATGTTTTCTGTTAGAACAGTGTCGTGTTAGCGGCCCCTAAGTTAATAACTAATGATCGTTGCGACGGAAGTGAATCAATCAAAACTTACTTTAGCTATAGACAGTAACTTTATTCTAGAGCTGCTGTAAAGCCAAAACAATCTCTGTTACTGCAATTTCCTATTATCACTGTAAATCTGCTTTGAAACAATCTATATTGTTAAAAGCGCTATATAAATGAAGGTGACTTGACTTAACCGTTTGAGGTACCGTTAGTCCTCTCAGCCTCAACGGCAAACATACTACTGTTCTCAACTAATGCAGCATCTAATCAACAAATGCATTACGTTAAAATGATATGAAAACACGTACCGTAGTGTACTGTATAACATACAGTGTCATTGTCTGTTTTTAAGTGTCCCGCTCTGTGCAGCGCGCAGTTTCACGTGTCAAAACAAACTCCACAAGGTGTCAGTGGTAGTTTTTTATTTCGCCTCTAGATGGCGTTCTCGTACTGTATAATGAAAACGCACCCTTCTCAGCCGCTCCAGTAACTGACGCAACACGGAAAGAGTATCGGTATGGATGGAACAATGCTGGAACAATCGGTTATCGGTTCAGATTAATCGGCAAAACGATCAATCGGGCGACCTCTACTTGAAACCCTCAATAGGTTTGGGAACAGAGCTTAGGTCTATGGATTCTATCATTTCTCCTCCATCATTCGTACCTGTCTAACTCCTCTTGTTCTCTGCATGAAAGCTCCATTGCGATGCGTAGCTGTTCATCAAAACTGGTGGCCACGGCAAATGCTCCCGCCGCTCGAGGCTCGGCCAGTGAGCTGTAACACGGGGGTGAGTTGAGGGAGGGATCAGATGGGGATAACGGCAGGCCAGGATCTGACTCTCCACTCTCCCCTCCAACCAGTGACAAAGACAGAGATTCCTGAATCGCTCTATCAGAGACACGGTCACATTTCAAAGCAGATGAACAACTGATATGCACATCCTCACACTCAATCTACACACTGTTGTTGATCCACACACCTCTCAAGCTGAGAGTCCTCCTCATAAAGCGGAGGCTGAGAAGATGGTCGAGTGTTAGTGAGAGCCTCCCATATGGTCACCTTCAGAAACGCACAGGAAAAGAAAGAGAAATGAGGGAGTGGGTGGAAAGCAGTGGAGGGAATAATGAAAAGCTGCTGTCTGCTAATTGTTTAGCATTGACTAATCATGATTAATATTCTGGCTTCTAGAACTACTTAATCATGAAAAGTGTTGATTTCAGCATCTACTTAGATCTTTTTCTGTTGCATCAACATGATTTTTGCAGCATCGAGCATTGCAAACATGTTCGTCGTGCACATGAATGGTTCAATTAAATTAATAACGACAAACAATGTCCCGAACAGGTTGCATCTGTGCATTCTTGGTTACAGCACAAAAAATCAGATGGTGGTTAAATAAATAAATCAGGAGATAATTATATAATTTGTTATGGTGGCTGGTTCATGGTAACAGCTTATTTTGAAAAAAAAAAAAAAAAAAAGTTACTGTCCAGGGGCCATATTCACAAAGATTTTTATTTTACCACTAGGAGTACTCCTAAATCACACTAAAATATTTTAGCTAGGAGTTTTCTCTTAAAAGTTATTCACAACGCCTTTCAGACCTACTCTTAGTAAGGAAAAATGACAACTCCTAAACTAAGAGTGAGTCCTCGTTGCTATGGATGATTCGTTGCTATGGATGATTCGTCAATTCTCATGCACGAGTTTCCTCGCAATGATCACGGTGATTGGTTGTTAGATGACAGGGCCATCATGTGGAACATAACACAGACGCAAAAAATCATGGAATTACAACATCTAAATATGTCCTACACAAAATAACAATAGTAATGTCATCGAAATGCATATATAATGACATGTTTGTGCAGGCCCATGTTTGTGCAGGCCCAGTGAAGTGTAATTCTAAAAAGGCAGAGAGAGAGAGAAAAGTGGTGAATTCAATTAAATTAAATTAAGGTAGCCTAATACCCTAATGAAACCGCCACTTGCCTAATAATGAAAAACGACACCATTAACACTTGCTTGGTTAATTGACATCCTATTAGTATGGAAGCTTGTTTCCGCCTCTGAATAAAAAAAATAAAATAATTGCAACTTTTTATCTCACAATTGCGAGATATGAAGTCAGAATTGTGAGAAATAAAGTCGCAATTGTGAGATAAAAAGTCGCAATTACCTTTTTTATTTTTCATTCTGTGGCGGAAACAAGCTTCCATAGCCTAAATAGACTACTTTAAGCAAGGAATTGTCGCTCCTATTGAAGTAATGTAATAGTTGAATGACGGTGGATTATGAACTCGCCAAAACTGAAGAGAAAGTCCAACTGGACGCAGGATCAGTTACTGCTGCTTGGTGTTAAAAAAATAAAATAAAAATAAAAGGGAAATTCGAAACTGGGATATCAAGCAAAACTAAGCGTGAGACATGGGAAAGGATTTGTTTGCAGATCAATGCAGCATTCCCGCTTGTGTCGCGGAACCCAGACGACTGCGAGAGGCGGTGGTATGCACTACAATCCTTTGTGAATAGGTCTTAGTGAGTTAGGAGTCCTCTCGACTTCTTTTAAGCTGTCCCAGACTTAGGTGCTACTTTTAGGCCTAAAATGCTTCGTGAATTACTCTTAGTTAGGAGTGACGCCCATTATTTTTAGGAGTTGCTCCTAAATTCGCCAGTTAGGAGCTACTTTTAGCCTTAGTGAATAGGGCCTCAGATATCTATAGTTACTAATCATGGCATGTTTTGCATGAAAGTAACAGAAAACATAGCTAGATAAGGTTATAGGGACATTTAAAAAAATTAAAAAAATCTCACACCTGTGAAAATAGAATGAAATGAAGTACTACATTTTCACTTGGATGTTAAATGAACTTCCCATGTATAGTGTATAGTTCCCGAACTTCCCATGTATAGTTTATATTGTATAGTGCAACAAAAAAAACAAAGCTAAGAAATAAATATATAATTATATTTGGGCCATAAAATATATTAGCAGAAAAATTGCATAAAGCTGTTTGGCAAAGTCTTTGTTTCAGGACAGGAGCCTGCAATGCCTTAAATTACTGTCTAAGATCACAAGGTTTGGGAATAGAGCTTATGTCTGGATTCTGTAATTTGCTGTATATATTACAATAATGTAATAATTGCAGAGCAGTATAGGTTTATGAGTAATTAACCTAAATCCGACTTTATTTTCGCCCCAAAAATAACATGTATTGATTATTTCACAGACATAAAGTGGAAAATACAGTTCTATTTGTGGGTATTTTGGAAATCTACAGTAATTGAAAGATTTGATGCAAGTAAAAAAAAAATCGAATCCAGTTATTCATTCTCTCTCAAAATCAGAAATAAAATAACAACAATTTTGTTTCCAGGCAGACTGATAAAAAAGTGCACCGACTCTGAGAAGCTGAGTGCAGCCAGCCAATCAGAACAGAGCTTGGCAGATCAAGAAACTGCAATATACATCAGACAGTCTGGATGCTGGTCCATGGATGGATGCCAATACCTGGTCACTCTCTGTTCCCGCGTCCAGCAGGCTCTGCTGTATTGCGAACTGGAGTAAATTATCATCCTCGTCTCTCATTGGTTCACTGCGGCCTGGTCCAAGTGTGGTGTATTCTGGGGGAGGCTCAAACACAGACGGGTCTACTTCACACTGCAGAGGAGGAGGAGTCTGACCTGAAAGCAGTGATGTGAGGGTGAATAACCAGCACAGTTACAGCCAGAGGAACTTTTGACCTGAACTGAAGAGATGCATACCAGCCTCTGTGGCTACTTGTGGAGATTGTACAGTCACAGAACTGACCGGCTCATCACAGCCACAAAGATTGCTGAATGTCACTCGAGCATTCAACACGTGGAAGAGAGGAATTTCTAAGAGTAAGGACATGATTAAAGTCAATTTAAGTGCCCATTTATGATATTTTACAGGTTCCTAATCTTGTTTTGGAGGTCTCCTACAATAGGTTTACAATACATGCATCCAAGGTCAAAAAACACTTTCATTTTCTCATAATATACAGTGTAGCATCACATCTCACAGTGTCTGAAACGGTTCGATAAAGCATTCAGTCTCTGTAAACCCCTTTCTTTCAGTCTGTTATTATTGGTCTAATCAGCTCTGATTGGTCAGATGCCCCAGTCGGTTATGATTGGTCTACACAACTACAGTGTTTGAGGGTCAAAGCAAACTTTGTTTGCGGTCAGCCAATGAAGATCGTTTGTTGGTATTATACAAATAAATAATTAGAAAAGTAAGTAAGACTGGAATTACTGGCAACTGGTTTCAAGCAGTTGAAAATCGCTTCTTTCTTTTAAGAGACAATAACTCCATTTATCTGCACTTTGATCTTTGAAACTTTCAGAACTTTTACTTTCACAAACAGCTATTACACACGCCATAATAGGGCACTTTAAATTTGCATTGGCAACAATTTCTGGTGTGTTTCTGAGTAAAAATATTTTAAATAAGATATCAAAGAAAAATTGAATGTGCACAGATGAAAAGTTAATAACAATAAGACAAAGAACGTGTATTAAGAGATCATGTTGAATTTAACATTATAAAATGGTAAATCAACTGGACGTGTCTCTTCTTCTCACCTATCTTTACAGGAAAGCCAGGTGGTAGGCGTAGGGTGATGAAGTCACGCAGCTTGGCAAAGTGGGCGTTAGATATGGCCATGAGGTCAATGATGGGCGTCACCTGCTCAGCCAGCGAGAGAGGGTGAGCTTCACTCAACCACAGAGTGGCTTTAAACCTGAGAGAGAAAGACAGAGGTATAGACACAAACCACATATTCATAATTCACGTACAAACACTGTTCAATCATGGCACTTTGGAGTTACCTCTGCACTTTGCTGGTAAGCTCAATGGGCCGCCCAATATCTCTGCCGTTCAGATTAAACTCGGCATCGAAGTACTCCTCTGCTGTGATAGCTGTTGGGTTATGGGGACTGGCGCACTGAGAAACCTGACTCTACAAACACAATATACAAATGAATCAGTGTTCACAAGTTTGGGGCTGCTACAAATTTTACAAAAAGTCTCTTATGCTCACCTGCATTTATTTGATGAAAAATACAGTAAAAACAGTAATAGTACGAAATATTACAATTTAAAATAATCCTTTTCTATTGTATTATATTTTGAAATGTATTTTTTTCCTGTGATCAAAGGTGAATTTTCAGCATTACGCCAGTCTTTAGTGTCACATGATCCTTCAGAAATCATTCTAATATGATGATTTGCTGCTAAAGAAACATTTCTTATTATTATCAATGCTGAAAACAGTTGTGCTGCACAGTTGTGATACATTCCAAGATTCTTTGATGAATAGGAAGTTTTTAAAGAACAGCATCTGTTTGAAATAGAAATCTTTTGTAACATTATAAATGTTGTTACTTTTGATGTAGTTTATGTATCCTTGCTGAATAAAAGTATTAATTACTTTTATTTATCGCACTAATCCCAACATTTTTAATGGTAGTTTATATGTTTATTGTTTTTTTATATTATGTTTGTGGTTATTTTTTAATGATTTTAATAATTTTTGGCATTACAGGGATTATTCAAAATAAATAGAAAAAGAAAAAAGGGGAGGAAGAACATCACAAGTCAAACATATAGTCAACAAGCGAAACACATAAATTATGTTTTATTTTTATTATTTTGTTAATTTAATTCCTACATATATTATTACTTTATATTTTTAAAAATATTTGAGCATTTTTAAAACAAAAATTAGTAATAATAATAGTTAAAAAGACTTAAATATATTGAAAAATAAATATATAAAAGTATAATGATTAAATATTAAATATAATATAATTCAATATATAAAAAATAAAATGATATGCAAGTGACCACTGATCACACTCACCCCAGTACTAGAGACGTGCTGCTCAGCAATACCGAGGAACGACTGTAGAGGAGTTCTAGACCCTGAAAGCACAGAGGAGGCCAGGAGTGTGTAGAAGGTGACCGTACAAAAGTCTCAGACTGTATATTTATTAGTTAAATTGACTGTCAGCAGCATTTTTCTGTCTGTATGGGTTTATGTACCTTTACTCCTACACTTGTCCTGATCAGAAAGGTGTTCAGTCCGAGAACGTGTCACTAACTCCACATTACAGGCACTGTAAACCTACAATTATGTCATTATTAAAAGTAATTAGGGAGCCCATTTAGTCCCGGAGCACAGGTGTTTTCAGCAGGACTCAGAGTTAAAGGTGCAGTAAGCGATTTCTTAGAAACGCCATTGAAAATTTAAATCAACACCTAAACAAACAATTCTTGCTAGATTTTTGTATATTTACTACATCTGTTCTGTGTGTGTGCTGAACACAAATATTGTGTTTGTACATAGTCCTGGCTGTATGAACAGGATAAAAAATCCACAGAGCACAACAACACACTTGTAGCCAATCAGCAGTAGGGGGCGTATACACCCATGATGAGGGAGGAGAGATTGAGCAAGAGGGAGATTTGAAAAAAGACTGTAGAAAGAGAGATGACTGAGAGACATTACAAAAAAAGGTCAGAGGAATATAATTGATAGATCAAGGGTTATGATCAGGCAATAGTTTTAGGACCCGTGTTAATATTAAAAAAGCTTTCCAGCGCTGGAGAGATCTCAAGCCCCGTTCACACCGCCAGCGACTTTGTCGCTGTATGTCGCTCGGCTCTGTACTGTGAAGTCGCTTGTGGGCGTTCGTAGTGCTGTCGCTCTAATGTTATTGGTAGACTGCACGTCTGGCCATATCTATACAAAATACCATCACAAGTGATATATACAACTATACAATTTTAATTTGACTAGGAATTAGGCTAAAAAGAAACAGTATATGCTGTTGGGAGAGTGTTTTAATATTACCATAGCAGTGTTCAGTGGATTAAATAATTTACTAGATTAACGATCGATCAATCAACAAATTAAACTCACTCATACTGTCATAAATTACTAAAACGTCATTCGTATTTGACAAATAATAAATTTTCTTGTCCCTAATAGTCAACACAATGCAGGGGAAACTGTAAAATGAACTGCAGCAGTACTAAACTTGCATCATAAAATTAGACAACTCGAACTATAAATGTATGAATTAAACTCACTGAGACTGTCGACAGTTTCTTTTCCATGCATCATTTTATTATATCCATATGTGGTTACAGTCAAATCATATTAAACAGTGTAATCATCCTCGAACTCTTCTGTCTTGCCTGCACTCGAGACGGTGAACGTGAGCTCCACTGAAAATGCTTCTTTCCTATTGGTTGTCGCTCGCGAAAATCGCTTCTCATTTGCATAAAGTTGAAATTTCTCAACTTTTGTCGCTTGTCGCTTGACACGTCCACATTCTGTCGCCAACGGTCGGTGTCGCTCGTGTCGCCGGAAGTCGCCAGCGCTCCATTGAAATGAATGGGATCATGCCGCTTTGTCGCTGCGTGTCGCTGGCGGTGTGAACGGGGCTTTAGCGGGAAGGCTTGAAAACGGATGCCGAGGTTGCGCTGTTTCTGATTTATACGTGAGTAACATTGGTTTTTCCTATGTTTCATAGCAACTATGATATGCTGTCGTTGTTGTTGAATCACAGCTGATTCATCCATACTTGCTCAAGCTGAATGTTGCATAGCGTGTTGTTCGTTATTTGAGGGACGGAGCATAAAGGGGCTTTGTTTGTTTGGGTGTCAATTTCAAATGTGTTTCTCAGAAATCGTTTACTGCACATTTAAATGCCTCTTAAAGTGCTTAAAGTAAAAATTAGACCCACCTTTGATTCATATCCACTTACGACCTCTGTCTTCTCTGAGCGCCATCCCCAAATCCCAGACTTATTTCTACAGTACAGCACAGAACAGAGAATTAGGTAAGAATTCCTTAAGACAGTAATTCATATCTGTGGGAATACTCCTCCTGTACCTCTCAAAGGCAACGTTGCGTGTGTTGAGATGAGTGGACACTATAGGAGAGGTGAGTCTCTGGGCCGTGTTCTCCTGTGAGGGCATCATGGCGGCGAGCAGTGAGGGAGTGTCGCGTGGAGACAGAGACAGTGGTTCTGTGTACACCACCTGCTTCTCGTGGTCCACCTCCATCACCATTGCCCCACTCTCTGCAAAATACACACGCCACTTCAGACCCATGAAGAGGACCTATTAAGCTTTGTTATATTTTCAACTTTCTTTGTGTGTAATGTTGCTGTTTGAGAATGAAAAAGGTCTGCAAAGTTACAAAGTCACTCCAAAGGGAGTTATTCTCTATATCATGCGCCCTGAAACGCCTCGTCACTATATTCCTCATTTAAATAATTCCAGCCCAAGGCACATGCAAAATTTAGGGGGTGAGGCCTGGTTGAGTTGAGTTAGTAGTTTGTTGAAACATGTGGTTATGGTAAGAGGAGTGACATTTCCAAAACACGCTTGAAGCGGCTGACCAATCACAACACACTGATCCAGCCGACCAATCAGAGCACATTGCGCTTTTCAGAAGGCTTCATAGAGACAGAAACTAAACAGAGTGTTACTGACAGACTGGGAAGAGAGGTGCTGCAACAATGTAAAATATGGGAAAATAATGTGTTTTTTAAAACATTCAACCTATTCTAGTAAACCCCAGAACAAAATCAAAACTTACATATGATAATACAGCAGCCTGTTTAAGGACTCACCTCCACCTTTAAAGATGTAGCTGCGTCGCCCCTTAAGCCAGGTCATGTGCTCAAAGCCCAACAAAGTGGTGTCGACCCGCAAACATGAACCGCTTTTCCATACACGATACACGTCGCTTGGACAAACTTTCGACACTAGAGGAACTGAGCAATTGAAAGAGAATGACAACTGACTGTCAGGAGCAATTGATCGCAGGAGCTGTCCGCGTCTGTGGTGCTGAAACGGTTAATGTTGCGATCTACAGGGAAAGCAAACGACTTTGTGGGTCTTTCCCAAGATTTTAGCTCTTCAACTTACCCCAGCTAGTAAATTCCCATTTCATCTCCACATAGAAATCGCGTGCCTGCAGGAAAAGACAACAAGCTGGAATGCTTTTCTGAGAGATGATGTTGATTCAAAACAACATTGTACCTGATCGGTTTATAAGTCAATTTCATATAGCGCATTTCACAATACACACTGTTTCAGAGCAGCTTTACAGAAAATCATGTTGATGATTATAGTATTTTAATGCCTTATCCCATTTAGCAGATGGGTGATAATACTGTTACATTTTGCAACAATACATGCAATCAAGCAGATGAGATTTGTTACATAGTATATATTGCTTTCCGTGGTTTGCACTGTATGTATGCGACTAAACTTGGATATAATATACACGTATGTCCAACTTTGATAATAGACTTTACAATTTGCGACAATATAAACAATCCTGCAACCACAATTTGCAATAAAGGTTGGATTTACTAAAATTAACTAACGAATGAATTATACAACTACTATGAGTTATTACTTTGTTATTTGTTGAACCAGGCTGTATGTGTGCATGTGCATCACCTGTCTGAGTTTGCTCAGAAGCTCAGGAATACCAGCCAGTCTCTCTGTGGCTCTTCTGAAGTCTCTGTACTGAAGCACCAGCTGCACCAGCTCAGGGTCTCCAGTGCTCACTGCTTCCTGCAAAACTGCACACAATTCAACACACCCGTGAGGTATACTAAAGATGTTGTGGGAGAAATTAGGAAAAGTACCATTAAAATGATACACTTAATTACTAATATTGACCAATATTGTGATTTCATACCCGTTTTGTGTCTCTTCTGAGGAATAAAAAAGGATATTCTCCAGAATGAGACGGCAGCTCTTTTCCATTTAATGGAAGCGAATAGGGAGTAACGATTGATGTTTGTGGGTCAATTTGACCCGCATTATTTATCATTATAGGCAGCACAGACCCGAAATAAAATCTATTTTAAGAAACGTACACTGCATTGAAGGCTATTTTTATCAGTTCATGCATTTTTCAGTTTATTGATAATTGAACCCATGATCTTGCGGTTGCTAGCGCCATGCTTTACAGTTTGAGCTTCAGGTAAGCACACAGAAGAAGTGCTTTTCCACAATGCTACCATTTACATTTAAAATAATAATAATACCGGTAATAGTTACAATTTTGTTTCTAATATTTATGGTTCATAAAAATGCTTAAAAGCTGTTAGTTTTAAACAAATGTTCTCATGTTAGTTTTTGTTTATTTTATTATTTTTTCATTTCATTTTCCTTTATTTAGCCAGGTTAAAACTGATTGAGATATTACAATACATTACAACACAATCTGAAATCACAGCAACAATTTAGCAAGAGATAAAACAGTCTTTTTAAAAAAAAATCTACAACCTTAAATTAATTTATGATAGAAGCATGGACAACTTTAAAATATTTTGTAGATTATTTCAAGGAACACACGGATTATACTTAAAATCTTTTTTTCCAAGCTCTGTTCACACCCAAGGAACATTGAGATTTAACAGGTTATTTGAGCAAAGATTAGAGTGTACATTTGAAGTGGATAAACTGAGAGACAAATAAGGAGTTATTATATAAAACCACCGCTGGATTTGGATTAAATATTACAAAATTTAAACTTCTGACTCAGCCTTGGCATAACAAACAATGATGTGCTTGACAACTACAACCAGTTATTGGTTTGATATAATATTCATTTTATAATAAATCAAAAGCAAAATACGTTTTAAAAAAAATTAAGTATAAAAGGGAGTGGAAATGGCAAATTAGCTATGAGTGCTCCTCTGCTGCCATCCACTGGTTATAGTGGTAATTTCATGTCATTTTCATGTTAAGTGTTTGTTTTCCACCAGGGAACAGGAGTCCTACACTAAACCATGGCATATTTGCATGTCTCCACGAATGAAAATGATAAATGTAAAATCTTCTTTAAAGTTAATTTTACTCCAAAATTTTAGTTAAAATAATACTGTTTAAAACATGACATGTCGAAAAAAATATATTTAAAAAATAATAAATTGCCAATCTAGTCAACTGCAGTATTATAAAGTAAAGCTAGTCTATATTCTAAATCAATATTAATCAATACTAGTTTAGTTAGAAATTAATTAAATATTCAGGGATTGACTTGATGTAGGTGGAGTAGGTGGTGTAGAACCTGCTGTAGGCCTATTGTTCATGCCTACCTAGTACAAACAAAGTGTAATATTTTTTATTTATTTTTTATCATACCCTCATTGGGAGCTGAGTCCCGTTAATATTGAAATCGTAGAATGCCCCCTGTTAGTGGTTAAAGTACTTGGTGGAAGCCGGGTTGATGTACCTGTCCAGCCCTGTGTGCTGCTGTGTGTGGGATCCGCGTTGTGTCTCAGCAGGACGCGCGTGGACTCCAGGTGCCCGAGACACACTGACAGCTCGAGCGGCGTGCGCCCGCGCGCATCCAGCCGCTGCATCTCATGCTGCAACACACCCATTAAAGAATAATACAAACATATTAACAGAGGGGAAAGCCCATGATTTAAAATGATAAATAGTTTAAACTACTCCATGCACCTGCTTTTCCTGAAGCTCTCGGTCCAGTTCTTGATATTGATTGTTCCACACCAGATAATGTAAAGGAAACGCCTCTTCAGCCATTTCAGTGATGTTGGACTGAAGTTTTCTATATTTTAATTTACGTTGTTAAATTTTATTTATTTATTTTTGATCGCCGAATACGCTTTTAGAAAATGTTTGGTCAGCGGCCACCTCTGCATCTAACGTTAACAGTTTAACAACACTAGCGTTTATTTCATTTAATAAGATGTGTCGTTTAATCTGCTCTGTGAATTAATTCCATCAGGACTCCAGATGTCTCATTTAAACTCTTTAAAGGACTGATTCGTGTGTTATTTTGCTGTAAATCCCTCCGTTTGCTGAAAATATCCTGTGACAGTTATGCAAACAGCTGCTTAGCTACCGAAGCTAAGTCAAAATATCTGCGAGTCTTTATAAATATCCCCTTCAAGGCTAAAATGCTTAAAAATTGATCGGTAAAAATAAGCTGCGTTCCGTTAAATGAGGTCAAATCGAGAGCGTTGATGAGTTGGGGGTTTATTTGGAGTAAAGCATCCTTGAGTTAGCAGATAGCTTCCCATCATCCTCATCATCATGCTAGTGCTGGTAGAGCTCGCTGACACATGATGTTCTCACTGTCCACCGATAGAGAAAATTACTTGTTTCCATTATATCCCTGTCGGGCTGTAATGACCTGGTGGGGAAATGCAGATAAACCAGCGCAGACAGCAAGCGGAGGCCTAATTTCCACCCATGTCCATGTGAAAAATGCATCGGATGCAGGCTTGGCTGTGCTGATACCCTCCTCATGCGCCTTGTTTCAGCATGGAGACTCATCTGAGATCAGACAGCAGCATGTGCAGAATATATAAACTCACCTGAGATCAGATGACATCACATGCTGAGTATTAAACTTATCTGAAATCAGATTGCATCATGACCACAATCTATAACCTCGTCTGAGATGAGCCAGGAGGATCATGTACACACTTCTTTAACCAGACCACAAATTTAGCTCGAGGTGTGTCTGATCTCAGATTCATTTATTTGAAAACAAATAACATCAGATGGATTTGGCAAATTCATCAGACAGCACCTTAAACTGAATTTATACTCATTTAAAATTAGACAGCACCTTGATCTGAATTTATAAACACATCTAAGATCAGACAGCAATTTACACTGAATTTATAAACTCATCTGAGATCAGACAGCTCCTTAAATTGAATTTATAAACTAATCTGAGATCAGACAGCCCCTTAAACTGAATTTATAAACTCATCTGAGATCAGACAGCTCCTTAAACTGAATTTGTAAACTCATCTAAGATCAGACAGCTCCTTAAACTGAATTTGTAAACTCATCTAAGATCAGACAGCTCCTTAAACTGAATTTATAAACTCATCTAAGATCAGACAGCAATTTACACTGAATTTATAAACTCATCTGAGATCAGACAGCTCCTTAAATTGAATTTATAAACTCATCTGAGATCAGACAGCCCCTTAAACTGAATTTATAAACTCATTTGAGATCAGACAGCTCCTTAAACTGAATTTATAAACTCATGAGATCAGACAGCTCCTTAAACTGAATTTATAAACTCATCTAAGATCAGACAGCACATTACACTGAATTTATAAACTCATCTAAGATCAGACAGCTCCTTAAACTGAATTTATAAACTCATCTAAAAATCAGACAGCTCCTTAAACTGAATTGGTAAACTCATCTAAGATCAGACAGCACATTACACTGAATTTATAAACTCATCTAAGATCAGACAGCTCCTTAAACTGAATTTATAAACTCATCTAAGATCAGACAGCTCCTTAAACTGAATTTATAAACTCATCTAAGATCAGACAGCTCCTTAAACTGAATTTATAAACTCATCTATGATCAGACACCACATTACACTGAATTTATAAACTCATCTGAGATCAGACAGCTCCTTAAACTGAATTTATAAACTCATCTAAGATCAGACACCACATTACACTGAATTTATAAACTCATCTGAGATCAGACAGCACATTACACTGAATTTATAAACTCACCTGAGATCAGACAGCATCTTGATCTGAATGTATAAACTTGTCTGAGATCAGACAGCATCAGAAACAGATATTTATCAAAGATCAAATAACATCAGTCAAGCATGTGCTGAATTTATACATCTAAGTTGAGACGCTATCGTGTTGTATGTGAATGTATGAAGTAATTTAGGACCAGACAGAATCAGAATATCATGCAGCTGTTTTTATAAACTTCATGAGATCAGACTGCATCAGATAAGGATGCACTGAATTCATAAACACTTCTGAGAACAAAAAAAAAACCTATCAGCACGAGACTGGGTTGAGCTGAATTTATAAAGTCTAAGACTGACAGGATCAAATTAATCTGAGTGCAACACACCATTTTAACACAGGGCAGCTAGGTCTTAATGGCCATTGCAAAAATTAACATATCCATTATTTTAAGTCAACTAGAAACCAATAACAATATTTATTAAATTAGTTAACTAAGAACAAAATGTAAACATTTAACAAAACTTCAGAAGTTACCATCTTCACTTATTTAAATCAACTCAAGCTTGCATTTTTTTCATTTTTTTTTATTTTCTTGAAAAAGAAAAAAAAAGTGAAAAAGTTTCTCAAAATAATTATAATGCTACAGATTTTTTTCTCTTACTACAGGAGAGGAATACATTTACACAAGGGTGCTTATATATTTATATATCTCTATACTCTCAGGTATTAAGGAGGGGGAGGAATTAAGAACAGAAAGGTATTCCTCAAGTAAAAGGACATTTAAAGTAAGGGGATGAGTGAAAAGAAAACGAAATGCAATGCTAACCTCCACACTACTAAGGATAAATGAATCGGTCTAGGTGACAATGGATCGGAGAAGTAGCAGACAGTAAGCTGCTCAGAAATAGGAAATAGAAAACAAACTGTAGAGGAATAGCACCTGTTGATCTCTTTAATAGAAGAGCCCATGGCATGACAGGCCTGAGAACCGATCTGATTGCCAATTGCAGTGTGTTTTTGTGTACACAGAACAAAGGGAAATAGTTAACTACAAAAAAAATACTCCTCGCCCAGACACATTTATACATAAGCCCCACCCTGGATGCTTTGAGCTCCTCCCTCCTAAGCCGTTATACATCTGTCAAACAGAGAACCTCCCACAATACCCATCACGCACACATACCCTGCGTTCCTTCTCAGTCACACAAATATTCACAAAGTCTCTCTCTCTCCCTGAGAAGGGCAGCTTTTACGATATCCTCTGGATGAGCTTGTCATCTGATAGGCAGTAGAGAGCATTGACAGACAGCTCGGAGATAAAGCTTTCGCACGCCTGCCGCGAGACCCCTTTGCAGTCGCGAAGGTCCAGTACGGAGAGACAGGACAAGCGGCGCAGGAACACCAGACATCGGTCTGTCAGGCGGCTGCAACCTGAGGATGACATCAAACAGGGAACGATTTAGTTTTGCTTGACGTCACTAAGTTGGAAGCAGGTTTGGTGTGCGCTTGCTCACCTGCTAAGTTGAGGTGTGTGAGTGTGTTGCGTGTGGAGGAGCCCACTGCGCTGAGGAGGTTGAGAGCACCATCTGTGATGGGACAATGCGAGAGCTCCAGGCGTGTGAGCAGAGGCATGTGTCTGATGATCAGCCTCAGTGTGGCTTCAGTCACCTCCAGACCGCACAGCCACAAACACTGCATGTTCTTCATCTGGGAACGGTTATCACTGCCTACAGACACACACACAGAAGAGATATATATATATATATATATATATATATATATATATATATATATAGCACACCTCTACTTGAAACCTGTGTCTAAGATATCGTAATTCTTGTTTTAAATGTGCAAGCTGACATTGAAAACATTAAGGAATAACCCGTTTACATGCGTGAGCAGAGATAGTTACTCCTGTCTACATGGAAATGCAATATCCCGATGAAAACGGCGGCGCACGGTTAGCGTCTGGACGTATGGACAACCTTAAGACGCAATATGCGTCATTTCCGATTCTTCTTCCTGTATCCAAAGACAATAACAGCAGCAGCACGCGGATAATGAATAGTTCGGGGCAGATACCGATCGCCTTTGTTTGCGCTTTGGTGCTGGTACTGACCTCGCTCCAAATGTATGCTGTGCTGCGTCTCGCCATGTTTACTTCTGGTATACGGCACGCAGGTTTTTGTATGCGCCGAGAAGTTCCTCTACTCAAAAGATCAAGATTCCTTGCGAATAGAACATGCGCAGAACACAAATCATTATGGGGATATGCCGATACACGTTTACATGACCAAAAATTCGGGTTAGAAAAGGGGTACCCCAAGTATCATAACCCGGTTTTTAAAATCCGGGATATGAGCATATTCGGGTTTTTGCCAGTGTTTACATGGCCGTGCGTGACCGGGTTATTGCTAATATCCCGGTTTTGAATGGGTTATTGGCTGCATGTAAACGTAGTCATTGAGCTTCTCTCGTGTTGCAAAAACATGCTTTGAGAGTGCGTGCTTTCTCTGCATGATGTAGCTTATTTTAATGCCGATAAATTATCACACAATTCAAGATATGAGGGGCTATTTTTCCCTACGAGTTGTTTTTTATTCATATCAAATTATATAATTAAGCAATATTACATGACAAGCAAGAATGCCGTTTTACTTAAATACCAGTATGACTGCAAATGTCAGATTCATTTGATAAAACAGTTCAATAAACAATAAGTTGTCATTGCGAGTTACATTTTACACACAATTTTGTCAGTTTCTTCTGTTTTTGAATCCACTGCAGATCTGTTTTGGGTCTCTGAGCACCACTGCAACTTTTCATTACTGAATGAATCCCTGTTTTGACCAAATCAGTTTAATGAATGATTCAATGACTGAACGAATTAGCAGTTTACGTGAACGAACACCAAAGACTCAACTCATTAAAATAGTGACTCGTGCCAATTACTGGCATTTTAAGTTTCATACTTAAGTATGGTTTCATTCTTTTAAAACCAATTCATAATTAAATATTCAATTAAAAAGAGATACAAGACACCTCCGAGATGCGGCTTCATTAGTGCAAAGATGGGTTGATGATACTGATTTCATTTGATTGGTAACAATTTATTCATAAAATGTATCAATGGCAAAAGATGATGGATAGGTCTAAGGTTGAAATATAAATGTAAAAATTCCCTTGAAATCAGTTTAAAGGGACAAATAATGAAAATCAAATATCTGTGACTTGTGAACTGACCACCGCACAGAATATGAAAAGCTTTGAGGCAGCTGTCCATGACAGGCCTAAACCAGTTAATGTACCAGCACAAAAACGCACTCCACTAACTGTCATCTAAAAAAATACTAGCAAAAGATATTTTTAGACAATATCACACACCCCTAATTAAAAGTAATAAAAGTAAAGATTAAATGAGTCATTACCTGGTGGGTTGAGCAGATCCCTGATTTGAGCATCCTTGACGCCGTCTGCCCAGCGCAGGTCTAAAGAGCGCAGTAAAGGACAGCTTGGAGAGCTCAGAGCTGAGACTGATGTCCAATTACACCCTGATAGCACCAGATCTTTAAGGCCTGTGAGAGATCGGGCTGTGAGGCATGTCATATAGTAGTGCGTGTTAAAACAGACGCAGTGGTAATGAGAGAACACACACCTGGCAGGCGGTTGATGAGCCAGCTGAGCTGCTTCTTGGAGATGTTGGCCCAAGACAGGTCCAGTGTGACAGGCTGCCGTTTGATGATGCCTGTGAGGGCCTGTGGACTTATAGAGCGGCATCGGCTCAGACTGATCCGCGTCCATAAACGCTTGTCACAGCCCCTGTGACAACACCACAGTATTCAAAAAAACAGACACACACCTTTGCTTTGTTTGAAGTATATTGAGGTGCCTCCATAGGAAACATTTAAAGGCATCATTTGAGCTGAACATGTACTGTAGCATATAATGAACACACATTGAACATGTAATGCAGCAGAGTATATACTTCATGATGAAAGTAATCCCAGAATGCACTGCCACAAAAATCCAAGCCCTATCTTGGCTGACAAAACGAGAGATATTTAGAAACTCCTAACCCTATTGAAATCAATTTTACACAGCACTATTTGTAGGGCTGCACAATAATGAATATAAAAAAACAGCAGCTGTGATTTAATTAATTCTATGCCCCATGTTTTTACACATGAAGAGCTAATGACTTGCAAAGCAAATTGTGCAACAACAATCTTCCCAAACATTTAATGAGAAGCACTTATAAATCAGATGTCAACAAAAGAGAAGTTTAAATGGCAAGTTCTGCGTTTTACAAGTAAAGCCCTGTTTTAAGATCATTTCTGATGAAATCGAACGGTTACGATTAAAATTTGGACACATGCTGCAGTCCCGAGAATTTTAGGTTTTTGTGTTAGCACCCCCCCACCTATACAATGGTTTCATAGGGGCACTGGAACAATCATTCATATAGACGCATTAAACTTCAGTTTACAAAGACGTGAAACTCACCGAGTGGTCTGGGGTGTGCACTGATATGCTCACACAAAAATCGCTGCAAAAGAAACTTTCCAACAGGTGTTTTACCATTCGTTGTAAAACTGTGGACCTATTTTTCCAACGCCTCACAACCGGACATTCTTTCAAAAACTACGATAACACCTGTTGGAAAGCATCTTTTGCAGCGATTTTTGCGTGGGCATATCAGCGAACACCCCAGACCTCTCGGTGAGTTTCACGTCTTTGTAAACTGAAGTTTAATGCGTTTATATGAATGATTGTTCCAGTGCCCCTATGAAACCATTGTATAGGTGGGGGGGGTGCTAACACAACAACCTAAAATTCTCGGGACAGCAGCATGTGTCCAAATTTTAATCTTAACCGTTCGATTTCATCAGAAACGATCTTAAAACAGGACTTTACTTGTAAAACACCGAACTTACCCTTTAAGTGCTTTCTGACGAGGAGTTTTTTTTTTAAATGCCATTTTATTTTAAACTAAACATTTTGCAATAGTAACATTTTATTTTATATAAAAATCTATGTTTTTGGCCAAACTTTACAGCTCTACAAACAAGCAAAGCAAACCTGGAGCTTTTAACAAGAAAAAAAAGGGAACTCCAATTACATTTTTGGAATTAGGAAACTCAAAATCATTTTCATTTCAGTTGGTCTGCAGTTTCAGAAGGATGGTCCTCATGTAGACAGTAAACAACAAGGTAGCTCACTAATGTAGAATTGTGCACTCACCATTTGTACCAACTCTTGCAAACCGCCATGCAAACGCACAGCTCTGCACGAGTCAAGTAGCGGAACACGGACACCCAAACCTCTCTCTCCCAGCCTGGCTCGTCCCCCCCTCCGTTCTGCTCCGGCCGGAAGGCGGAGCTGGGACAGGAGACAGAGGACTTTGCCCTTTCCGATCGAGTTTTTGTGCCAATTCTCTCTCGGGTTAGCCGGTGATGGGAGCCTTTGACGTTTGATCTGAGAATTCGCACCGCGTGTGAGTGTTTCGATGCGCTCCTCGTCAGAGTGTGTGATGATGAAAGAGGTGATTTGTTTAGGTGCAATCTGTCCACAGGCGAATGAGGACTGTCTGAGCGAGTGGCGCCGTTTCGCAATGGGGGACGGAGCAGGGCTTTGTGGTTTTGCGGAAGGCTTCTAGAAGACAAGTTGGCTTCCAATTTGGGAACAATGGCGCTAGGGTCGCGCCGACCTCTCGATGGCTGTAAAGTGACCGTGACGCAGGACCCCTGGCCTCTGACATCATCATTTAGCACCACAGAAGTGTCAGACGGAGTCGTCTCTCCTCCCTCACTGCTCCCCTCGCTCTCTCCGTTCCGATGACTGTCGCCGTTCTCGTCTTCGCCTGCTTTAACGCCTCGTCTCTGAGGACGGTTCTCTTTACCATTATACTGTCCATTCTCCTTCCTCTCCTCCTGTTCTTCTTCCACAGAATCATCTCTTTCTCCCTCTGACTCCATTCTTTCTCTCAGACCTCCGCCTCTGCCACCGCCGCGTAGTCGTACCCCTCTCCCGCGACAGGAGGATGTCCCTCGGCCACGGGAAACGCCATTTCCTACTGGGACTACACCCCCTCTCTCCAGACTCCGCTGACGCAGGAGCTTTGGAGAAAGAGAGACAGACGAACGGGTCTGAGAGACAGACAGAAGTAGAGAGAACGAAAGCACAGCCGAGAGTGACAGAGAAAGCATGTGAGAATGGTTAGAGCAGGATTAGAGATGCGCTGCGATGAGGGAAGCAGATGTTATAGACTCAAAACACTCACCGACTGGAGGATTTTGTTCCTTTCCAATTTGATCTGCAACAGAAAGCATGAAATCAGACATGCAGCATTACATTGGACTGATGTAGTCAGATGTTTGACAATCACCATCATAAAGCCTGATCCACATTGTAGCTTATTTTGGCAAAGAACCACACACTTAGACAGGAAGTGAGCATCAGACCAACCAAAGTCCTTTGGCCCTTGACATTTAGAGGCTGATTTCCTCAAAAATATAAGCATCTCAACTGTTCTCAACTTTGATAATAATAAGAAATGTTTCTTGAGTATCAAATAAATCCGTATATTAGAATGATTTCTGAAGGATCACGTGACACCGATTATGCTGAAAATTCAGCTTTGATCACAGGAATAAATTACATTTGGAAATATATTAGAATAGAAAAGTTATTTTAAATTGTAATAAAAAAAACAATATAACTTTTTGATGACAAATGCAGTCCTGATGACTTCTTTCAAAAACATTAAAAAGGTCTTACTGACCCAAACTTTTGGGTTAGTGCATCTCCAACTTCGGACAATAACTGTTGTCCAACACGTTGTCCGATGAATGGAAATACAACGAATTGAAAGCAACTTTACATTATATCTGCAAAACATGTGCACACTTACTCTTTTCCTGAGCCGTAATTCCAGCGCCCCTGCTCTCCTCCTGTTCTGCTGGTGCTGAAGCAGGAGCCTCTGGGACGGGGGCGGCTGCCGTCTGGAGCGGGTCAGAGGCAGGGAGGATGGGGAGAGGGGCGGGCGACCTCTGCGCCCTATACGCAAGCCCCCAACCCCAATCCCCTCTCTGTATGCTCGCTTAGCCGGAGGACCAGACAAGCGACCGCCGTTGGATACACTGCTGTCCGTCTCCTCCTCACTACTACTGGAAGACTAATACCAATAAAACACACAATCAAATTAGTCTTCAGATCGAATTATCATCTGTGAAGTCACTCAACTAAAAGCCTGTTAAAACAAAATGACTTGTTTTAAAAAGGACAGCTGCCAAAAGCAGAAAAGATACCTCTGTTTTTTTGCCCTGGACACATTTTGGGCACTCCCAACAACTGGGAAGGTCCTTATTGATAACACCCTCACTGGGTACCTGCAATATACATGTGGCATTAAGATAAATGTACATATAACCGCTAATTCCATAAAAAGTGAGATGTGGGATATACATGTACCTTTATACATTCTGGATGCGTGATCTGAGCGCATTCGGAGCATTCCATGAGCGTCTGGACGGACTCAGAGTCTTCAGACTCTTGATAGCCTTCCTTACATATGGCACATACTGCAGTAAGAGGCAGCGCCGGCTAGAAATAGAACACAAGTGTGAGAACAACTTTAGTTGAATTGTAATTGACAATGTGTACACAATTATATACACATTACCACTGAAAAGTTTGGGGTTGGTAAGACGTTTATATGTATTTGAGTCTCTTAAGGCTGCATATGATTAAAAAAAATATATATTTTTTTTTTAAAACAGTAAAGTAATATTGTGAAACATTACCATTTAAAATAACCGTCTATTCTAATATATTTAAAAATGTAATTTATTCCTTTTATTCCAGTTAAATATATAACTGATACCACATTTTTGCACAGTAGTGTAAATGCAATGGTCAAAACTTAAACTAGTTTTTCTATAATTTCCATTCTATTAGTAAATTACATTAACAATGAACATCAGGCCCGAACTGGCCATCTGGAGAATTCCCGGTGGCCTGGCAAATGATTTGGCCTGCTGCTTAGCTAAATAATTTTTAATTATAAACTTATAGTGAAGAAGTGACGGGTACAAAAAAAAATATCTACACACACAGGAGAGACAGATATCAGGGGAAAAGGGAAGAAGGTGCAGCTCTAGAGAGAACCTTTAACTATTTGCACAGCCCCAGCCTAAGGACTTATACCTTTTTTTATGTGATGGTCATATGAAAAAAATAAGGTTGTCCATTTGTTGTGGGTGTATGGGATGCCCTGGATGAGTGTGACATTTTGTCCCAGTCTGGCCCTACTGAACACAGATACTCACTGCAAGACACTGCCGGAGAACACAGCTCTTCTTGAGTCTGCCGGGTCCTCCAAACTTCCTCATGTCCCTACAGTAGTTGCAGTCGCCACACTCAGTGCGCAGACAGGCCTCGCAGCGTTTGCAGCGCACGCGTCTGCGTCTCAGAGCTGAGATGGAGGAAGACGGCTTCACGGGCCGAGGAACCGGCGGCAACACGGGGGCTGAACCAGGAGCACGTGGGCGGTAGAGCAGAGACAGAGGTGGCGGCGGCTGATACCACGAGGGCTGCAGACAGAAGAGGACATTTTTACTTCAACTTCCTGGTCTGTGCTGTAAGTACGGAGGTCATGGAACAAGTATATAACTTACTCTTTTGGGCCATTTGACAATTGGTTTTCCAGTGTAAGACAATTTGGGATTATCACTTCCATGTTCCTCTAGCAGCTTCTGTTAGGACAAGAAGAAAAAAAAAATTTCAATGTGCCTGTGCTTTAAAAAGAATTATTACAATGGCCACATGGCATTTATGTTTGTACCCGTATGTCACTGAGCAGTGCTGGAGCATTTCTGATGCCTGATGGAACACATTTCTTGTGTGCTGGCAAATCCTCCAGCTTGTGTAGTAATTCCCAAAGTCCCTCCAGCTCAAAGGGTGTCAGGTGAACTTTCACCCCTGGACGAGAGGGAGGAGTGTGTGCTGCCTCATCCTCAGGCTCCTCCTTCACCTCCACATCCTCTTTCTCTTTCTCTTCACTTCCTACATGATCATCTAATTCTCCTTCTTTGATTACATCTTCCTTCTTCAGCCCTGTGAAGCACAAAACAGATCTGGCAGTTTAATTAAGGTTGCTTTGAAGATGGGATGTAACGGTACAACTATTAGTCCCGAAAATATTCAGTACGGGTCAATTGGTTTGGCAAGCAGGTGTATCAAACTAATGCAGCATTCTTTTAACCACTGCCCACGAGGAGCTTAGGTGTACAGATATCAATATATTTTGATGTTGTGTTGTGAACAATCGTCAAAACTAAGGTGTGTACCAAACTGGCAATTTTGTGTAGCGTTACACCCATAATTTATGTATTTTTGTACACATTCACAGTAGTATAAAAAAGGATGTGTACTGACCAATGCCCAGTGAGTGCTTCTGGAACTCAGGTGTGAGGTGAGACGTGTTGGTCAGACAGTACAAGTAACGCTCCAACACATACCAGCACATCTCAAAGTAGAAAGGGTAGCGGAACTTAGGAGGGACCTGTACAGATAAACCATATAAGCAGTAGACAACAGTTCACAAATGGGTATCGGTGGATTGAAAAAATTAAGCGTGTGATTGTGTACGAGTGCCTCACCCGTGTGCGGTCCTCAATGTTGTAAATGTTGAGCTGCATTGGAATGTTAAAGCTGTGCAGAAAATTACCCCCAAACACCAGAGTATCCATTGGAGTGTACACTGCATGGATCCATCCTACACACAGACACAGTGGTTTGCTCCCAGAAAACCCAGCGAGCTTCCTAGCTGAAGCAATTAAAGCATAATTAGATTCCACATGAGTGTACCTGAGGGGATCATGAATGTGTAGCCTTGCTTCAGTTCAATCCGTTGGCATGCGGTGGCTTTATCGCCGAGAAAGATGTCACCTTGCTTCCCTGACAACACCCAGTTCTCATAGAGCTCCAGGTTCTGAGGTGTGGGCGGGATCAGCCAGAAAACCTGAGATGATTCAGTATAACAAGGTCAATAGGGTCCGTTATAATTACGAAACTGGCATTTCGTAATTACAAAATACCAGAGGGATAGATTGACACATGCTTATAAATGCTGCGATTACAGGAAAGAAGAGGATTTGACAGGGTGAGGCTGCTACAAAACAATCATACAGTACTCCACAGCAATTAGAGCTGAGAAAGAAAAAGATTCTCACATTTAAAGGTTAAGAGCGCTTAAAAAGCAAGAATCTCCAGCTACACTACCATTCAAAGGTTTGGGGTCAGTACGTTTTTTTTTTTTGTTTTTTTTTTTTTACAAATTAATAGTTTTATTCAGCAGTCACACATTAAATTGAACAAAAAAAATTAAAGTAAAGACATGTGATATTACAAAGATTTCTATTTCAAATAAACGCTGTTCTTTAGAACTTTACATTCTTAAAAGAACCCTGAAAAAAAATTGCATAATGGTTTCCACAAATGCAGCACAACGGTTTAACATTGATAATTATAGAAATGTTTCTTGAGCAGCAAATCAGCATATTAGAATGATTTCTTATAGATCACGTGACGATCGAAAATTCAGCTTTGATATCACAGAGATTAATTACACTGATATATTGTTATATATAATCAAATATTAAATGGCATTGTTTTGTTGTATTGTAATCATTAGTTTTTACTGTATTTTTGATCAAATAAACGCTGCCTTTGTGAGCAAAAGAAAATCATACCAACCCCAAACTTTCCAACCTAGTATTTCATTCTGATCTGAACTCAGTCAGCACACACTACAGTGTTGTACCTTTAAGAAAGCACTCACCTTTCCTCCCCTGAGGATGTGATACCAGACTGATGTGCCACCAAAGTCTATGTGGAAATCTGTGAAGCATCCCTCGACACTCATCAGGCAATACCTGAAAAACACAAACACATCATATGAACAATCTTCACAAATCAAGTTCATGTTGCCCTAGCGTTAAAACAAAAACAGTTTAAATGGAGTTATACGAGTAAACAACTTACTTCTGTACTTTAGGGTACTGCATGTCTATAATGGCATTGGTGGAGTCTCTCTGTCTTTCTTTAAGATGACGTGGCCACATGTTGTCCACCCAGTCAATCATATCAACCTAATGAAAACACAAGCCAACAAATAAAGAAAGCATTTTTGTTTGTGTAGAGCTCAACCGAAAATGACTTTTGCAGATAAAACTATCAATAGAATTTAGTAAAATAACATCATCCGTTTTATCACACCCCATATTCATAATTATGCCCCCCATAAACCTCCACAATAATAAAACCCATTATTAGCTGATATCACATTCACTTTTGTCAATATCCACCAATTCCAAAAACTGTAATTGGAACAGATTAAAAAGCAAAAACTATAAAATGGTTGACCACTATTTGAGCGTGCACGTACCGAGGCAGGTCTCTTAACTAGATTCTCTAGTTTTGTGTGACTGAACTCAAGGCTGATGACATTATACAGCTTTTCGCGCTCAGATGGCGGCGTCTCGTAGTATCTCCTCCACTGACCCATTGACATCTCAATGCCTTTTTGAGTGGTCACATCCATCACGTCGACCATCCTGCGGCTGCCTATCGGAGTAAAGGTAGGAGAGCGAATATTATCAGCCGTCACTGATGATTAAACATTTTCAAAGTGTAAGAGGATCAAAAACTTTTCTTCTTACCCACAAACAATTTCACATCACTGACACTAAAGTCAGGGTCAGGCATCCTACAAAAACAGATAATAAACATTTTTAAATGATAAAGGGGTGCAAACAGCTGTACGAACTGGCATGATGAAATGAGCCATACTTTAGGCCAAGGCCATCTGCTTTCTTGAAGATAATGGGGTCCCGCAGTCCCTCCCGTTGGATGTACTCCAAGGTGAAGTCTGCAGAGAACACCATACACGGTTAACTTGGATCTCCAAAAATGCAGTATATCAGTAACTTTTTTTTTAAATAGCAATTTTTCAAAGCAGCTTTACAGAAAATGCTGAGCGTAACCAAAACTCAAGATGGCAGTGGCAAAGAAAAATCTCACAATATAGTTAGCCTGGATAAGAGGAACCAAAACTCAGCATGCAAGTCAGTGCTGGAACCAAACAGGTTTAACATGCACCTTTCCCATCCATAATTTTGACCAGATCCGAGTTAAATCGTTCACATTGGAGTTTCTCTTCAAGGTCAAAGGACCTCTTTCCTTCAATCTCATCATCTGAGATTCCATCATCCTGGTAACGTCGCCGTGTGCCAGTCCGCTGAAAACAAAGTACACATTTATGAGAGGTTGAGAAAACAGAACTCAAGATTAAAGGCACACTATGTAATTTCTCACCACTAGAGGTCGTTAATTCAAAACAAAGGCGTAGATTGATGACGCCTTGATTTGTTGTCTTCACCTCTACAGCCGGCATGGTAAATATGGTACTCGCGGCAAATCAAGAAAATGAGATTTAAACAAAAAGACTAACTGTGTTGAGCTGTATAACAATGATTAGTTTTCTGTCTATGAATGCATCCAAACAGTTGCTCACCTGTCTAATAAAACACACAGTCTATGTCCTGGCTAAAATGGCTTATTTCTCTGTATTTAAACTTTCTGGATAATGTTAGTACACAAATCAAAAAAATATATAACATTGCTCTAGTGGTTTATTGATATAGTTGATCCAAAATTCATACATATTGTGCCTTTAATATAGAAATGCAAAGGCCTTTATGCTAAATTTATCTTGATTCACATTTATATAGCTGAGCAGCCAAAAGTTGATAAAACATTATCTTTTACAACACACACTGATGTGAACAGATGCGTTCCTATCTTTCAAAAGCACCATATAGAGCCTTCTACGCCATATGAACATTAGAAAGGGTGGACACCCATTTAAAGCAAATATTTAAAAAAGAAGTTACGTTTATTATTTTACTGCTGTTGTGGCACAGGCTTCGTGATATCGGAGTGTACATATGAGAATGAGGTTTTGACAGTCTCTTCCCTTGGGCGCGTTCACTGTAATATCAACAAACCCCTCGGGTGTGACGTCAGGCCTAGAGCGCCAGCTGTCGGCAGTATAACCGCATTACAGCCCAGTTAAAAACTACAAACAAATGTTCCCTAGACCTCAATTTGATTTGCATAATAGCTGTTGAGTAAATGAGAAAACTTACCAGGCGTTTGCTATAACGTGCACTCTCCTCTTCCATGCTCTGAAAAAATTAAGGGATAAATTAGAGGAGCGTTTCTTCCAAACACTCATAATAAATTAACATCAGGTGCAGGGAGTATAACTGCATTAAAGAATAATCAATGCAGCTGAATCCAACTTGAATGACGGGAATACATTAAATAAATCACCAACGCTTAAGAAACACTTCCTTTTAAAGCACCAACTTAAATAAGTTACATTAAAAAAAATACTACACATCGAGACACGCTCACAGACTACATTTCAGAAGAAGGAAAAAAAGGATATTAACTGCGGTAGACTGAAATCAGATGCATGACCGGTTGTTCATGTGTCTCAAAACCTATTGACTAGCCCATCTAAAATAATTCTGGGCATTAGGAGGGAAATTAATGCTGTCTAGGTAGGCAGCTCACTAGGTGAGACGCATCTTTATAATCAGCAGTGCGATGTGATCAGACAACAGAGCTCGTTTAAATGCTCCGTTGTCTTCCCAAAAACTTCACATTCCTAAAACAATAAATCACAACGAAACTACATATCTTAAATGCCAAACAATCGAATATCTTTCATCCGCTACTCATAAAGTACACGAACATTGACAGATATCTGACATTTATTACAGCTGAAGCTCCTCTAGTCTGAAGCTGCTAGCCTAGAGCGAACGCTGCACTACTTTTGACCGCGAACCAATAATGCTAATATAATTCAACTTAAAAATTGGCTTATTTTCATCACAAGGTTCGGTTGTGACGGCTCTGTAACGTTAGCTGAAAAGCATACGGTGAGTTTAAAATACTGAGTCAAACCCCTGACAGTGGAGGCTAAACGACTAATCCACTAGCATTTCCATTGACAACCCTCGCTAGCCCGTTAGCCTGCTAGAAACAAAACAAAAAAGACCTTTAAACAATACCTGGCCTTTAACTTTCGCTTTCTGCCGATAGTGACGAGTCGCTTTGTGGGAACAGGCTTAAAAAATCCCTTTGGACTGCAAATTCATTCTGTGCAAAAGTGTCGTTTTTTGACTTAATATTCTTATTTTTGTACGATAAAGTTAAATCAATCCGCTTTCATCCGCCATTTTCAGATTGTCATGATACACACACACCACGACTATCTACTCATACGACACGCCCCTCAAAATCAACAGCCAATGAAATAGCGCTAATGCAAACTACATGAAAGATGATTGGGTGAGAGCAACGCCATTCACAAGGGGAAGTTTTATCGTCAACGCCTCTTGCTCGTGCATTATATTACGGGAGCCAATAAATGTTCGGATTGTTGCTTATATCGGGCAGTTTATTGGCTACGGAGTGAAAATCGGGTCATTAAATCAGCCTATAGTGGCAAGAATATTTTTGTTAAAACATCAGCGGATGCATATAATCTCCGAAAAACTCATTGTTTGATTTTTTTTCCACAATTCGTAAGAAGATGATTAAAACGAAGGCATTATAATATAATTATATATTGGATGTAAAACAGCCAAGTCAAAAGCCACCTGTCATCATTCAAAAACACCCAAAGGGTGTTTGTACGTTACCGTGATTGGTCGCTGATGGGGAATAATACTGCATGCCTTCACGTCGGAAATCTCCTTTTTTTCCCACTTCTGAAGTCGTGATTACAATAGTCTCTGGCTGTTACAAACTCGTCGCATGCAAATTTTGACTTGAGAGGTCGTTGATGTCCAATTTCATGTCCAACTAACTAGTATTTACGATAATTCCGATAGCACGTGAAGGCAGGATAACACAATATTTCTAAGACTACTTGCCTACTATGGATATAGCAAATTACAACAAAAACGATTTCTTAAGGTCTCGTTTTAATAGATAATTACATAACATAACACATGAAAGATAATTAGGCTACACAACACAGGAAAGACAAGTATTCAAAAGACGTGTATTTTACTACAGCAACACAAAAACATACAACCAAACAATAATAGTTTTTATTCCTATTAGACTATAAGGAAAAACTAAACAGAAAAAAACACACAAACATATAGAAAAAAATATAGATATCTCGGCTCCGTTCTGTAATTGTCCTTGTTTGAGAAGCAAACAGCACAGGAGTAGGCTATTGTGTTGTTGTGCGGCAGGGGGCGCTGGTCTTCAGTCACTCGTGTGGTCTGTCAGTGTTAGGATTGTTTGTCTGGTTGAAGTGCACTACACAGCAAATGATGCATCTCTTGGAATCATGGATCAAACTGAGAAGAAAAGCTGGAGATATAAGGGGAGTTGGCTGACCGTAGTCTCGGGGTCATTTCAGCCTGAAAGATAGTAAAAGTGACAATTTTGAAATGAGCACACAGATGGAGCAATTTTACCATTTTAATAACACTCTTTTTATAGGGTTAAAGGTTTCTGTGAAATGCTTTTAATATTTGAAATCAACAGAACAAACACGCCCCTCCCCCTAAAGAGTGGGTACAAGTGTGTTGTTGTGGTGCTTGGTCCAAATCGCTGCAGCCTTAAATTCAAGTAAATTGGTGAATTTTGCAATTGAGGTGACTGGGAAAAATGTCCCAATTATCCTGAATCAACTACAGCCTCTCTTTTCAAACGTATTTGACTGTTGTGAATACATGTCAGTGGTAGCCTGTGTTCATTTGTTTACTCGAGATAATATGACACTGCAGTATCATTCCATGGAATTTTAGTTTTTAAGACATTATTCAAAAAATAAAACACACATTTGTGTAATTATGCTGTTGAGTCCACACCTTACAGTTTCCCTAATGTGAATACTATATATTGAATTTGAATCCTTACCATTAAGAAAAGAAGCTGTAAAGGTAAGAAAACACAACAATCCCCAGTATCGCACAGCAAAGCATGATCATCATTTTCTTCTACAAAGAGAAGGATGGATATTTATGAGACAGCAAAAACAAATAAGAGAACAGGAGAAAGTTAGAAACAGCACATGGAAAAGAGAAATACATTTTTGGCACCAAATCGAACAGTTCTCACAGCAGTTCACATTAAAAAGTTGCTTATGGAAAATCATGCACAATACTTTTAAACTGACAAAAGGGAGAAAGAGGAATGAAACAAAGGAAAAGCTTATAGGTTTAGGGCCTGTGTGTGTTATAGAAGATTGATCACTCACTTACCATCAGCTGTAGTGCATGTGGTCAAGAGTTTAGATTATACAATGGCTCATAATGCAAACCAAAGAAGAAGTTCTTCTGTTAGTGCTTCCTAATAACATGATTCTGCTTTTTGGGTAAAGAATATAGTACATACAGCTCACAAACCTGCTAAAATCACCTCACTGTGACTCAGTTTAGCCTAAACAGGCAATGCTACTGAGGTTTTTAACTTCCCGTTTTTAAGGACAAACTTAAATGCTTATTGTCAACACAAGCCTTCTCATAAAATGACACTGTACTGATAATGTCATCCAGTACAGCAATATGTCCTCATTCATCACTATACTAACTTACACTATGTAACTTTAGTCCCTCTAAATGCATGAATTTTGTGGAAGAACATTGTTTTGGATGTGCTTCAGCTCTGTGTGAATGTGCGGATGAATATAGTTATCCTACTGCTCATAAAAGATTCCCCGGGCTAAAGAGATATAACCAGCTTAGACGGAAAGGATCTCAAGCTGACTAGCTGAAGATGTTAGCAATACCCATTAATAGTCCTGGTACTTCCCTGAAAATACAGTTGTGGCCAGAGTGGCCGAAAAAATAAATATACATTGTTTATCTTTTATTTAGAAATTTCTCAAAAATCGAACCTTTCATTGAAGTAAAAGAATTGAAAGTGGGAGGAAATCACATTATTATCCTTTTATTTAATACCGTTTACAACCTCCTTTTTCCCAGATAACAGCTCTGAGTCTTCTCCTATAATGCCTAATGAGTTTGGAGAACACCTGACAAGAGATCAGAGACCATTCCTCCATACAGAATCCCTCCAGATCCTTCAGATTCCCAGATCCATGTTGGCGCTTCTTCTCTTCAGTTCAGCCCACTCATTTTCTATAGGGTTCAGGTCTGGGGACTGGGACGGTCATAGCAGAAGCTTGGTTTTGTGCTCAGTGACCCATTTTTGTGTTGATTTTAATGTTTGTTTTGGATCTTTGTCCTGATGGAAGATCTGCCAGAGGTTGTGAGGTTTTGATTTTTTATCTGCTGGTATTTGTTAGAATCAATGATACCAAGTATCTGAACAAGATGTCCAGGACCTCCAGCAAAAAAATAGGCCCACAACATTAAAAATCCAGCTGTTTATTTAACCCTGCGCATGGGGTATTTCTTATCCCTGTTTGCACAAAAAGCTCCTTTTTAAAGTCCCAGTAAAGTCAAAATTAAGTATGTGTTCTGAGTTTGTCACACCACAGAAAAATGTGTTATTAGCCACCCAACCAAATTTGAATGATAAAAAAGCCGGCAAGTACATAAAATAAGCGATCAAAATCTTGAAAAAATGAGCAGTAGTCTCTGCTCTCAAACGCTGGGGGCGTGTCCGCTGGCTGTGCTGAAACCACGCCCACTCGCGGGAAGTTTACGCTCACCAGCTGTTGGCGCGACGGGAGGATGAAGGCCGAGGCGGGAGATAGTCGGTTCGGCCCCATTCACCAGTAACAGCGGTTTATCAGTGAATCCCACTTGTCTCCGACGAAAGTTTATACAACTATCCCGTGTAAAACGATCACTACAGAGGCGGGTGTTTGCGGTCTTCCTCAGCTCTCCATGAAAGTGGCTCTTCACAAAATTAATCCACCTCTTCTTGATGTGATCGTTTTTCGGTAATGTAAATAAGGACACCGGTCTGTTTTGTACGTGACCGCATCCAGGTAGTTCGCATTTCCGTGACGAACGCACAGCTAGCTAGCAAACTGTAGGCGTTAGTAACTAATAATACTGACAGTAACTCGTGATTGAGCGGCAAACTGGTGTGTGAATGTGCTTTTATATTGTTAGGGGAGCGGCCAGCCTCAGTGGCTCCTGTGCGTCATCAAGTAGGGGCGTGTCCAGGAGCTCAGGGGCTCCAGTGCGTCATCGAGTCCTGTTTTAGACCCGCCCAAAAAATCGGGAAAATAGCAATGGTGAAAAAATGTTTAACGGTCTAGCTCCACAATTCAGTTCTTCACAGTTCACAGTCTTTGTAATATGTTTTAGCAATACATTTCTAACATTTATAATGTGTTTAGATTTTTTTTAATTGCATATATATATATATATATATATATATGTATATATATGTATATATATATATATATATATATATATATATATATATACACACACATCTATATATATATATTTTTTTTAAACGACCTATCGTTTCGCGTTTCGCTAGATAAGACCCTCTTCCTCAGCTGCAATTGTGCACACTCCGTTGAAGCATTTCAAAAACTTCAAAACAGTGGTTGCCATTAAAGTCCATTATTCGAAGAAAAATCCAGAAATGTTTTCTTTAAAAAAATTATTTTCTCTTCCACTGAGGAAAGAAAGACATGGATATCTTGGATGGCATTGGGGTGAATAACTTATTAGGAAATTTTCATTTTGAGGTGAACTAATCCTTTAAGCAGCTCCATGTCAATTTCTCACTCGCTGTGACAGCTATCCTCTGCCACTCCCACACCATGATGAATCGGGGTAAGACAAAAACAGACAAAGACAAAAACTCTCTTTGGAAGAGGGATTGATGACTCATTGATTGGTAAACAATACATAAAAAAAGTTACACAGTATACCTTTAAACTATATTGAATAAAATAATAATTAAAAAAAGTACATAGTATACACTATGTAGCTTTTATTAAAATATCATTTTCACAATGTACTTTTTTTCTAAATTATTTAATGCATTATCTTAGAAAAGGATGAATTTTATTTGTGCCTGCACTGCATTTTTTATTATTAATTCCCCTCCTATAAAAAGAAACATCCGTATAATCATAAATAAAAGATCTAAAATACTTTCTAAAAAAAAATACTTTAAATATATTCGAAAGTGACTGGTTCAAATTGAGGTAAATTTGTGGATAAATCTACATAGTTTAACTTTGAAATGGGAAAAAATCATAGTGATTCATTTTTTTGACATAAAAAATATTGTTCTTGGCACATGAAACGAGTGCTCTGTATGTGGTGTGGAGCAATTATATTTGATCTTCAACTCCATAACATTCAATCCCAAAACATATTTAATGTTAACATATATGTTTTGAAAGATAGATTTCACGAGTTAACATCTTTGTTTTCAGTTCTAATAAATTAATTTACTACAAGGCACACTGAACCCGAGTAATACTTGTACACTAAAAAAATTTATTTTTGCCTCTTGTTCAGGTTTATTTAAAATTAGCTAAAGCAACATGATTTTTGAACATTTTGTCACAATTTCATTGTTTTAAATCCCCCTAATATACTTAAAACTGAAGTTTACTACATTAATCATGTTGTTCTTGCGTGGACATCCTTGACCCACGTGATGACGAAAATGACGTCACGCGGACAGTGCACACACCGACACGGCATGCGGACGGCCGAAGAATACTTTGGGCTTTAAGCACTTCGTCTATACAAATGAAAGTAATGACAATCTTTCTTATTTTCTCATTATAAACATTGTGTACGATGATGATTGAAACTAATTGTTTAAACATAAGAAAATGAATGAAACCACAGTAAATTAATAAAAACAATTAAGTTGGACCAACATAAGAACATTTCGTTTGACATTTGTAATAAAGTTAAGTTGAACATACAAGAGTAAATTCATTTGACCTAAAAATATATGTTGACCCAACTAAACTGATTTATTTAGAATTAAATACCAAGTTCTGGCATGAAACTCTTGATGGCGCAGGCTGATAGGTCCTTAACTCACCTGGTATCGATTACATCATTATCTACATTGCAGCTGATGTTGCTTCAGAAACCCTCCACCTCCCCAGCTCCACCTGTATAGATCTGCTACAGGGGTTAAATCATGTATGTTACATGCACAACAGCAACAGCATGTCTTACATGCTCACAGCAATGTCTGTGAATGTATGGCAGTGGCAGGTCTCTGTACTTTATCTATTCCACCAAGAACAAACACATTAACATTGCCATATCCATTACCATGCCAATCTCTCCGAGAGCTGTCATGACAGAACTTAATTAAATTGTGTGTAAAACTTAAAAAACGATTAAATTAAGGGTAATGAATTCTTTTTTTTAGTGTAATTTGAATAGATAGAGTAAATTGCAGTACTTGAATTCTAAACCTACTGTGATGAAGCTGATATTATGTAATGTAGCACAGTCTGTAACCACATATTTATGATCCCCATGAATCACTCCATAAATTTCTCATGTATTTACAAAATACTTAGAAAATATATAATGTAATTTATTCATTTGGTTAATTCTGGTTTTCCCATTCAGAAGTTTATCATCACATTAAAAAACATACAGATGTGCGCTTCCATTCTGGACGACCCATCAATGCTTAGCTTATTGTGTTCATGTCACAGGGTCTTGGAACAGAAGCTGAAATCACCTCTGAGTCTCTGAGCCCTTTTGATCAAAAACATTTCAGTAGCTGGTCCAGTAGATGTACCCACTGAAGTCTGAGTAAGTTTTAAGAACACAGGCTAAAACAATAAAAACATTAAGGCATGAAATGTTTACCTTTCCCTTGAAATTCTCATAAAAATCCCTTATTCGGTGCTCATTGATTTGTCCATGTATTTAAAATATGCTTCCTTCAGAAGCCATTCCTGGCATGTAGTAGAAGTTCCTTTAACATTTCCTGTCACGTCCTTACAAGAATAATAAAAAAACATCTGTTTCCTCGACCATCGCTCAAATTCCAGCAGAGTAGTTTCCCATTGGTTTGTGCTGATGAAGGGAGGGGCCACAGGTGGAGGGGGCGGAGCATCTGCTTCATAACTCGAAGAGAGGATGAAAAGGAGAGGAGGAAGTGATCAGCTATAATAAAGGAGAGTTCGTGAGCAGCCACAGAGGAGATGTTCTGATGGAGAGGTGATCACAGAACCTGTGTGAGGATGACGATGATGATGATGATGAGCACAACAGCACCAATCACACCCAGTATGATCATCTTCTACAAAAGAAGAAACAAACACAATCCATTAATCCAACAGCAAACATCTAATAACTTCCACCCATCACTATCAGAACAAACAAAAAAGCCCTACAGAACCGTAACACACAGAGAACATAGAAATAAACACCACAACCAAACCAACAGAAGCCCCAAAAAACCAAACAAAGCATGCTTGACATCCCAGAGGAAGACTAGATAGGATCCTGGTCACAAGAGCTTCATATCTGCATAATAAACAAACACCGACACCATTCCCAGCTCCAAAACCTTACACACGTTCCTCTGAAATTTACTCACCAGAGACTTTATCTCAGACCTACAGATAAACCAACAATCAAGGCAATAATTGCCAAAATCGCCACAACCACAGACACTATAATGATTGTTTTCTGTGAAGAAAAAACAACAGATGCACACAACTGTTAGCATCTACTTTAACATTTGAGTAACAATTAAACAACTCATTCAGAAACTGACACAGATCCACTGACATTCATTTCAGGACTAAACTTGCATTCATGGAATAGACAATGTCTAGGAAACTGGCATTGAAGAAAGAAAGAAAGAAAGAAAGAAAGAATGAATAAGAAAGAATTTTTTTGTAATTTTTACCTTGTAAAATTTGGATTACTTTTGTGTTGTTTGTTGTACTTTTGTCTTTGACACTGTCTTAATACATATCTCTTTAATTTACTTTTTAATATAATTTTATGCTGTTTGTTTTCTCTATTACTATAAATTTAAAAGGGAAAGTTTACCCAAAAATTTCAATTCTGTCATCAATAACTCACCCTTGTATGATTTACTTCTTATGTGGAACATAAAGGAAGATATTTTGATAAATTCCTCTGTGTTTTTTTTTTGTCTATACAATGGAAGTCAATGGGCTCCAATGCAGTTTGGTTCCCAACCTTCTTACACAAATCTTTATTTTTGTTTAACAGAAGAAAGTCATAGAAGTTTGAAACGACATGAGGGTGAGAAAATTATGACAGAATATTAATTTTTGGGTGGAGTGTCCCTTAAAAATAAATTGAACAATCTTGAAGAGCACAAAAATAAACTTGTTGTACCTGTACGACTGACAATTAAGAGAGGTATTTTCAGCAGGGTTTTATATATTTTTATACATGCACAGATGAATCGTTCACAGTAAGGACTGTGAATTAAGCAAATAGTGTCCGTTTAGATTTCATGTTGAACAATCAAATTCCTTATTCATTTTCCATGGAGCCACGGTAAGCTGTCGCTCGCACCACAACATGCCGTTTGTCCTCACGTTTCAACAGTTCTTCTCAACTATATGTATGTGTTTGTAATATATTAAATATTTCGTTGCCAACTAGCCATTAATATGAAATGTAAACTTATGATGTGGTTTAAGACTCATTACCTGAAATACGCTGAAATCCTGTAATAGGAAGTTTCAGGGCGTATCAGGATTAGTAATAATCACTGAGTTTGTTTGTGTGCATGTGACTCTATGTGTAACGTCATAGGGTTTGGACACAGTACGGAGAGTCTTTAGGGAAGGGTGGAACAGAAGGGCGGGACGGGCTGATAATCATCATGAACTCACACGCCGAGCCTCCTGCTGATATTTAGCAGCTTTTTTAGTGTCAGCAACCGCCCGCTCCACAAAGCCTACTGACTGGTCCATGTTGTTCTCGATCCTTTCTATCATACCACCCTACATTGGATTTCGGGCGAAAAGAAGAGAGAAGGAAAGAGAAAAAGAAGAGGGAATAGAGAGGGCAGAGATAGAGAGAGAGGTGGGGAGCAAAAAAGGAAGAGAAAAGAAACAGCAGAAACCAGCGAGTGTTATTGTGTAAGGTCAGGTGAGATCCGTACCTTCCTGGATTTACTCTGATACTTGACTGCTTTCTTCGTTTCAGCCTTTGCAGCTTCAACGTGATCGACTGCTTTACCCACATTCACTTCAATGTTATCAACCATGTTGCCCTGAAACATATGGGGGGGAAAAAAACAATGAAAACACATATAGGTTGTCTTTCACACACAGATGTGAAGACCGGGGCTAGTTGACACACAGTGAAGTTATTTCTGATCCTAGACTTAAACAAGTCAATGTGTTTAATGAACTGTAACTTATTTCCTGTACAATAATGTTCAATATATTTAAGTCAAGACTTTGGTTGTATAGAAATTGGTTTTCAAAAACAAGCCCACCCTGATTCACTGGAGTAAAAAGTGTGACAACTAGCCCCGGTCTACCCTACACGCTCTGTAGAATGGGGATTTGAATAAAATGGATTAATTAGAGAAATACCACAATCTTACCTTTCAGTTATCCTCCATAGCAAGCATTTAAGCAAAATAATGGTGGATTGGTCAAAATAGTATATTATAAATATATATAATATAGGCTCCAAAACCTTGTGAACTGCAAAGGTCTACATAGAGAGCTGCCTTCTAAGGAACTAATAAGTAATGATCACTCATACGAATTATATGCTACCGTTGAAAGTTTTTTTTTAAAGAAGTTAATCCTTTTATTGAGTAAGGATGCATTAAACTGATCCAAAATGACAGTAAAGACATTTATAAGGTAGCAAAAGATTTCCATTTCAAATAAAAGTTGTTCTTTTGAACTTTCTATTTCGTCAAAGAATGCAGCTGCTGCAACAACAGTTTTCAACATTGACAATAATAAGAAATGTTTCTCGTGCTCGAGTCTGTCACACGTCCTTGGACTCCTTGGAATTGTACGTGTAAATGTGTAAATTGCCCAAGCTTATTTTGTCCATAAGATCGAAAGATCTTAAAAAGCCCATACATCTGCCCGCCCACAGACCAGAAGTGGTTGAAAGTGGACAAAAGAGACGGATCAAAACACCAGGTGTAAATGTGAAAGTGTTTCAATCGTCTACTAGTGATCCAATTGACCAAAACGCATCTTAATACCAGGTGTAAACAGGGCCAATGATGCTTAAAATGTTGTCTAGATAAGCAGCTCGCAGGGTTTTGGAAAACAGCTATTGACATTCATTTCTTCTAAACAAATCTTGAAGGTGTAATGGGTGAATAAAGTTTGTGTCCAAATTAAATAAAGCAATAATGAATGAGAGGAAAACAGGCAGCAAGGGAGATAAAAAGGTACGAACAAAGAGGAGTTAAGAGCACTCACATGTGAAAGAAGGGGCTGATGGGAAGTCACTCCGACCTGTTGCATATGGCTTAGCAACCAAGAGACCAAACCAACAGAACGAGTTTGAACAAAGAGGAAGAGAGGAAAGGATGCTACAGACCAGACATAGAGAAGCAGAGATGACAATGAGGGGAAAGTTAGAATACAATGACAGTGTGAAAGGATGGAGAAAATATTGGACAAACGGATGCGTGCGATGAAAGTGTGTGTGTACCTGGCTCTCCACCAGCATGGCGATGTCCACAAACATGTCATGCAGTTCCTTTATGCTGCTCTCCAGACGCACAATGTCTTTGTGACGCGCTTCAATCTCACTCAGCGCTTGTTTAGAGATCCCGGAATCCACGATCTACAACACAAACAGCAGTTTTATCAGGATGTAGAATGAAACATTCATATTCGACAGATTTGGGGATTTAGGGATGTCTTGGTCTGAGTCTTAAAATATTATGGTCAGGTTATGGTCTAAGACATGGGTCTCAAATTATCACTAGACTAGTGGTGTTAAACAGTTATGACAAATACCTCAGATGTAACCAGTGTTCAGAGAACACTGCTTTAAAAGCAACATGTTACATTGTTCTTTCTAATAAAAAGGAACTATTGTTACTTTATATGACAAGTATTGGGTTTGCATTACATTTGCATTATAAAGTACGTGGGTGGGCTACTACTGCATTGATGGTATGAGATAAGGGTGTATTTACACAGCAACCACAATCACAGGAAACAATGAATCACTCAAATGTTACATTTGTGACAAAAATATTGGCCGGCCAGAGTCAACGCATTTTAGTAAAGTTATTTTGTTGTTGTATTAGAGGTGGTCAATGTGAACAAAATAAACATTTTTGCCACCAATTCGATAACGTCAAGATTTTGAAAGTAATTATAATTAAATTATTTATACTATAATAATTTTCCACATTACACATTATTCCACAATTTTTTCCACATTAAATTTTAAATATTATTAAAATAATCAAATTTCAGGATTCCAGAAATTTTAGGAGCTTAAATGTTCTTCGGGCATCCCATTCTTTTTAACCAATGAATTTTTACATGGACTTTTCCAGTTGTTTGTGATTTTGTGAGTTGCTCAGAGTTTTTACCCAATAAAATATTTTAGAGCTTTATAAAAAAATATATTATTAAGGCTTTGTTTACCAAGGTCACCGTCTGTGTCTGTGATTGGATATATTGAGATCACGCTGCAAAAACACGTAGTAAATAGAAACATTTGACATTCTTTAGAGCACAAACAAATACGCACTGGAGGGTTTACCTAATTTGTTTCATAAATATGATATTATATCAGTATCAAGTGAAGGTGCTCTTGCTTTCCCCGCTCCCCGTAGAACCCCGCCTGACTGTATAATTCGCTCTTCCTCTTCTTCTCCTGAATCAGTTTCTGGTTCAAACATATATGGCTGAATTACATCAATATTTCCACTTGTCATCGTGTACCGTTTCCTACAGTAAAGTTGAGCGAGTGGATCAGGTAGTCCGAGATATGAGTGGAGGCGGGGCTAATTTACATATTCATGGTCCTGCGTATACTAAATGAAGCAAAGGTGTAGAGTTACTTTAAGCCTATTTTAAGACATGAAGAAATTATTTTCACAGGAAAAAAACATAAATATGCCATTTTGAATATCAAAGAGGAGTTTTAAGGGATGAAATGATTGACACTAAATCATTTTAAGTCTTCTTGAGTTCCCCTAGTGGGTATTTTCCCCAGTCCCATAATTGAGAACCACTGCTTTAAAATATGGATGACGTGGGAAAACGGTTTGAATTGTTGGTCTTGACTCCAGCTCGGCCCCACACACACACACACACGAAGGCACGCATTACCCCTGCAGTGAAAACGGCTGCGTTTCCTCCCTCCAGCATCTCTTCCAGCTCCTCATCAGTCGTGGTTTTACCAGCTAGAGCCAGAAGAAAGCACAAAAACAAGTCAAAGACAGAAAAGAGGAATAGCACAGCGTCAGTTTGACACGTTTCTACCGCAAGCCTGAGAGAGAAACGTGTTGTGCGCCGCACACTGTGAGGCTGAGGAGATGTTTAGTAAGGTCGGTCTCATGCGCTGGTGTTTATTCAGGAGTGAGAGTGCGGGCGACACTTACTGATCTCTAATTGTCTCTGAATGCGACCTTTGCTTTTCTCTCTGAAGTCCACCTGAGCTTCATTGTATTTGGTCATCACATCAACAAACTTCCTGGAAAGAACAGCGTGCTGGCGGGGCAACATGAGGGCAGAGTTAATTGAGCGTGTGTATTTGTGTGTGTTGTGTCAGCGGGATGTTGACTCACCTGTGATTTGCGTATTCTCATGTCGGCTGATACTCTTTCTGCTTCTTCTGCCTCGAGATTCCTTTCAATGGCTGTATGGACACACACACACAGGGCAGGGTTACTATAGTTAACTAAAAACTAGAAAACAAACTAGAAAAAAAAAACATGTTCAGAACTTTTAATAAAATAAACGTTAGGTAAATAAAATGAAACGGAAAATTCAAAAATAAAAGCGAATCCAAATATTAAATAAAACTATAAGAGTATCTCAATGATAGTGAAATAACATTGACACAGGGTAAACTTTGCATTAAAGGTGGATAAATGGCTCACATTATTCTGGGTCAGAGGTGTTTGAAAAGCCAAACCTTTTTCTGTGTGTCCTAATTCTTTGCTCTAATGGGAAAAGCACAAAGCGGGCCAGCACACATGTAAGGACACTTACTCTTGAGTTTGTTCCGAGCATTGTTGGCCATTTTCTTGATGTCGTTAGTAAGCGCCTCCAAATCATCCTGTGTCTCTGTTCACAGAGAAGAAGAAAACTGAAGTTAAGGGGAGGTGTAAGAATGGAGAGATGAAAGGAGATTAAAACAGCACTGGTTTGTGTATGTTCTGTCATTGTTAAACACTTCCATATGAATATTTTATTGCTCAGAGGTTCCTCTTTCACAGCTTAGGAGACTTAATGGAGTTAGGTTTCATATCCGGCTCAGCAAGAGAATTGAAAGAATTTCATGTTTTTTAAAAGAAGTCTCATCAAGACTGCATTTATTTGATCAAAAATACAGTAAAACTGTAATATTGTAAATGTGTAAATACAATTTTAAATAACTGTTTAAAATTTAAATATATTTTAAAATGTAATTTATTCCTGTCATGTTAAAGCTGACTTTTCGGCATCATTACTCCAGTCTTCAATGTCACATGATCCATCAGAAATCATTCAAATATGATGATTTGATGCTCAAGAAACATTTCTTATTATCAATGTTGAAAATATTTGAGCTGCTTCATATTTTGGGGAAACGGTGATACATTTTTTCAGGATTCTTTGATGAATACAAAGTTCAAAAGAACAGCATTTCTTTTAAATAGAAATCTTTTGTAACATTATAAATGTCTTAGTCACTTTTGATCAATTCAGTAGATCACGAGCAGAACTTTCCACTCCCATCAGTTCTTTTATGGGATTGCGCTCTCACAATAATTTGCCCTTTTTAGTAAATTTGGCCCTTAATATTTATCAAAAAGAACCTCAATGACTCTAAACATTTGAATGGCAGTGTATAAATTTTCTCTCAAATGTTTATTCAAAACCCCATTAAATTAGACAAATCTATTTATCAATATTCATTTATAAATATTGTATTGTTCATTGTTAATTCAATTTAACTAATTATCTAAGATAATGTAATATACAAATTGAAAATGTATTAGTACATTACATTTTACACCATTTGCTTACTGTAAATTGTTTGTTCATTATAAGCTCATGTTAACTATTGCACTAAATAATGTTAATGTATTAAATAAACCTTATTAAGAAATTCCATCAAAGACCTTTGTTCTTAAGACAGCTTAAAAAGTTTGAAGTATCTAAAGTTGGTATGTTACATTTTTATCGAGCTGTGACTGAAAGTGTACTGACTTCCTCAATCACCGTGGTTTGGAAGTTCCACCGCTCAGCAGAGAAGTCATATCCGTAATATAGTGCGGTCTGCCTCAAAAAGTTATAAGTTAAGATCTTCCCACTATTGATGACCTTTATACGTTTGCAGAGAAAAGGACTAGCAATTCAGAAAGATCCAACTCATCGGGCCGGACACCTCGACCTTCAGACAGACGACTCACAGAAATAAAAACTAAATCCAAGCGGTTTTCTGAACAGCAGTTATTGTAGGATTGTTCATGCACTTAATTCCTTTGGGATTTATGTATCTGTATTTTATTTCTGGTAATTGATAAGATATGTATGCATGTGTGCACCCTATTGCTATTGCAGAGTATATTGCAGTGTCCCAATTTGCCTACTTATACTATGCCCTATAAGCATGTACTATTTTTGTGAAAAAAAAGTACATACTTTTGAGTGTGTAGCATAATAGTAGGCAAGCTTTGGGACGCACTCCTTTAACTCTGTCGCTTAGTTATGTGCATCTTGTCACCGTTTAAACTGACCTGTCAATCATCTTGTCACAGATAAAATCCTCCACATTCAATTGAATTGAATTTCCTAGCATTTCTGAGAGAAATACAGTAGCATGTTGATCTGCCAGTCGTGGGTCTTTCATGCGGTATAATTTGCATAATGACGCATTTATAAGTTAATGACCAAGCGTAACTTTACAAAAGTTCACAATGCTGTCTTCAGATAACATGTGGATAACATTGAATAAATATATTTTATTTTTCAGATACTGATTATTAATCACTCAAACCCTTTTATCTATACCTCTCTACTTAACCGTCGCACATCCGCCATGTTTTATGTGTGTTTGTAGTTCTAATCGAATCCTCGTCCAAAGCGCAATGGGTTGTGGGTAACATTAGCCGTTAGATGCACAGATCTACACTTCAGATTCTAACCAGAAAAAGTAGACCATCTGGGTATCTTTGGAAATTTAATTTCAACATACTATGATTTGGGACACACTAATTCTAATTTTGAATTACTATTTAGGACGAAAAGTATGCAAATTGGGACGCACCATATGTCACCTGTTACTCAGTGACTGCGGTTACTACCAGTCAGTGGAAAAGTGTTGAACTGGGTCATAATGAGTGAACATGTGAATGTGTCTTACTCTGGTCTGATGTTGGGGCAGAAAGAATAACTGAGAAAAGTTTCTTCACTTCGGTCACATTCTCATCAATCTTATCAATGCTGCTCCTGATGTCTTCAATCTGAAACAAAGAAACAAGGTCACTTAAATGGCACAAACCACAATGACACACATTCACGCAAAGCACATCAGAAGTATTACAAAAACACGACTGTGAAATATACAGAATAACGTGCCTGGCCGAAGAACTCATCCATAAAAGCAGCGTTGTCCACAGCAATCTCAACATCCTCGTCATCATGATCGCATGTCTGAAACAAATATCACGTAAAGACGTAAGGAAAAGTTAGTTGTGTTTTTAACTATCTCATGCTGTCTTTTTACACACCCTTATATTGTTAGGACTAGTTTCACTAATTCACTGTCTAGAAACTAAATTACAATTTAGTACAGATTTGGAAAGATATTTAAACTCTGATTGCATATCTAGTGGATTAACCCCTGAAAATGACCGGTAATTTCCTGGCTTGGGAATTACTGAGCCAATAAAAATAACTGATAATCAAGAGCTTGTTGTGACTCATAAACAAAATATATATTTTTGCATTTTAAACCTTTCAAATGGAGCAGGCAGCAGATCAGCAAATGTATTCAATTAAAACCACTACCTTACCACAAAATAGAGCGTAACACTAAAAGTTCAAAAACCTATGATCTAGCTAGACTTTAGTAGCCTATGTATTAAGGCAGTGTGTTCAAGTCTTAAAGTCATGAAATGGATGTTGCGATAGCGTTTTTATAGTTGCTTTTTAATGTTTTCCTTTCTTCAGTGTGTAATGTATGCGTTTCTGCATGTATACAAACCTCAGTCTCCCACAAAGCGATTTATTCAATCTAAAGGCCGGGACACACCAAGCCGACGGTCGGCCATAGGCCATAGGCTAGTTTTTGCGGTGTGTTCCACACGTCGGCTCTCGTCGTGCTTGGTGTGTCCCAGGCCTAACAGAGAAACCTGATACAGACTTGCCGAAAACGCCTTGATCGAAGACCAGATATTACTTCCTCAATACGTCCATGTCACAAATATGAAATATTAGCATAATGCCTGCCAAAATGCATATGCAAAGAAACGCTGTTCTTAAACAGTACAACAATAAAATTTAGCTTACTCTCATGAACCTGGAAAAGTACAACGCCGGCTATATACAAAAAAGACTACTTACTAATGTGAAACGTTCTGCTCAATCATCCTTACTTTGTCATTCACATTTTCACAATCTGACTACACTCGAAATTATTTCGTAAAACCAATAATATTATTAACTGTGCGTTTACAATTGCTGTAGAAGCCTTGCAAGCTGCAGCTCGCGATTATGTTGAGGGGCGTTACATTTCTGACACACTTTGGAGAGCGTCAAAGGTTTCTATTTACAACATGTTTTTACAGTGTTGAGCAGTGTAGCCAATCAGACATACCTGTTGACAATGAGCAATCAAAAGTGTTTCAGTAGAATACATTCTTCACTTATAACGCCAACATTTCTGTTCAGTGCAGAGTTGTGCACGTTCACAAATCCTCTCATTAAAACAAACAAATTTTAGACATTATGTAAATAAGAGATTCATTGTGCAGTTGGCTTCATTGACTATAACATAACTTTGTGAGATTGTGATGAACTAAGACGAGTGCCAGCTTTTTAGTGATTATAAAGGGAGCACTCTTTTTTCTGTTCAAATTAACAGTGGTTTCTGAACGTAGATGCTTTAATAACAAATCCTTTCTCTGAAGCGATTATGCTGGGATGAGTAGGCCTAGGTCGTGCAGGCGACAAGTACATTTTCAAGTAAACAAGTAAACAATTTCATCATGGATATCTATTTACATGTGTTTTTAAAGGGAAAGTGCATCTCATTCCTTAACCTTACCCTGGAGTTGGTTCACCCTCAATAATCGAAATAATGAACTTTCAAAATAGCTGGAAAGTAACATCCCACATGTTTTTTTCTTTATTTTTTTACTTATTACTTACTTAAACAGAATATGGCTTTAAACGTCATATCATTGTTTAGCTATAGCATATGATCCGGATTAAAACAAATCAAAGCGCAACACAAAACAGTACACAGATCATTGAATGAATCCTTACAAAGTGACAAGACAAGCCAACATGGCTCAAACACTGGATATTTCCAGCTGTAAACTTGCGCTCGATCGGCCCAAAGTCCGGCATCCAACCAGCACTGGAAGGTCTCTACGTGTTACTGTCTTTTCTCGCGGCAAAGTATTTTTGATTAAAGGCTATACATTTTTTTCATATGTATTCTCTCGTTATTTCATCTGACTCCATAAATGAAAAGGTTTTTAATGATATCCGTGCATCATTAAATGTGAGCGAATGTTTGACTATTCCTTTAACCCTAATGAAAATAATGTCAAAGTCACTAGAATAATGGCCATAACAATATCAGAAATTAATCCCACAGACCATAATAAGTCTAAATAGAGGTATTTCATGTGTATATACATTCAGAAACAAAGAAGTTGGATTTTCATCATCATCTGATGGTGGCCATATTTGATTTGACCATTACGTAATTCATGGCACTATGGCGGATGAGCACCTCTGTGATTTCCCATGTCTAGGGACTCAGTTCAAGTGAGAAATTCCCCCAACACCAAATTGCGAACGGGTCTACAGGCCAGGTACTGGATTACACTTAGAATAATCAAATGTAACAATTTATTATGTCAGGTAAATGTATCATTACAATTTCATAATCAGTTGAAAGATAATCAATAAAAAATATCAAATGCTCTGGAATAAAGAGGAGAAATGTTAACCTGACATTAGGAAATGCATGAATGCTGAGAGTTTCGGCGATTCTCAGCATTCACGGGCTGATCTGAGGCACAGAAAAGGCCCTGATCTTTTTGCAGCATTCCATTATATAGCCAGAACCTCCTTCACGTGGGAACATGTGCTAACAATGGTAATTTGCATTCGGAGGTCACACCTTTTGTGTGCAGAGGGCCATTTGCTTGAAAGTCACCCCTTTCTGTGTGCAAGTTATCTCTAAACTCTTAAGAGCTTTATTACCTTTTGGTTTAATTCTTTGGAAATGAGATATTTGTACCAGTCGCACTGAGACATTTCAAATGATACCAAACATGTATAAAACTATGATAATTGTTCACATTAAAAACATATAGACTCTTGTGTGAGTTTGGGTGATCTCACCACGAGTGGGGGATGAGGGGAAGAAATGTAGATTAGAATGATTCTGGGGTGAGATTTGAGTCTCGAATGGTGCACGAGAGTGAGTTCAAATGCTAATTTTCAACAGGATCCTTTGTCCACTCGAGGACTGATCGTTCCTCAACTAGTTTTCCAGCCTTACACAGGTCTCGCTTGTGCAGTGTATTGGCACGAGGCTATGTCTTACATGCACATTACAAAAACCACAAAAAAAATCTATGATAAATTAGTTTACAATTATCTGCTTTAATTTCACTATCTGTAACCATAATATTTGCGAATGACACCGATATAATGTTCACCTCTTGTTCCAAGTCAAGTCATGAGTTTGTAGTCTAGTTCTCTTTAGATTTGGGTTCTGTTTAGTTAATGGGCTTTGTTATTAAACTGCACTTTAAGATTATGGCTGTTAAATTGATCATGTCACATGAACATCCGATGTTACAGGCCTCTGCTGACAAGGCACAATGTAAACTGCCCTGAAACAGATGCTTCAGCAAACTGGCAAATCTAGACTTTTATTGCATGTAAAGTCTTCCTAAATGGACAACACGGCTCTCTATAAAATCCTTACGAAAGTAAGTAGGCTAAATTGTGTTTTTGTGCAATGTTAGCAGCAGCAATGTTACAGCAGACTTGCACAGCACTTTATAAGGACAGAAAGGTGTGTCTTGTGATGTTTTATGAGGAGCATGTGGAGACTAGTACTGTTTTCTATTTTAATGATAACTTTACTGTCAAATGACGCAATTAAACAAATTTACACCGTCATGGAACAGCATAACTCAAATGTCAAAAGACACGAGGGTTAAAGTCTGAGTGAAATCACACCTTCTTTATGACACTACTCAAGGATTTCTCTACAGTCATCAAACTTGCGGCTTCGGCACTTTACCACACACACGCACACACACACACCTTTGTATCTCTGTGAAACCCTATATGAAGCTCAAAAACTTGAACTCATTCAGCATGTTTTTTAAAACATACATACACTACTGGGCAAAAGTTTGGGTAAAAGACACTTATAATGTTACAAGTGTTTTCTATTTCAAATAAATGCTGTTATTTTGATCTTTCTGTTCATCAAAGAGTCCTGAAGAAATGCATCACGGTTTTCACAAAAATATTAAGCAGCACAACTGTTTTTAACATTGATAACTATAAGATTCTGAAGGATCATGTGACGCTGAAGACGGAGTAATGATGCTGTAAATTCAGCTTTGATCACAGGAATAAATTACACTTTAAAATATATTAAAATAGAAAAGACTTATTCTAATGGTTAATAATACTTCACAGTATTACTGTTATTTACTGTATATTTGATCAAATAAATGCAGTGCTGGAGTAGGTGGATAATATCAAGTTAGCACAGTATTAAGCTAGATTTTTACATTTTATGAAGAATACACATATGGATATGTTGGTACCATCTCGGTTGTCAGACGATGCTAGATATTTTTTTCCATTTATTGTATCATTCAAAAAGGATATTTAATTGTTCCTGCTCATTTTCCTTATTTTTACATTTAAAACCCTTAAACATCATTTAACGCTCACTTAAAGGTAATCTTTAAAAATGCTAATAATTTAATAACACTGATATAATTTGGAAAAAAATCCCAATTGATTTTTTCTTACATTATAATTGTCAGGGTAAAGGTGAGGTATTTAACAAACTAAAATCATCAGATCAAACTCGGGGTTTAAATACACAGAGAAAGTAATCAACTGAACAGAAACAGGTGCGTGGAACTAATTAACAACCAAGGAAACTAACGGGAACATAGTCAGGAAAAAAACGGGACAGTACACCGAGAAAAACGAAACCAAAACTGAACATACACATTACAATACTGTTGTGTTTATAATGCTATAATGTTATAATGAGTAAATTCACATCTATAAAATAATCACAAAATTACTGAGTTTAGTTTTTTTGTGTTGGAATCTTAATTTTAATATTGTCCATAACGGCGTTGTAGAAAGTTACTTTTAAAAGTAATGCATTACAATATTGCGTTACTCCCTTTAAATGTAACCAGGGCTTGACATTAACTTTTTTGCTCACCAGCCACTGTGGCTACTGGTTTTCCAAAGCTACTAGCCACTCAGCATTTCCACTAGCAACAATTAATTATGACATCAATACCATGGAAAGAACTGCCATATAGATATTTTTAATATTATCTTATATTTTGGCACCATGTATATTAGGCTGCTGTCATTTATGACCTGACGCACTGATCCATTATACTGTTACACATGCATTTTCTTTCTCGAAAACGTTTGCGTTCCCTTGCAAAGATATTTGCGTTCTCTCGAAAAAAAATCGCAAAAACTTCCTGTTTAATGTCCCACTGGCAGCGTTTCAGACAGCTCCGTACATTAACAATGGAGCAGTTTATTATAGTGTTTGAACTTAGGGCGTTTTCACACCTGAAAGTCCGCACCAAGGTTCACATTTTGATACATTTTAAACTTTCAGAAAGTTTTGGTTTGGTTTCACACTGCAATTATGCGAGCGCACTAAAGAACTTTACGTGACATACTTGCGTCCTGTCGTCATCATCTATGTGAGCTGCATCTCGACATTGATTGGTTTGTAAATAGTCTGAAAGTCCGAACCATTCAGAAATGCTTTCACACTAGAAACGAACCAAACCTTTGTTCAGTTTGATCCGGACCGAGACTACCTCTTTTCGTCGGACCAAATTTCATCTGTTTGGTCCGGACCGTGGTCCGGGGGAGGTTTCACACCTGCAATTTTGATTCGGACCAAACTGAAAAGTCCGAAAGTCCGGACCAAACAAGGTAGGTGTGAAAGGGCCCTTAGACTCAAATATAAAGAAATGGAGTCAGTGCTTAACACAAGGAGTTCAGTAAAGTTGACAATATATTCACAGATTTGAACTTCCCGGATCAATAACTCATGAGCTAAACGTTGTTAAAACGCAAATGACACCTATAACGAGCTACAACCCAATTTTCCTCAGAACAAACTTTTTGAATTGAATCATTCATGCTGATGACACGAACATTGCAGAATGACTTACGAAGTTTAATACTTAGGGTTAGATGATTGTTAGACTGATCTTTAATCATAAGAGCAAAATATTTTTCTTATTGTCACTGATACCTGTATGAATGATGGTATGGTGGAAAATATGTTTACAATAGTACATTTTTATAAGAGACCATCAGCCAACACTCTAAAAAATAATTCAGTGACTTAGTAAATAATTAACTTCATTAAACTTCTAGATAAAATCTCTGAATATCATTTACTTGATGGTTTGAGTTGAACATACCAAAATAATTGACTAAACATCCAAGTTAATTTTGTCTAAAATTGACAGTTATATTTAATTGTTTTCACTAAAAGAATTCAGTATTTTATCTAACCAATTATTTATTTATAATACACTTAATATATTTGTGAAATTTCTATCAAAATATTTGAGAATGGAGAATTAAACTGATCCGTTTCGAGAACCACAAATATTACTTAATTCAAGAATAATTAATTCGACACAACTTTATTCCAAAAGATAATAAATAGAATTATTTTGGATGATAAAATGTTCTCAGAACTGTGCACTGTTTGTTTATTGGCAGGTTATCCAATAGCGCAGCATCTTTCAGCTATGAGTGAAACGCAGGACATCTCAGGCACGAGAACCTGCGCTGATCCGGTGCGAATGGGATAACAGACCCGGTTGATTGCACTTGAATTACTTTTTAAATGTTTACCTCTAATATGTTTGTTATATGAGTTTAAATGTAGGAAATGTTGTATATGTGTTAAAACAGTATAAAATATGCTGTATTGCTGTAGGCTGATCATTGACAATAAAGGCCAATGTCATGTATAACGTTACGTGTGGTTGTGGGGAGTATTTTACAAAGGTTTACAGGAAATTAAAAGTTACTAATACTCATACTAGGCATGTGCCGGTATCAAATTTTCATGCTGCGATTAATTGATTGAGCTTTTATCACGGTATACGGTATTATCACGATATTTTAATTGCACAAGAGAAACAGACGGATTGGGGATATCTAAAAAAAAACTTGCATCACAATGTGTAATTGTGATTGTCAAAACATTAATTTTATTTTTTAGTGACAACATGTTATAATGTTTACATGGTACAGTTACTGAGGCTACTGTTTGTATTATTGCTTAACACAATTTTCATGATTTCAATTAAATTCTTGGATTTAATTTCAATCTTGATTCAATATTGACTCATTTGGATAAATATTAGGTAGGCTACAGTAGATAGCCTGCATTTAAATGTTTCTCAAGAAAAAATATATCTCACATAATGCTGTAAACATACAGAGAGAAATTAAATATAATGCATACAATATAAATATAATAATAATATAAATATAAAAATGTAATATGCCGTAATTTTCATTATAATAACAATTATATAATGACAAGTAAACATATATTAAAATAATATAGTGCACATATTTAGCAAAATACTCCTCTCTATAGCTATTTTCTTATAGTCAACTAACATTAAATGGCTTTCCTGAGGTAAATGTAACGTTCTGTGACATAATTGTTCTCCTGCAGTGTTATTGACCTCTTTCCGTGGTTGAAAAACACTGATTGATCGAAAGTACGTACCTTTCGGTGGGTTGTACTGTATCTTTAATAAAAAGTAACAGATGATCTGTTTACTTGAACTGAGGCGCGCGATCTGTCACGTCACATTTACAAGCACCAAAACAGTATTTATTGTCTGAATTTCGTTATAAAACCTGAGAGCTGATATTTTTTTCATATCAAAAGTAACCTACTCTGTCTAGTCTGTCGGTGTCAGGGTCCTCTTTGCTGCGCGATTTTTCTCTGGGTGAGAAAATGGATGTGTGGCGCGAGACCGTGTGAAAGTGTCAATTGCGTGAGTCTCAAGCTGCTGAATGCGTGAGAGTTGGCAGCCATGCGGGGGATAAATAGTCGGCAGCGTTCCTCCTTCCGCCGTGCTTCTTTTCCATGTGAGGATTGTTTACATTAGACTAGAGTGCACACTGCATTCACACAGTGCTTATACATGTGATGTGGGGATTGTTTACATCAAAGTGCGCATGTGTTTTGCGCAGCATATACGCATTGTTTTTTAAGCGGTTGATGGAAAATAAGCTGATGCGCGTTCTAAAAATCTAAATTCGGATCTATTATTTTTCACGGTATTTCGAAGTCCCTGCGATAACAATATCGTGCATATTCATTACCGCGATTTATCGCATTACCGAATACCGGCACATGTCTAACTCATACTATAAAAGTTAATATTACTCAAATAAAAACAGTTAATATTTCTCATAAATATAAGGTGTTTCTCAATGTCAAGGAAGGATCCTCGGAAGCAGTTATTTCGAGGATGCTACGTCATCGACATCCGTCAAAGGACTGTGCCAATGTCGAGGATCCTCAGAATTTCAACCAAGGACTGAGTCCTTCGTTCAGAAAATATCCCATACACAGGAAAAGATGCATATGTGCAGCCTTCATGCTCTCAAATCACCCACAACCGTATTTGCCAGCTTTGCTATCTTGTTAAAAAAATAAAAAATGTCGGACGTTAGCGGAGTCGGATGTTGTGTACATCACAACTTTTTGATCTTTTTGAATTTTTGAAGCGCCAAAAGCGGACCTTTTCACTGACGTAATGACGCAATGACGTGAACTTGCTAGTGTGTTCCATTTACGTGTTCTCCGAATGCTAAGCCTCTGAAGGAAATGACTTGGGAGGATCAATCCTGCCAAGAAAGTATCCTTGACATTGAGAAACGGCTATTGTTTCCTCAATTAGCTATTTCAACTAAATTAAGTGTTTTCCACAGCATGACAGTGTAACTGTGGCGCGTGCATCGATATTGACTACCA